>NC_081418.1:143035385-143335385 GCF_949786415.1 Peromyscus eremicus | reverse complement strand
CAGGGTTGAAATTTTGCTAAAGGGATAAGTCTTCACCCTATAAGAATTCTCATTATACCCAGTCAGAGGATTAGCTCCCTCTGCAACCACCCAAATCTGTGGCTAGACAATGAAATCATCTCCTCTTTTTTTCTGGTTTTGGTCGTTACTATTTTTAACTGTATTGAATGGCCAGGAAGAACTGGTGGGGAAGGTAGCCAGGACAGCAAAGACCCATTTCCTGGCTCAGGAGCCCACAGCCCTGGGATGATTTCCTGTTTGCCAAAGCAGACCTGTGTTTGTGTGTTGGGGGAGGCTGGTATTTCTTTATAGTTTTAAGGCTTTGCAACACTGTTAAGAAAGGAAAACAGAAATCGACTCCACCAGACTCGTCCCTCCAAGCAATTCCTTTTCTGCTGGGTTGGGAGGAGAACTGGTGAGCAAGAGAAAGCGAAGGAGAAGGAGAAGCAAAGGGAAGAGAAGTCAGCCTCGGTGGAACAGGATATGCACTTAAAATTCTCTCTGTCTGCTATTCATCCCAGAGCTGGCTTCTCCAAGGATGGAGGAGGCCTCTGCAACCTCATACATATTTATAGTGTCAGACAGATTTGCAGAGCACAGCCCTGAAGATGTATTTCAAATGAAGCTAAATGAAATGCCTTCACGGTCCACGGAAGAGTCTCAATTTGTTTTTAATTTATTGCGACAAACTGTGGTGTAGAGACACGGTGCTGGCTGAGGCATCATGGGTAATCACAGTGTTCAAAACGGATGTGAATCTGGGCAAGAGCCAGATAACCAAGACCAGAGTGGGACGTCCTGGAAAAGGGCCAGTGGCTCCAGCAGGAGGACTCTTCCCAGACTTGGTGATCAGGGGAGCAGGGTGCTGTCACAGGGTCCCACTTGCCCTCAGCCTACAGTGGTTTCCAACTCTTTGGAATGTGGTGGCTTCCTTGGGACTCTTTTAGCTTTTGGATGGCCCCATTGCTGAACAGTTTATTGTCAACTGAGGTCTGTGGGGACTGAGGTGAGCAAGGTCACGATTTTGAAATCAGAATGCAGAGGTCGTAGGTCAAACCTCAGGGTTCTGTTTCCAGTCATCTTGTGGACATATTGCAGGAACTTCTGTGTCTAAGACATCAACTATATTTGCTATTTTCCAAATATAGTATAGGCCTACCAAAACTTCACTGGTCTGTGGGACACAACTATCCTCCCTGGGCCTTGGTTTTCTGAATGATAAAATCAAGGACTGAACCCTAAGAGCCCTTCTGATTCAAGCACCCTGCTCCCCACGAAACAACAAAAGTTCATGAAATGTCATTCCTCCAATCCTGTATCCATTCATTCTTTCTTTCTTTTTCTTTTCTTTTTTTGAGACAGGGTTTCACTATATAGAATTTCAGGTTCAGAACTCACTCTGTAAACCAGGCTGGCTTCAAACTCACAGGGGTCTATTGAGAGTCACTGGTAGCAAAAGTCCATGGGAGTATACAGCAGTGACAACTAGTGTTCAGAAGGTCAACCTATCAGAACTAAGGGTGCTGTTAGAGGAAACCATCACACAAGGTGTTATGGAATTACTGACTTTTGAATGAAGTGTCTGTCTCTTGTTGTAAACTTCTTGTGCAATAACAGCTATGATTCTCCCCATTTACCGTGCATCTCCATGTTATGTGTATATGTAATCTCACGATTGTATCTCAATCTTGGGCACAACTCTCCCTACACATTTGGGGTAATTGGATGACTGTCCTCAGCTGTGTTTATTTTTATTAACACAAATCTGACCAGGGCCATTCTCCAGACGAAGGTATTTCAGCTAAGATACCTTTTTATCCAAGGACAAATGCAGATAAACATTAGCTTATCTCCCTTACAGATAAGAGAAAATAATCACTAGCAATTAAATCCTCAACTCCGTACCCTCACCCCGGGTTATTTACACAAGACCCTAACTTAAGAGATTTACTGCTCACATTCCTGTGATGATGTTTCAGCCACTTGCTAGTTACTGAGTTAAGGCAGTTACTTCCCACTGACCCAAGGAAATTGCCTACAAGGCCAGGCAGGCGATAGGTGACAAGCTTCTTATACAAATTAAGTTTTAAATCCTCCTCAACCAGGTGCTATTCTGAGATTTTTCTCCTCAGCAATTACTCTGAGAGAAAGCACTTTTCCTAACCAAACGCTGCATGCGCTGACAGAGGTTGCTTAGCCACCTAGCGTATGTCCCCCTCCCTATCAGAAAGCAGCTGCAGCTGGGGCGAGCGGGAAAAGCGGCACCAAAGACAGTTGACTTTCTTGTGACTTACTGACCCCTAACATTCTACCTAGCCATTTCTAGGTTATAGTTTGAGCACATTAATTCCCTGATTGATCTTAGCCTTTAGTTGACCCTACCAGAGAACTCTTCTTTAGTCACTCCCCTTTGGGTTGTAATTGGAGGCTGACAATTATTGCTTTATGTGTGGATCCTTATCACCCCTCTCTGTGACACTGAAAACTTCAAGCCTTGCATTGCTTTGCCAAAGAATTACTGCTTGTGTATGTATATATACTGGTTCCCTCAGAGCATTTGGAGAATGGATTTAGAAGAACAAAGATGAGGACAGAGATGGAAAGAACTAGATAGAGATGAGAGAACAGCAGAAGGGACCAGGAGCAAGAGGGACCGAGAAGAGCTAAGTAAGAGAGCAGAAAAGAAACTGTGTAGATAGAATTGGCTGAGAAGAATAAAGTGAATGGACTAACGAACTCAGTGTGCTTAGATTCATTTGATAGCCCTCAGATTAGAATCCTCAGCTGGTTGTTAGACTCTTCCCTGGACCCTGAGAGTAAACAATATAGGCTGGACCTTTTATTATTTTTCGGTAGGGATCCTCCTGCCTCTGCTTCCCAAGTGCTGGGGTTAAAGGCGTGCGCCACCACACCCAGCTCCACAGTTTTTTCTTGATTGAGCTCAGCTCATTTCTATTTTTCCTTCCTCCTGTCTAGGGGCCTTTTCCCCCCATCACTACAGAAGTATCCACGGCTGCCCAGCTTCTAAGGTTGTCAATGCTGAGCTGTCAGTCGCTCCTTGTTTTGATTTTTTTGTTTGGTTTTGATTATCTTCTGTGCTAACTCGCGCCTCACGCAGTTACTGAGAACAACCACCAGCTTCAAAGGCCGTTTCCTGTCCGGTTCTGAGTCTGTGTGTGGCTCCTTACTGCCTGCCCCACCACACACGCCCTTCTTCACCCCCATCACAGCTGCACAGCCCTGCACGGTCCGAGGCTAGGAGCGTACTCTGTCTGCGCACATATGTGGAGGAGCCAGAAGATAATTTCACCATTGTTTCAGGGGTACCGTCCACCCTGGTTTTGTTTTTTGGTTTTTGTTGCTGTTTGCTTGTTTGTTTGTTTTAGACAAGGTCTCTTAGTGGCCTGAAACTAAGTCGGCCAGGCCAGCTACTCAGCAAGCCTTGGAGCGCCCATCTCTCCCTTCCAGAACTGGGACAGCAAATGTGCCGTCGCCCACTGACCCGTGTGCATGGGTTCTGGGGATCCAGCATCAATCCTTGTGCTTCCAAAGCAAGCACTTCGTCAATTGAACGATCTCCGCAGCCTGCAGATGCCTTCCCTATCTAGTCCTTCACTCACCAGAAGACTGTTGCTCCACTGTCTTAGGATGGTATTTCTCTGTGGCTTCCCTGTCTCTGAACCAGGCCTTTCCACCTAACTGTTGTGACATGACTATGATGTCATATCACAATGTCCTGCACGGGCTCATGTGTTTAAACCCAGCTGGTGTCAATGTTCAGGGAGGTTGTGGAAACTTTTGAACATGAGGCCCGGGGGTAAGGAAGTGGCATGCTGGAGGGTAATAGAGTTGCCTGGGTTCTGGCTGAGCTCCCTGCTTCCTGACTACCACTGGGATATAAGCAGCCACCTCACATTCCCACTGGTGGGAGCCACAGTGCCACCTGCTTCTTGCCAAATATTTGTTTAAGAAATGAGAAAGGCTGCCGGGCAATGGTGGTGCACGCCTTTAATCCCAGCACTCGGGAGGCAGAGCCAGGTGGATCTCTGTGAGTTCGAGGCCAGCCTGGTCTACAGAGTGAGTTCCAGGAAAGGCGCAAAGAAAAAAAAAAAGAAATGAGAAAGACATTAGTACATTGTCCTTCACAGCTCATGACATTCATTGGCTCTCCTTCCCTTCAGAGTTCCCATCATCCTCTTTTCTTTGCCATTTTGGTGACATTCCCTACATTGGTCTTCAGTGACTTGTGCTTATGCAGAGTTCACAGTTATCCCTGTCCTACTTTATTTTTTCCTGTGCTCAATGTGTCGAAATGCCTACCCCTTGTGTTGTCTCCTGATGTCAAGTGCAGCACCTGACAGGCAGAGGATGACTGTTCATGATGAAGGAAGGTAACTGACTTGGAGCTGCTACTAGTCCAGTAGTATCAGGTTTGACTTCCTCATCCTGCTTCTGCTTTCAAACTGACTATCTGTGCCCATCAACGTTCAGCCATGTACTGAGGGTCAGGGCTGAAGACAGGCTCACTCATGGAGCCCATTGCTTGGTCATAGGCCAAAGCAGAAGGAAGCAGAACATTCAGCTTGTTCTGTCGATGACGTCTTCAACTAGTGACCTCTCCTGGTTTTTATTTCCACCTCTGCAAATCAGGGGGAAGGTGACTCGGCCATGAGATCTTATGATGAGAGACTCAACAAGGGTACCATCTTATCTTCATAAACACCGCAGTGTCTGTAGAGTCAGCTGGGAAGACAATAAATACATCATGATAAAGATGACAGGATGTTTGCTCATATTCCCTGAGCGAGCAGTGCATACAAGTGAGGAATAGGACGAGCTTGCCTCCCTCCTGGTACCACATTGTCCTGAATAAAGGGTGGGAGGGCAAAGAGGAGCTCAGAAGGGGGCATGTCTTCATCCCTTTTGTTTGTCATCGGTGAAAGACAAGAAGGCACTTCTCTAAAAACTTGTTTTGAGGACTCAAAATGTAATGCCTTTCCTCTTGTCTCACTGGATCCTATAATGTTCTTGATGCCCTGGGAAGAGTTCCTATGCGTCCTCCTGAATTCTATGTCTTGAGATAGACTTCAGAGTTGTACTGGTGAGTTGAGGTTTCAAGACACTGCTTTGATTTCCTCCAGACTGTCTACAAAGTGCCTGTCTATCCACAGAGTGCCTGTCTATCTATAGAGTGCCTGTCTGTCTACAGAGTGTCTGTCTGTCTGTCTGTCTGTCTAGAGTATCTGTCTGTCTGCTTACAGAGTGACTGTCCACAGAGTGCCTGTCTGTGTGTCTACAGAGTGCCTGTCTGTGTGTCTACAGAGTGTCTGTCTATGTGTCTACAGAGTGAGTGCCTGTCTGTGTGTCTACAGAGTGCCCGTCCGTCTACAGAGTGCCTGTCTGGGTGTCTACAGAGTGCCTGTCTGTCCGTCTACAGAGTGCCTGTCTGGGTGTCTACAGAGTGCCTGTCTGTCTGTCTACAGAGTGCCTGTCTGTCTACAGAGTGCCTATCTGTCTATAGAGTGTCTGTTGGTCTACAGAGTGCCTGTCTGTTTACAAAGTGTCTGTGTGTCTGTCTACAGAGGGTCTGTCTACAGAGTACCAGGGGCATGGCAAAGACATCATTTGTCTTATTTTTCTGGGATGAGGCAGAATGAGGACACAAATGCACAACCAAGCGCATTTCTAACCATAAACAACATGTGGATTGGTCTTCCGGTGGCACAGATTGGTAGCTTTCAAGGTGTCAGGGGTAGAGGATGTACACAAGAAAGCCTGGAGAGGAAATGGTCTGTACTTTTTCTACCAAAAATACTGTCACAATGAAATTCCATACTTTCAGTCATCTGAAAGGATGATCATGTTCCCGTCACCGCTGTGTCTCCCCCTGACTCCCCCAGCTGACCAGGTCCCCATCACTGCTGTGTCTCACCCTGACTCCCCTAGCTGACCAGGTCCCCATCACCGCTGTGTCTCCCCCTGACTCCCCCAGATGACCAGGTCCCCATCACTGCTGTGTCTCCCCCTGACTCCCCCAGCTGACCAGGTCCCCATCACCACTGTGTCTCCCCCTGACTCCCCCAGCTGATCAGGTCCCCATCACTGCTGTGTC
Source organism: Peromyscus eremicus (assembly GCF_949786415.1). Classification (NCBI taxonomy): domain Eukaryota; kingdom Metazoa; phylum Chordata; class Mammalia; order Rodentia; family Cricetidae; genus Peromyscus; species Peromyscus eremicus. Next base: position 143,329,273 of record NC_081418.1, on the reverse strand, counting down.
TCCCCCTGACTCCCCCAGCTGACCAGGTTCCCATCACTGCTGTGTCTCACACTGACTCCTCTGGCTCTTCCTTTTCTTACTCAGAGACTACCAGGTAAAGATTTGCCTCTCCAGCAGCAGGGTCATGAACCAGGAAGGGGTTCTGTTCAGTCAGGTTGTGGTACAGGGTTAAATCAACCCACCAAATTTAAAGGGTAGTGTCGAGTTCACACAGCAATGGCAAAAGTCACTCGCAGGGAAATGTCTCTTCACAAGCCGAAGGCTTCCTTTAGTATGGATGGGTGACTTCCGTGTTTCTGGTTCTGTCTCCACCCTTTCACCTCATTATACCGCCTCTCGGTCAGATATATGGTATTGTTTTTCTTAATAAAATGAATTAAAATAGATTGGCTTGGACGTTTTACAAGTTCTTGATTTTATAGCTGAGTCAGAGCTGGGAATCTCTGGAGTCAGATTGACTGGGTTTGATTTCATTGCTGCAGGGACTTGAGCAAGGGACTCAGCCTGAGTCATTTTCTCATGTAAAAGTGGGGATGATACTACCCATCTGGATAGGTAGTTGGTTACCATAAATGTGATGCATGTATGTTAATTGGCACACACATACCCAAGCAGTGGTAGACTTCATGTGCTGTGTTAACATTTGAGGTGGTGTCTTGGCATGCAAGAGATCGACTTGCAGATTGAACAGTTTCTTCCTGAGGCATCACTATTAGTCCAGTCACTAAAGGCTTAGGAATACCAAGTACAGAGGTGGAGGGCTGAGCCCAACAGATAGTTGAGGAGGAAGGCAGAGAGCAGGAAGGAGCATTCAGAATGAAATCACATTCTTGGACCCAAAGACAAGGGCTGGGTTTGCTAAGCTTTAGTCATTGTTGGGGGTTACAAATTATAGAGTACACAGCTGCAATCCCCTCTCAGGCAGGCACTGTGTCTGGTTGGACAGCCCTACTTACCTCAGGGAAACAGGTCAACGAAAACATCCTCTCTCCAACCTCAGAGCTGGGGGGAACAGGGGGCAGAAACAGAAGAAATGAGCCCTCATGAACTGACATGCTTATCTGAATGCAGTCTTTAGGATCTGACATTGCAGCATGTGGAGGTGAGGTGAGCTATTAGTAGCATCAGGTCTTGTGGAATCTTCCAAAGAATAATGACTACAACCAACTTATAAGAACAAAAGACACCTTTGTCGTGATACACAACAAATGTGGAATCTGTTCACTTCAGAGGCATGAACACACCAAGCTTATGGTTAAAAAGCAGAATGAATATATGAATTTTTCAAAGATTATCTGTGGAACTAAATTCAACTTAATTCCCTGCGCCTTGAATCAATTCAAAGTGAGTTTAAGAATAATAAAAATTTGTAATGTATTCTTCTAGTAAGCCAGGACAGAATCAATCCTACAAAACTGAAAAGTGGGCACTGGTTAGAACATCACACTATGTGTAGACTCAAGCTTAAGCCATCAGCAGCTTCAGGATTCAGGACATTTTCATAATCATTCACATTAAGGACAAAAGGGCATGAAGAATTTCTAGTCATGGAGATGGTGATGATGACGTGGATGGAGACAGTACTATGCTTCCTGATGCCTGAATCTCAGAGCAATGACATCTGTCTCCCTGAGACTGCACAGATACTGGTCTTGAACTCAACCCTTAAGAGATCTCAATGCTGTCTAACTGGAAAATCTGCCTTCTGACTGCTGGGGCACTTGAGAAACGTGTTGGGCTAGAAATCTCAGGGAGAATTAGTCTCTGAATAGCAAGAGAAAACAGCTAACTAACTTTTTCAGCAAAGCAACTATTTCTTTTTTCTCTCTCTCTTAGATTTATTTATTCTTATTTTATGTATATGAATGTCTTGCCTGCATGTGTATTTGTAAATCACTTGCGTGTCTGGTGGTCATGAAAGCCAAAAGAGGACTTCAGATTCCCCTGGAACTGGAGTTACTGGAGTTACTGATCACATGGGTGCTGAGAATTGAACCTGGGTCCTCTAAAAGAACAAAAAGTGCTTTTAACCTCTGGGCCAACTCTCCAGCCACAATAAATCAACTATTAAATGTATTATCAGCATATCAACCAGGGATTATACCAGTTGGTGTGTGTGATAAATATGTAGGTATTATTTACATGTATACATTTTTAATGATGTAAATGACCTACAACTTAAATGCATTTGTTTGGTTTGGACATATCATTTAACCCCTGAGGATCCTTAGAGAGAAATAAAAATGTTAACACCCGTCATTAGTCACACCAGCGCAGTGTGTTAATTATGTTGACTAAAATATAGAGGTGGTCAGACATGGTGGTGCACACCTTTAATCCTAGTACTTTGGAGGCAGAGATGGGTGGAGCTCTGTGAGTTTGAGGCCAGCCTGGTCTACATGGTGAGGTCTAGGACAGCCAGGGCTATATGTGGGTTAGGGGCTGGTGGGACAGCCCATCACATAAAAGTACTTTGTGCTGCAAGCCTGATGACCTAGGGCCAAATCCCAAATCCTGTGGTGGAAAGAACAAACCCCCAAAGTTGTACTTGAACTTCCACAAGCACATGCACGCACGTAAATAAAACAAGGATTTTTCAGAGTGTTGGGGAAATAAGGACTGTGAGATGGTCTCTAAAGGGAAGAAGTCAGGAAGATGGTCATGTGGGTAGGTGAATGCCTAGATCCATTATCTGGCAGAAGAGCCTGGCAAGGGGAAATAAAGCCAGCTAATTGCATGCAGCCAGGAGCTTGGCAACAGCTCAGCTTCGCAGAAATGTGGCAAACCAAGTTGACTTGGCCACACAGCCTTCTTTTTGTGTGGGTTGCAATTTACTAGCCTGAGAATCATGGGACCTTCTAGCCATTGTAAAGGGACAAACTCAGCGGTCCCCGAGAGAATGGTTGCTGGTTCAGAAACTGAAGAAAGAGGACTGTGCTATTCCTGGCTCCTGCTCCTTCTGCATTCTGGGCTCCGTTCCCTTCTCCTCTGACTGTGTCTCTCTTAGCCTGGCTGGCTGGCTCTGCTCTGGACTGGGAGGCTCCTCCCAGAGGCCCAGAGCAGGTCTGCTCAGGTCTAAGAACAGTGAGTTCCTGCAGGCACTCCCCAACAACTCTGTGAGGTGTGGCCTCCGTGCGTACTGCGTTTTTAAAATATCAGCCTGCATCAACTACTGCTGCTTTGCTTCAGCCTTCAGCCCGGCCCCTCAGTGAAGAGTTTAGCTCCGGCGCCATTTCTCTTCCTCTTGTCCTACTTTCCCCTGTGGCTGAGAGAGATTTTTCCATTTCATTTTGCAGACATGTGAGGCATCTGATTCCCCCATTTCTCCCGCCCCATTTGTCCACACATCTGGAAGAGCCATGTTCACATCTGGAGACCATTCTCATCTGGAAGATTTCTTTCAACATTCTTTTCTTTGAAACTCAAGCCATGTAACCTCTTGTTCAAAAAGGGCCTCTCAACCTACTGGAATCTTCGCAGAGGTTCAGGAAAAAGTCCTTATTTCAGCCCTCCGTGGTGGAATTTATGACTCAAACCAAACCCAGCATGATGTTTCTGATTTCTTTCTTTCTTTCTTCTTCTTCTTCTTCTTCTTCTTCTTCTTCTTCTTCTTCTTCTTCTTCTTCTTCTTCTTCTTCTTCTTTTATAATTACTTTTTGAGCTTCATGTTTTAAAGGACCGAAAGTTCTGGTCTGGGTCACATTCACAGGGAAGTTGGAAACTCAGAGGTTCAGCAATTACATGGGTGAAATTAATTAGGCTGGTGACCTTGAGCAAATAGGTCATTTCCTCATCAATAAAACTGATCTTTAGAATCCATGCTTCATGATCCCCTGGAATATCAGATGAAGTGAGATAAGTATCTAAACATAATTGTCTCACACCAGGATAAGATAAGGACAGAGAGAGAAGTGGGCCAAGGGGTAGGTTGGGCTGGGGTAGTCTTTGCATTTGCACACCCACTACCACTAAATAGGGAAAGGCAGACGTTTCTGGAACACAGAAGACTGCTGACAGCCATGTGCTCAGTCTCACCAAGTCAATAACAGGCTATTTGATCAGTGGGTCTCAAATGTAACATGCTCTCAAATAAACCACCCAGCCACTGTGACAGAAGGCAGATTCTCTTCTGATGGTCTAGGAAGAGCTTGGTGTCAGCATTCCTAACAAGCCCCACTCCTGGGGCAGGGGGACCAGGGGGGTGCAGTATCAAGAGTCCTGGGTCACATTTGAGTAATTCAGCATTAGAGAAACGGACTCCACCTTAAAAAAAAAAATCCAACCTCCACTAACATGTGAGCTTGTCATTCTCTGCTTTGTCAAGGGTGATAATTCTCCAGCAGGTCCAGTGGAAGGCCAGTGGAGGGAGGGGGACGACATTAAATTCAATTCCTCAAGTGCACTGGCCCAACACTGCTCCACCTATGTGCTCTCCTGCCTTGAGGAAGGAACCACGTGGCCTCCTGGGTGTGAAGGGAACAGGAGCTGCCCTGCTTCACCCACTGAAGGCCTACAGTGTTTCCCTTCTTGAGTCAAGTTTATGCCGGGGTGAGGTATGGCCATCATTGACCTCCAGCATGTGGCCTGATGCCTAGCCAGACTACACAGGGGAAAATGGGAAGCTCTCTGTCCCTGAGCTATGTTGCCTAGCAACCAGGGGGTAGAGGGGAGGGAGGGGAGGAGGAAACAATGGCGCTGGAGGGACTGGCTTCTGAGGGCTCCTCCTCACAGGAACTCATGAGATGCTAATAAGGCTCCAAGGGAGGGTGCCAATGGGTGTGAGCCTAGAAAGCAGGAGGCTAGAAGCATAGAAGTGTTCATTGTTTTCCATTTTATTATTTTTTTAAAGTATTAATAGTAAAAGGAGGAAGAAGATCCCTAACTTCTTAGATGAGCTGGCAGAGCAAAGGGGAAAAACTGAAAGAATACTCATAAACACCGAGGGAACCACTAAAGGGTGTGGAGAAAAGCTGCTAAGAGTTGTGTTAAAATCTAAGACATGTCTTGAAAAGTGGCCCAAAAAATAGTCTGTAGAAAGATCTAGCAAGGTGAAATGAAACACAACCACAGTAGGCTCCTGAGGCTCCTGAATGAGGAGGAGAGGCAGGCTGTCCAAGCCGGCCTTCCTGCTACGGTCCACGGCCAGCTGCCCCATCAGGATCTCCAGGGACAGGCACATCCAGCTCTCAGGAGCTGTTGTGTGGCTGACTTCAGGGAGGCTGCCAAAGTGAGAGTTTTTATTCTCATTGCCATCTTGGGAACATCAGTTTCTACACAGGGAGCCTGTGAAGACTGTAGGAGTGGCCTCCGATGAGACCGTCCAGCTTCCTGACATCTCCACACTCCAGCAGCTACTACTCATTGCCGCAAGGGCAATCCTTCTGAGATGCAATGGAATCAACTGCCCCACATGCTCTGTAGGTCCCTCGCCAGCAAAGGAAATACCAGATTGACTGTGGCATCCAGTGCGTTCCACCGCGTCTCTCAACCCTGCCTGCCTTTTCTGGGGTGTCCCAAGACCAACCACCCTACAATCTAGCCACAAAATCACACGGTTCTGACCAAGCACAGACACTCTTCTGTATTTTGCACATTGACAGAATTGCCTATTTGGCTCATCTCCTGAGAAAGTTTTATTACCCTTTCACATCCCAGCCAGGCGTGGCGCACACCTCTAATCTCAGTTCTTGGGAAGCAGAAGCGTGAGGATCTCCAGAACATTTTTTTTTTTTTAGGCCAGCCTGGGCTACATAGTGAGACTCAGTCTCAAAAATATAAAGAAAAAGAAAAAAGAAAACAAAGGGACTGGAGAGGCGGTTCGGTTAAGAGCACTTGCTGCTCTTTCTGAGGACCAGGGCTCGGTTCCCAGCACCCAGGTCAGGTGGTTCACAACCACCTGTGACCCCAGCTCAAGGGGATCTGACACCCTCTCTGGCCCCCAGCACCCGCTCCCTGCACACACATAACAAAAATAAAACAGCTTTTTTTTTTTTTTAATAGGAAGAAAAGGAAGGGAAAAGACAAATAAAAACGAAAATTTTAAGTTTTTCAAAGTAATCCATACTCATGGCTCTTGGGGGGTTGTTTATTTTAGTGCAGAATACGTAAAATGCAAAGCAACAGTTTCTTGCATTCCTGCTCCCCTTCTCTTTCCACTCCTGCTAAATCCCCTGTCTTTCCCTCCTGCCTCTGCCTCCCCAGTCCTGGGATGGCATAGTGTGGTGTGTCACTGGGCCTGGTTAATCTTCATTCATCAACCTTACATTCCCAACTCTAACACACGCTCAGCATACATGGAAACTATTACTGTTTTCATTTTCCTGACGGAGATCTTTAATGACTTTAAAATACGTTACCTAGACAAATGTTGTAAGGGCAGAAGTAACAGCCGCTCACGTCCCCAAGTCAGTCAGGTGCGCACAGATGGCTAACTGACTCCCGCTGGGGGATTCTAGATCCACTGAGCCGCTTAACCAGCAATGGAAAATGTAGAGAGAAGAGCTCCGAAGAAAAGCGAAACTCCCACACTTCAGCATCAGCCCACATTTAACAGCATCAGCCATTGAGCACCTGACCCATGGTGCTGTGCATAGGCATCTAGAGTTCAAGTGCGAATTGTTGGGTCCCAGACCCTCTAGCTGCTACTCTCCCAGTCTCAGAAATCAGGCACGGCCCACTCCAGCCTCTGGCAATTCTTTCTCTTCCTCGCCGTACCTGTGACGTGAGAAGCCCAGCATCTCCTTTCCAGCTGCAAGGTCCTCTAGGCTTGGCATATGTGCTAGGCCAGACTAAAACATGTGGTGTGGAAAATCTCCACACCCTTTGAAAAGCCATAGAAATCAGAAATGCCCTTTGTTCCGGAGATTTGGGGGCTCTGTCTCAGGACTCCCACCACGTTATACACGATGGCTGTCTTTCCTGGTGTGGCTCCTCTCTGGACCTGAGGGCCTGCTTTCCCCCTTCCTGGCCCTGTCTCCTAACGCGTCTCCTCCCTAGGTTTCCATGGGAAAGCACTCTCCTCATGGTTCTAACATGCAGTCTCTATGGCATGATGCTCTAGCTCCAACTGTTCTCCGACTTCAGGGCCAGATCATGTCCACCTCCCTCCATGGTCACAAGACTCTCTCTGTCCAAATACAGGTCCTTCTGAAGTACAGTTTTGTCTCGGCTCGTTTCCCCAGCCTGGTGCTCTGGTCTACATTCCTTTACAACACTGATGGTCTCAGGGCCTTACACAAATGGCCGGTCTCAAGATAGACAATATAACTGTAAAATTTACCATGTAAGACAGTGAGAGGCCTGTTCATCCCCTCAGTCAGTCATGGGCCCACACAGGAGTCCCAAGGTGATTAGACCAAGTAACTTCTACAAAAAAAAATCCCAGCCCCTTCAGAAGCGAGATTCCGCTTCTGGGAACCTACTCACTGCATTTTTGCAGTGAGTTTCAATACAGTGTCTCTTTGCCTGCTCTGGTCTTGGTGAATTTCTGTTACCACACCCAATTCTTAATTCCTGCCCACTTTACCCTACTCTGGCACTCACTTAAGCATGTTTGTTGACATCTCATGTGACTCAGGGTTGGAGAGAAAATTAAGAAATCAGGTGGAGGTAAGGTCTTGTGTTTCTAAGGAGAAAAAAAATTCTTTTAGCAACAAGGGATCCTCCTTCATAACCAAATGGATCAACTGGATGGAGTGAACCCCACCCCACCCCCCATCCCCCGCAGATGCTGCAGGAGGCAGGTGACAGCTCAAAGGTGAACTCAGAGAGCAGATGAAATTACAAAGAGCATTTGTTTTTAAAGTAGTGCATCATTGGTCCCATTCTTCTCACACATGCAGGCACCAAGCCCTCCAGTTTCCCGTTTCCTCCCTGTTCTTACTCTGTGGATTGGCCTTCCCCAGGTCACCACACGTAGAGACACAGTGCCCCGTCTTCCTTATCTCCTTTTACATCCCACAAGTGAAGACTTTACCCCGAGGCCTTTCAGAACTTCATCCAGACCACAGAACGGTCCCAAGTCCTTTCTAGATTGCATGTCCTCAACTGCTGGCCAGATGGTCGTTGAACACAGCTACCAAGCTTCTACAGTGGGCTAAGCCACATACTAAGGCTTCTCCATACTAAGGCTTCAACAATGGAAGTGAAAGAACCAGGCACGGTGGTACAGACCTGTTTGCTCAGCACTAGGGAGCTGGAGGCTGAGAGGATCAGGAGCTGAAAAGGTCGGCCTGGTCTACATGAGAAAAAACACAAGGAGGAGGAGGCGGTCTAATCTGGGTGTGGTGGTACATACCTGCAACTCCAGCACTCAGCAGGCTGAGACGGGAGTGTGGCCACCAGCTCAAGACCAACTTGGGCTGCATAGCCACTGTCAGGCCAGACAGGAATACACAGCAAGACCTTGTCATCAAAAGTCTAAAAAAGAGTGGGGCAATGGTGGCGCACACCTTTAATCCCAGCGCTCAGGAGGCAGAGGCCGGCAGATCTCTGAGTTCAAGGCTAACCTGGTCTACAAAGCAAGTTCCAGGATGAGTTACACAGAGAAAATTTGTCTCAAAAAACCAAATTGAAAAAAAAAAGGGGCAGGCAGGAGGCGGGAGAGAAGGAGAAATGAAACAAGTTATCAAGTTACAGGCCCTGCCTTGAAAGTCAATGAGCAAGTGTTTATGGGTCACTTCTTCGGTGACAACCATTGCTCTGGCACTCTCATTACACTCCTTTGTCTTCATAGTGACTACACTCCTTTGTCTTCATAGTGACTGCAGAAGTCAAGGCCCGTTCTCCACATTTTCAGAGGAGTAAGTGGAGGCTCGCAGGGGATTGGAGACAGGGTGAATATAACACCCAGTTAGATAACAAATCCATGTTCTTAACTTAAACCATACTCACGGCTCTTCTGTAACACCCTAGTCACATTAAAGAGACTCCTTCCCACCTGGAAATCCAGAGCATTGTGCTCTGAAATCGGTCCCCTGTATGAGAAAAACTCAGTGTCTCTCCACCCCTTCTAAGGAAAGGAGCTGATGGATGGCGAGCATCTCTAAGGGATGGAACTCTTGGGGCTGGAGAGATGCCTCATTTGTTAAAAGCACTTGCTGCTCTTGCAAGGGACCTGGTTTTTATTCCTGGCACACACATAACTGTCTGTAACTCCAACTTCGAGAAGTCAGATGCCTTCTTCTGGCCTTGGAGGCTACTTGTATTCATATATACATGCTTCCACACAGACAGACACACATACACATAATTTTAAAATAATCAAAATAAATCTTTTAAAAATTAAAGTAAAGAAAGAAATTTTTATGATCCAATTTGAAAGAGCTGACAGCTGTCCACTGACAGAATTAGCATTTTCTCCTCAGGTTACTTAGACGTTCCTCCTGGTGTGAAATGAATTTTCCTCTCTGTCTAGCAGAGAAAGAGCAAGCATGCTAAACATGGCAGGGTGGATCCAAGTTAGACATAATATTTCCCCCGGCAGGGAGGTCAGGCACCAACCTATTTCATTCATGAAGATCCCCACCTTGACCCATGATTTTGGTAGCTCTGAACCATCTGAATTCAGGCAGCAATTCTGTGCCTGGGTGATAACTTTATTACACTCACATAAAAAAGGGTCAGGGCAGCCTGTAGAACAACAAACCATTGCCCAACCCTGGGCCCTCCCAGAGAACCACTGCACAGTCAGTTCCCACCTTTCCTCCCAGGTTCCCATACCCTGTGACAAGCAGGAGCCAGAAAGTGCCTGAGTCACGAGTCATGTGACTGAAAGTGCACATAGGGCTCTCTCCACACTTGGCAGGGCGGTGTGAAACTGTCCTGCAAACAGAGAAGTGCTCGGCAGGCACAGGTGTGTGTCACGAAGCATCTTCGGGCTGTTGTCCGGCCATCCAAGATCAGAGAAAACACGTGCTTGGTGATCATTCCTGAGCAGTTCAGATGGCCACAGAAGTTCTTGTTGTTTCTAGCAGGGGGGTGGAGGGGGGTGCGGTCTGCCAGAAGCTATGGTTCCAGAGAACTTCAGTTTCCATGGTCAGACGGAAGGGGCCAATCACAGAGACTCTTTACTAACTCCCTGGCTGTATTCAGGTTCCAGTTAGCTAATTAGTAGGTTAGCTGCCTAGTTAGTTGGCTCATTGGTTATTTGGTTTATCAGCTAGTTACCTGAGTAGTCACCTAGTTAAATACCACAGAACATAATCTACCCTTGAGAAAAATGACATTATTTCACAGACTCTTAATCCTCGGAGAAGAGGTTTCCAGGAAGAAATTGTTCTTCCCATTTCAGCAATTTCTGCTTTTTTTTTTTTTTTTTAAAAAAATAATGTACTCTTGGAGGAAGGAAAAGGAAGAGAGGGGTGATATAATTATACCATAATCTCAAAAAGTCAAAAAAGTAATTAAAAAAAAAAAGGTTGTACTCAGAGATGACTCAAAGTGGTCAGACCTTCAGAAGCACCTCGTGCAGCAATCACATCTTTTTCCAGGAAAGGAGAACAAGCCCAAGAGATGAGGTGACCTGACTAGGGTCACATGCCTGGTCAGTGCCCTTCACCTTGTGGGGGGGCTGCCAGCGTCCACAGTGAAGCAGGAGGAAGCAGGCTGCTTCCCTCCTCATTCAAGACATGAGGTTTGCTCGAGAGTGGCAAGTATAGTTTTAGACATTTCTCTTTCCTGTCTCCGTCTCAGTCCCTAACACACACACACACACACACACACACACACACACACACACACACGGTGTGTGCACGATGCCTGCTGCTACTGTCTATAGATACCATCTATTCTTCCAGCAGAAGTGTGATTGACAATGAAAACTCAATTAATACACACTAACTTCAAAAAAAAGGTTAAAAACTTATGTTCGAAAACCACAAGAAAAGATAGATTTGGCTTCCTGACTCATAGAAGGCACAGGAAATGGCCCTAGTTGGCAAGCCCCAGCTGATGGCAAACACTGGCCTCTTGCCATTCTGGTTCCGCCATGCAATTGTTTTTCCATTTTCATCTAATCCCACAGTTCACTGCTTTATTGCCAAAGCGCATCCATGAGGCAGGCCTAGCCACCTCCCCGTCACCAAAGCAGAACAGGCAGATGCAGACAGTGTGACATGCGTACAGGAATCTGGCTTTCCAACCAAAGACCTAAGTGTGACTTGGTTGCAAATCATCTCACCCAAGGCATTTACAGACTGGCAGCTTCAAAGAGAGGCCGGCATTTCCACGGTACCCTGAGAACGAATGAGATCATATTCCGGGGAAGCCCTCGTGACATTACTATGGGAGTAAACGTGGGGGAGCACTCAGGCCTGACCACGCAGCAGGGTTCTCAATCCGAGGGGAAGGCTGCCAGCAGCTGGGCGTGGCCAGAGGCGGGGCCAGAGGCAGGGCTGGAAGTTGGAACTGTGACCTGGCCCACCTGTGTACACAGGCAAGCTCCTCTTCCCACAGCCCTAAGAGGGGGCACCATCGGGGCAGGTCACAGCTAGGGCCAGCTGTGTGCACAATCTTGGAATGCTCCCTGTCCATTCCTGAAGCTGTTTTTTTGTTTTGTTTTGTTTTGTTTTGTTTTGTTTTCCTGGTTCTTGGTCTTCCGAGACAATTTAAAGAGGCCCTGCCACTTCTTTCTGGCAGACAGGTGGTTGCTCAAAGGCAGCAACTCCTTCCTTTTCCCAGCTGGAGCTTGTGCAAAGGGAGAGTACTGGAATGCCAGATGCCTGTTCTGGCACTTTCTTCCAGCACTCACTCGGTCTCCCGTCTCCCTGGCCACATCAGTGGTATCAACAGTCTAGGGGAAACAGTCAGCTCCCAGCTCACACTGTCACCTTGCCTTCCTTCTGCATCTCCAAAGCCTTCATCTCCTCCAATGGGGGAGCATCTTCCTGTGCTCATGACACCCCCCTCTCCTCCCTCCTGAGCTCTCCTCCCTTGCCAGGCTCTGCCCACTCTCCTGACCTCAACCAATAGCTCATTTGATTTCTCCTCCTACCAGACTTCTGCTGTCCTCTGGCTGTCCGGAAAATCTTCCTGGACTGTCTTTCTGTTGCTCATTCGGCTCACAGTCCCATTGCTATTGTCCTTCCGTCTGTTCGCCCCCTAGGTCAGGGTACCAGTTCACGTTCTGTAGAGGCTTGACCGCAAAGGTCACCAAGGAACTAGAGAAAGTTTGCTGGCTGCCTTTTGCTCCGCACACTTCCTCTGCAGTAATGGTGCTCCATGCAGTGGAGTTCACCTCTTCTGGGACTTCGGGGGCAACACGACCCTCCTGTCTCCGTCTTGCCCTCTGTTCCTGCATGCCAGTAGTCAGTCAGCTCCTTATACCTAATTGCCTCTGGACACAGAATCCGCCACACTCTATTACCAAAGCTATTGTCCCCTCCCCTCCTCTCTCTGGTGTTCTTTTCTCTTGATTTTTAAGTGTGTGTGTGTGTGTGTGTGTGTGTGTGTGTATGTGTGTGTGTGTGTGTGTCTATGCCCTCAGAAGCCAGAGGCATCAGATTACCCCTGGAGCTGGAGTTATGGGCAGTTGTGAGCCACTCGATGTGGGTGCTGGGAACTGAACTCAGGTCCTCCACAAGAGGAGTTCCTGCTCTTAACTGCTGAGCCATGTCTCCAGCCCACACATCTGCTTTCTTAACTAAGTAGTTGTTTCACTTAGGAAATGGGTCCCAACTTGATTATCCCTTCCTTGTACAATTCCTCTCAGCAGACAATGTCCTCGGGCTATTGCCCTCCTCTAGGTTGTTACAGTGATCTCATTATCTAAGCTTAAATCCATAGTCTTTCTGGATTGTCTATTTCTAGTAAATGGTAAAACTTTTCCCTTAATTGATTATTTAAGCACTAAGCTTGAGAACCGTTCTGATGCCCCAGCCTCTTATCCCTGTGTACAATCAGTCACCAAGGCAGTTCTTTCTAAAAAACGTTCTCAATCTCCTTTCTTCTTTACCCACCATATTCCCACTAACGTCATCCTCTCTAGTTCAGATCAATCATTCTGTCGTCCCCCTTCAACTAAATCTGTTTTAAGTGCATATATACTCTGCACTAGGCTTTGAGCCTCAGACTAGGGAAACAAAACAGACGGACTCTCCTTGCCCCACCAACACAACTTATAGCTGTTAGAAGAGACGAGCGTTGCTCAAGAAAACACCTATGAACATGTAATTACAAGTGAAAGTGAGCACGACAGAAGACAGAACGTGATTAGAAGAAAGGAAGTGTGGACCAGGAGTAGTGGTTCAAGCCTGGCCTACATAGTGAGTTACAGCGTGGCTGGGATTACAGAGTGAGACCCTGTTTCCCCAAAAAAAAAAAAAAAAAAAAAAAATGAGGTGCGTGGAAATTGACTGAATAAATAGAAATGGTCGCTGAGGGTAGGAAGGGGTCACTCACACAATTGCTGACACATAGCCCAGTAGTCTATTTGGTCAAAAAGAACATGAGAGATAGCAGGACACTCAAAACACTGGAAGAGGCCAATAAGATTGGAGCTGGAAGGGCCTAGGACGAGGCTGGAGAAAAAAGTGGGCAGGGCCAGCTTGGCTGACCAAGGTATGTGACTTGCCTGGGTTACACCCTCAGACCCGTGAGCCTTGCTGTGACTGCAACAGTGGCCTTTGCTTGACCCTCTGGCTTTCTTAACTCTCCACCTCTGCCTCACTCATCACAAGACTCCCTCTAGACTCTTCGCCCAACACCATCTTCAACAATCTGTGCGTCATGGCCAACGGCTCTACACTGTGGTCCTCAGCTCTGTGCCTCCGCTCCCCTCCCCACCTTCTCTGCCTGTAATCTTCAAGTCCCCTCTATCTCACCTTCGATGGCCTCGTGGAAAGCTGCCAGCTACTCACCGAAAATGGTTGTCCATGTGCTCAACCACCTAGACCCTCGAGCTGTACCAGTACAGGATGGGATTCCGAGCTGGAAAGTCATCCTAGAATCCTGGGTTTGAGCAACTCATTTCACTTTGGAAGCCTCAGATATCTAATCCATAGAATAGATAAAAATCATTGTTCTTGTAAAGCTGTTGGAGAATTAGGTCTGAATACATTTTTTAAGTAACTGTATAGTACCTAGTAAACATAGACTACTTCCTATCCATCTGGCTCTTCCACCTTCTCTTACTGTCCTAAGGAAATGGCAAAGTTTTTAGAAGAAAGGAACTATGTACTTTTTATCTTCGTATTTCTAATTGATGCCTGACAAAAAAGTATCTAGTCAATAATGCTGAATGATTCAAGATGTTAAATATTGAAAAATGTTGAAGAATTGTTTAGTTGAATGGAATAAAACATTTAAAATATCTAAATATACTTTTAAAAAGATTTTTTTTTTCAAAGACAGGATATCATATTGCTCAGGCTGGCCTCAAACTTGCTTTGGAGCTCAGGCTGGCCCTAAATGCCTTATCCATCTGTCTTCAGTTCCCAACTGCTAAGCTAACAGGTATGCATCACCACATACAGCTTTAAATTTCTTTTTTAATTAACACACCATATTAAAAGATTTGAGGGGGAAATCTGCATAGCTGGAAATAGCCAAAGTTAGCTCATATTGTTCACACCGATTAGATAATCAAAACATATTTTTCTTGATGATACTCAACATTGGCAAAGCTAGGATTCCATGAATTCATATGCTGCCCGTAAGAGTGCAAATTACTAGTAATACTCAGGAAAACTAGTTTGCAGTTGGTATAAAAACCTCTATAATTTTGTACTTAGTAATTAACTGAGCCTCTGGGGATGCAACAGAAACAAAGACAGAAATGTAATGAAGGTTTTTATTCTGAGAAGGTCTTTACTACACTGTTTATAACAGCAACAAAAGAAAAGGAAAAGAAATGGTATAACCACCCAGGAACAGGAGAGTGAGTCGTAAATTAGAGGTTAGGATTTATCCACAAGAGGGATCGGGTAGTCATTTACTTATGTGTTTCTAAGGAATTCTTAGACATTGAAAACTCTCTGTGATATGCTGCTAAGTGGCCATATGCCATATAAGCCTGTACTACAGTGTCATGCCAGCTTTGGAAATCTATGCAGGGTTCCTTTTACCAATATACTCAACATCTAAGGTTTTGTGGAACGTGAGGAGTTTAGGAACAGCACAAATGCATACATGTCCACTAGCAAATGAGAATCTGGCTGTGGTCAGCAAATTCTCAGAAAGAAGGACAAAAGAGGCCCCCACAAGGGGGGCATGAAGGCACCTGCTACCAAGCCTCACAACCTGAGGTGCCACCGAGCCTCAACTGGAGTTGAATCTTTGGAGCCCATGTGACAGAAGGAGAGAACCGCTCCCTTATATCTTACGGCCTCCAGATGTGAATCATGGCATGCATTCTCTCTCTCTCTCTCTCTCTCTCTCTCTCTCTCTCTCTCTCTCTCTCTCACACACACACACACACACACACACACACACACACACACACACACACTCTAAATAAAGTGTAACAATTTAGAAGGACAGTAGAGGCCATGACAAATGAGCCTACTCATGACTGACTGGTCTGTTAAAGTCTTACTGGAGGCCATTAAAGAAAGTGACCAACAATTTAAACATCTCTACAGAAGCCTTCCTCATTATGACTGTGCTACAGAAACTCAAATGAAGTAAAGGATGTTTTAAGCTTCCTTTTCTTTGGAAAAGTCACCCTCCCACTCTGCCCTAAGTCTTTATTGATTGATACTTTCTTGTAGGATTGTATACAAATGCACATCATATTTGATTTTTATGGAAATGGGCATACGATCAATTGATATATATGTCCCCTATCACCTACTATAGAAGGGAACAGAACCTGAGGGAGAATTGAGCCCCTGAGACCTGGTGAGCTGTAGCCTGGCTCCAGAGACTGGGCACCCTGACTGGTTTCTGGTGGCTGAGTAAGTCTCCTGACATTCAAAGAATGTGTGAATAACTCCAAAGGGAGACACCTATCCTCTGGGACTTGCCTGAGGTATCTGAGGCAGAGATGGTTGTGTCAGATTCTTCAACAGAGACACTGACATCCACTAATTCCAGGACGACATCCCCAGAGCCATAAATGAAATGTCTGTTGATGAGGGGTTGACCTGACTCTGGCTGTGCCAGAATTTGTTTGCTCCTGGGAAATCTATTGAAAAATATGATAAAACTTCAGACTCAGCAAAGCTGGGTTCTCCAAAGGCGTGTGTGTGTGTGTGTGTGTGTGTGTGTGTGTGTGTGTGTGTGTGTGTGTTTTGCATGTTTGTGTATACAGAATGGCAGGTAAAAGCTAGAGGTCAATGGGACTTCTTCCTGAATTGCTTCTCCACCTTTTTTTGAGACAAGGTTTCTCACTGAACCTGAAGAAGACTGTTCGGTTTCACTGGCTGGCCAGTGGCCCCCAAGATCTGCTCCCAGCGCTAGCACTGGTACAAGCAGGCCCCCACGTCCAAATTTGACTTGGGTGTGAGGGATCTGAATTCTGGTCCTCATGCTTGCTTAGCAATAACTTTGCCCAACGAGTCTCCTCTTTACACTGTAGTTTTTGAGCCAAGGTCTCTCACTAAGGAGCTCCTCAATTTGACCCAGCTGGCCAGCAAGCTCCTAGGGATGGATCTTCCTGTCAGGGCTATAACTACAGGTGTGAGTTGCCGCTTAGGAGCGCTGGAGATCCAAACCTGGGTTCTCACGCTTGCTCAGCAAGCACTTGACTAATGGAACCATTCCCTAAGCCCTGTTTCTTTTGTTTTGCTTTGTTTCGTCCTGTGGGAATGTTGTTGTTTTGTTTTTTTTGAGGCAGGATTTTATTATGTAGCCTGGACTGGGTTGACATCCATTTTGTAGCCCAAGCTAGACCGGAATTCAAAGCAATCCACTCATCTCAGGCTCCAGGGTGCTATAATTACAGATGTATATCACCATATCTGACTCAATCACCATCTTCTGCTCCTGAGTCCTTGTAGGCTGTGGAAACTTGGGCCAAAGCCCACCAAGTAGGGAGATGCCCAAAGAAGCCAGAGATCCTGCACCCAGCTCTGTAGACACATTCCATTCCCCTGCCCTATACCTCCAGCTACCTCTAAACTAGGCTCCAAAAGACCTGTCTATGACTCTACTAACAGCAAGAGAATCCAAACCTGTAGCTAATTCTACCCTGTTCTGGGTCACTGTTGAGGTCTTGAACTAGCATGGCTGTATCTGACAACTGTCCACATCATCTTTAGAGATTCTTTCTGGATTTCTGTCTGGGCCCTGTTGGGCTACAATGCCACTACCTTTACATGCTGTCTTTTTTTTAAAGTAATTTTTAATTGTGTGTGTGTGTGTGTGTGTGTGTGTGTGTGTGTGTGTGTGTGTAAGTGTCCTAGGATGCTAGAGAAATGAGATCCCCTGGAGCTGGCATCACAGGCCTTTGTGAGCTGCCTGGTGTGGATGCTGGGAACCAAACTCAAATCGTCTGCAAGGGCAGGGTGAGCTTTTAACCACTGAGCCGTCCCTCCACTCCCCCCCCCCACCTTTCCTGTGCTTTTCAGTGATGAATACTGTCCCAAACATAGATAGGATCTCTGAGTCTACGTTGTGTCCCTGGAGACTCTCATCGATGGACGTTTGTCGTGGGGCCAGAGAAACTTTACTGGGTAAGAGCTTCGGTCTGGACTCACTAGCCTTCTTGCCTTCCATCTGGAGCTGCTTTTCATTCCCAGCATTGTTCAGCTCCTCTGTGGAGCTCTGAGACTTTTGTCTTCAAGCTGTGTCCACAGTAGCACTCAACACTATCATGACCATAGTGACCATGGACAGATATTTTAACATAATTTCTTTATTGATTCTTTGGGGATTTCACATCATACAGCCTAATTCCGATTACCTCCCAGTCTCCCCACATCCTCCCCTTGCCCCCGCAGTGCCCCCAAAAGAAAATTTTAAAAAATCAAACCAAAACAAGCAAACAAACCACAAAAACAAGAATAACATGAGACAAAAACAGAGAAACCTCTTCGATTCTCCATCTTTCCCACCTGTCCAACACCTCTTCATCAGTCCTGGTGACGTTGGGGTGGTGAGGGACAGAATCTTGACAGAGGCAGTAAGAGCCATCTGTGTTTACAGCCAGGACCTTTTATGCGTCCCCTCTTACTAAGAACTTCAGAAACAGGTGGGCATGGTAGCATGTGCATTCATACATTCATTCGCTCATTCATTCATTTTGGTTTTTAGAGACAGGGTTTCTCTGTGGAGCCTTGGCTGTCCTGGAACTTGCTCTGTAGAACATCAGGAACAGTGCAGAGTGTCACTTCAGGAGTGTTAACCCATGACATCTTTGGGTGCTTCTACTCTGTCACTCTCCATGTTTCCAAATGGATGATCTGGAAAGAGCTTTTAAAGACCCTTTATGTTTTGATGAGTTTTCACAGATATGGGCTGTCTTCTAGAAGGTTCTGTAGATTGAAAACCTCCTGGGAATGGTGATCCACGGTGTGGAGGGCCAGCTGTTGTGCAACACACTGTTCTCAACATTGGGGACTGTCTCATACTTCTCATTGTAGATTGTGCGTGGGTGGGGTCTGGTGCCACTGTGGTCTTGCAGGGGTGATGGTGCCAGAGACATGAAGGTTCTGGATGACAACTGTGTCACCTGAACTCCTGAGGGACTCAAAGCTCAATGTGGCTGAGCTAATGTGACTAGGAAAAGAGGAAGAAAGTGCACCCAGAGGCACAATAGAGCTCACACCGTTAATGAGAGTCTTCTCTATGTATAAGGGAATAGCTGGCTGGTGCTCTCCAGGATCTTAATCAAGACCTCCCACTTCAAGGAAAGTCCTTCCCTCTCCTTTAATCTTATGCAAACACCCTCACAGACACTCGTAGAGGTGTGTCTCCTAGGTGACTTTAAATCCAGAAAGTTAACAACGAAGACCAACCAACAGAGAGATCACATCTCCTTGATCTAACTCTTGTTTTCCACACCAATTTGGATCTCTGGGCAGGAGTACAGCGTGAAGTCCAGCAGATCTGTGTCTGCTCCTTCAGTGTCCTTGGCTCCCTCACTGTTCTTGGGCTACAGTGTTCTGGAAATCCTCCCGGAGACCCAGGGATTCCTAGATTTTGTTGGAGAAGAAACTCTATGGGGTCATAAAGATGATGGTTTGCTTGTCCATTTGGACAGTGGACACTCCAGCTCTGAGTCTTCACATAAAAACAGAAGCTGTGAATATCTGGCTATAGAAAACAGAATGAATTATTTTCTGCTTTTATTCCCCCAAGCAGCCCAGCTAATACCCCTCCCCCCACATAGTTTCATGGCCTTCCTCAACCTCTGGGGGTGGGCTAGGCTCACTGCAGTTTAGGAGTACTGGAGCTGCTGCTGGAGAAGGGGCTCTTCCTCCTGGAAGACTCTGCCTCAGCTATTAGTAGCAGAGATGATGGCCACCCCAGGACATAAGCCAAGCTGAATAGTTCAGGCACATGGAAAAGATACTCATGAGTACAAGGTGAAGCAACAGCCTGCTGATCAGTGGTAAGGTTATATTGCAAATAATGAGCTCAGTCACACATGGGGTCTTGTCCTAGTCTACAGTAAATAGGGCTTAGGCACTAGCCCTTGAAGCAACAAGTTCAGAATGCCAAGTGTATGGTGGTGTCAGGACCAGAGCAGTGTTCATCGGGATGTGGAGAGGTATCCTGGCAGTATGCCTCCCACAGCTGGCAGAGCTTAAGTGGATGGCTCTGCTTCCTGCTGTGACCATCTTTGCCTGAGTGGAGCTCTGAAGATGACAACCAGAGAGAGTCTGAACCCTCTGGAAAAGAGCAGAGTTGTTCATCGTGCCCGTCTACCATGGAAACTCCTGAATTAGTCCTTCCGTGCACGCCTCTGTCTCTTCCTCAAGGGCTGGCTGGCCCCTGGCTCCCTGAGTGATAGCAGGATAAGACAGAATCCACATAGTCAATGGGTGGCAGCGCGGGCAGGGAGCCACTAAGATGAAGCCGTCTCCGTGAGATCAACCTGAAGTCCAAACAGTGGCCCCGAAGCCCAGCCATCCTCCAGTACCACTAGCAACACAGATAGAAGACGCAGTAAGGATGGCCAGAGAGGTTGACCTGGGGCTGGCCAAGTGACTCCTGCACAACCGTCAGCCTCCAGCTACTCCACAGGTAACTGGTAGTGCAGCTGGACTCGGCTGGGAGATCCTGAACTGGAGTCCTGTCCCTGTCTTCACCACTTAGAGGATCAGGTAGCTTTCCCGGGTCACAATCCTCTTTTTATCTTCTTTAGTGTCAGAGAAGGGGGCACTAGCTGCTCCAGATATAATAGGAGGTTAGATGTGCTAAATTAGGGAGAGGTTGGGACTCTGGGCTATCAAAGTCCTACAAGCACTGAGAAATGGCTCCTCTAATTCACCCTTCCATAGAGGTCTTCAGAACCCTCTGACTGGGCTTCTAGAGCAGATGAGGAACATGGCTACGTGTGGATGAAAGGCTGAAGTGTAAGAAGTACTTTCATAATCTGAAATTGCTGGGAGGCTGGAGATGTACTCAGCTGGTAGAGTGCTTGTCTTGAGTGCAACAGTTTTGGGTTGGATCCCCAGAACCACATAAACCAGGAATGTTGATATATGTCTGCAGTCTCAGCTCTCAGGATGTGGAGGCAGGAAGAGCAAACGTTCAAGGTCATCCTTGACTACATAGGGAATGTGAGACCAGTCTGGGCTACATGAGGCCCTGACACCATCATCATCATCATCATCATCATCATCATCATCACCACCATCATCATCAATAAAATTACTTGAAAATATAGCATTCAAAAATCCCAAATTTTTAGCTTTTTAAAAAAAGTATGAAAGGTGATGTTTTTCTGTATCTTTCATGTTCGTTTTAAATACTCAAATAACACTTTTTCTTGTTTCTCTGAATGTCTATTGCATTTCATTTGCTTTGGTTTTTCTGATTTTCTCATCAAATTATTTAAACTTTTTCCATCCTGCTCACTGGTATTCTGGTGAAGTTTCTGCTTCTGAGATTATTTCAAAGTCGCTCTCAACCCTGCCAAGTTCCCTTAGTATTCTACCCTCTGCTGCTGTCTCCTGGATCAGGGCATTTTTGCTTCTGTCACAAGACACACACTGTTTTCTTTTGGAACAAGCAGTTTTCTTGGGCTTCCTTGGAGAGACGACGCAGCAAGAAGAACGCTTGCTTGCCACCTGGGCAAGAAGACCTGAGTTCAGATCCCAACACTCATGTGAAAATCCAGGTCTAACCCCAGTGTGGATGCAGGGATGTGGGGAGTAGGGTGGGCATGCGGAGGGGCAGAGGCAGGAGGATCACTGGGATTTGATGGCTGCAGTCTAACTCCAGGTTCAGTGAGAGGCTGGTCCCAAGGGAGTGCCGTGGGCAGTGGAAGAACAGGACAGCAGTTGCCCCCACCCTCCATACACCCACCCATGTGCTCACTCCACACAAACACCACCCTCCATACGCCCACCCATGTGCACACTCCACACAAACACCACACTCACACACTAAATAAATAAATAAATAAGTGACCAAATAAATACATAAAACTAAGAAAAAGAACACCAAACCAAGAGGGAAAAGTAGAAAGTCCTGAGAAAAGATCCCCAGGTGACAACGTATTAAATACTCAGTCTGTAGATGCTGAAAGCAAATCCCCCAAACATCTGCTCAGGAACCTTTCCAGGCCACCCACAGAAAGCTAAGGATCGTGTTGCGTCTTGGAGTGGGAGTAGAGAGCTATGAATAATAATGTTTTAATACAGGAAGTGGAAAACTAGAATACAGAAATTAAGATTTGAGGTAGAACTAATCATCTACTGTATTCCGTATGGATTGTGTGTGAGAGGGGAGGACCCTACAGGCTGGATGTGGTTATCTGGCAGAGTTTTTGTTCGTTTATATCCTGCGGTGTTCTGCAGAGGGCTTGGAAGGAGACAGTCGGTCTTAAAATATTAACATTATACACTAGTGCTCCAGAGTGTAGGAAGGCGGGGAAGAGGAGAGAGAAGAGAGGATAGAGGAAGAACGAGGCAGGGGAGAAACGGAGGGAGGGACTTCACTTCAATGTATTTAAATTTTAGAATAAATTTGCCAGAGGGGAGGAAAGAGAGACAATAAGTGTTAGGTGAGAAAGAGGCCACAAGACAGGAGCAGCTAGATCACTGCTTAAGGAGAATTCTCTGGCCTCCACAGGCCCACGGAGGAATGGCAATTTCAACCCACAGGGCAGAGGGGCAGGGGCTTGCGCCATGATCAGCCCAAACCAAGCTAGGCTCTCTGAACAATCCCAACTTAAAGGAGCTCCAAAGATGAGAACAATTCCAGAGCTCATGTGGGCTATTTTTGTGTTTGTTTTGACTCTTTGTGATTCATTCTCTTTCTCTCTCTCTCTCTCTCTCTCTCTCTCTCTCTCTCTCTCTCTCTCTCTCTCACACACACACACACACACACACACACACACACACACACACCACAGCTGAGGACAAACCCAGAGCCTCTGTTAGTCAAGCATTCTACCACAGAGCTAAATCCCCAACTTCTAGAGCTCCTCCTGGGCTTCAGGAGTTTGCTGAGAATCCAGAACTGGCTTTTGTCTGTGTTATCCTAAACTCATCTTGTAGGAGTCTCCGGGCAAGATTCCCTGTCCTCTCATTCACTGCAAAGGGAAGTCCTGGGTCTTCTTAGGATGGCCACCAGGGCCAGTAAAAGCATTATCAGCACTCTCTCCCCTAAGAAAGAGCAGATTTGCTATGAGTCAAGTGGAAACCCTGGTGTCTGTGGTAGAAGAACAGAGAAAGTGAGTCGGGAGGAAACTTGGGGAGCCAAGGTTCTGCAAGCTGGCTTCTAGCCATGAGCAGCCATACATGAAAGAGCTCCCTTTCATGGGTCAACCTCCAAAGGATGAAAGCATCACCTACATGCCAGGATCCCACCAATAGCTAAGACTCCTGAATATTCCAGAAAAATTGAATAGGATGGTAAGCAAGTTTTGTTTTGTTTTTTTAATTAAGAAATTTTCTATTCAATTTACATACCAACCACAGATCCCCCCTCTCCTCCCTCCTCCTACCCTCCAGCCTCCCACCCCACAACCCAGCCCCCATTCCCACCTCCTCCAAGACAAAGCCTCCCATGGGGAGTCAGCAGAGACTGGTACATTCAGTTAAGGCAGGTCCAAGCTCCTCCCTGCTGCACCAAGGCTGCACAAGGTATCCCACCATAGGCACTGGGCCCCCAAAAGCCCACTCATGCACCAGGGATAGATCCCAATCCCACTGCCTGGGGGCCCCCTAAACAGTTCAAGCTAAACAAGATGTTTTTTAATTAACATGGTTCGTTTGTTTTGTTTTCGTGCATGGGCACTGATCTACGTCACTGGAGATCCACCCTCTCCTCTGCCTAACTCCTCCCATCCTAAATTCATAATCTCTTCTTTATTACTGTTACACACACACACACACACACACACACACACATTATGTGTATGTATATGCATATATGCATATATAACCTACTAACTCCATTTTCTTTTGTTTGTTTGGATATGTGTGTGTCGAGTGCTGACCACTTGGGACTGGATAACCTGTGTGGGAATTTGTCCCTAAAGCAACTGCTTTTCCCTCTCTCGGCAGCCACTGACCATCTGCAGCTCTTCATCAAGGAGTAGGACCACATGGGATTTGCCCTGTCTGCATTGGCATGTCCACTAACATTGTCATTTTGTGGGTCTTGTTCAGATAAGCGATTTATAAAAGCATGAAATCTCTCACACAGCTGTGTGAATCAGCCGGAGCTAAATAAGTATGGACACTTCCTAAGAAACCCTTGGAGATGATACACCAGACTCTGAAAGTGAAATGGAAATACATAGTCAATTAAAGAAATGTCCTCAATGGCAGGGATTGCACTTAAAACTGTGCTGAACCTGAACTCTACAGGCTGCCTGTGAGAATCCTAAGCAACAGAAGCCAGGAAGCAGTCTGAGGTTCACAGTGGCCCTGGAGCTGGCCTCTAGGGTTCAGAGTGCTGTGTTTCCAAAGCCATTAGCATGGGAGGGAGAGGTGGCTGAAAGGGCAGGGAGCTAGGGGATCACAGACATCTGCCTACCACACCCTCATCTCCATCCTGTCTGAAACCGCACCCCTGGGACTGGCCTGAAGCAGAGCCAGCTGCCACACAGCCACACAAGCGGGGGTGTAAAGTGCTTCTCCCCAGACTCACCAGCATGTCTATCCTGGGTTTGCGCTTTCCTTCTGTTAATTTTGCAGCATTCTTCCCAGCCCACATAACAAAGCTGTGAAGAGATAAATCCATGTTGATTTCACGAGGGAGGCAAAAAGGACAAAGAACTCTGGGCCTTGCTCCAGGTAAATGCTAGACTTACCAGCTTCCCCCCACATCTGTGTTTCTTCCTGTCAGCTAAATGCCAATAGAGATACATAGTCTCCAAATTATACCTCAAGGAGGGCAGGGAGATGGCTCAGCAAGTCAAGGCCACCAAGCCCAGTGACCTGAGTTCAGTCCCTAGGATACATGGTAGAAGGACAGTGTGTAAACTAATGATATGACTGCTCTATGGTCTAGTTAAGGGTAAAGCTTTTATTGTAGATATGAGAGAGAACAGCCAGAGGCATCTGGAAGAGTCCAGAGCAGAGAAGGAAGTAGACCGAATATGGCCAGCAGACTGGACCTGGCCAGGAGAAAAGCAGGAGCAGGGCAGAGAGAGAGGAAAACAGAAGTAGAAACAAAAACATGAGAGATGGGGAGTAAAGAGAAGATGGGTGGGTGGGGGAAGAGCAGGAGGTCAGAGAGGGGAGGAGGAAGACAGAGAGAGAAGGGGAGAGAGGGAGACACACAGCCGAAATAGCAGGGTTATAAGGAAAATGAGTAGCTCAGGGTAGGGAAGCCTGTGAGCTGGGGAAGTCTGAGTAGGGGAGGAGGTGAGGAGAGCTAGGATGATAGCTAGCATGGTCTTTGAAATGTGCAACAGGGACTTGTGATACTGAGGGACCCTAGAAGCCAGTATATACTTTGGTGTTGGGTGTTCAGTTGTAACCTCCAGCTCTCCCCTGCATGACCCAGAAAGCCCCATTCCTGTCTCTCTCCAAGCCCCACCCACTCAGAGAGCCTCCAGACAAAGGAAAGGCACCAAAAGGCCCAGTTCAGCATTCTTGGAGGCTACTACAGCTTCCTCCCCTGAAGACGACAGCTGCCCAAGTCCCCGCCTAAAGTGTTCAGCTTTTGACCATACTTGGGCATAAACTCAGCTTGTGGCAGACACATCATCACCTCACACCTACAACCTATAAAGTCTCACTGTGGATGCAGCTTCTCTGGCCTCGATCTCTGGGACTAGAGACCCTGCTCGGGAGCTGCTTTGCTCAAATAAACCTGTTATTGTACTTTTTCAATTTGGCTTGATCTGGCTTACTGCATCGTTGGAGAAATCTATTGGGGCGGGGTGGGGGTGGGGTGAGCAGAAAACCTATTAGGCACCACAGGTGCCTTTTGGAATTTGTTGAAATGGAGTTTCCTTTGGACTTGACAGAAAGACCTGACTCCCACAAGATATCTTTTGGTCTCTAAACACACATACTCATAAACAAACAAAATGTGCCAGGGGTGATGGTAAACACCTTTAATCCTAACACACAGAAGGCAGAGACAGGCAGATCTCTGTGAGTTTGAAGCTAGCCTGGTCTACAAATCAAGTTCCAGGACATCCAGGGAGGGCTATTACACAGAGAAACTGTCTTGAAAAAAATGTAAATTGAAAAAATTTTAAAAATACCTCAATTTGACTAATAGTCCCTGAATTCTAGGACTCTGTGAGCTCCGCGTGAGTAAAGCAATAA
Organism: Peromyscus eremicus; assembly: GCF_949786415.1. NCBI lineage: Eukaryota > Metazoa > Chordata > Mammalia > Rodentia > Cricetidae > Peromyscus > Peromyscus eremicus. Next base: position 143,303,429 of record NC_081418.1, on the reverse strand, counting down.
ACACAAATAAGCCACATCTAGCTTTCGACCATCTAGGTCAACAATAAAATGGATATTTAATATTTACCTGCTGGGTTCACATTTACCAAGTGTCTTATACTTACTGCCCCAGTTCATAATGAAAGCTTGCTGCAAGGCAGTGCCATCCAGGCTCCAACTGGTTCCAAAGGATTGTCAGCCTTGATATTCTCATCATTGGTAAGCCACTCCACACTGAGCAGAACTAACCTACGCAGTCAATAGCACTCTGCAGTGGTCTCCAGGCTCAGGCTGTCTTGGGTGTTGCACTTCTCGCCTCATTCTGTCTTGGGTCACTCCCTCTGGGAAAGACAGCTGCTGTCTGTAAGTACATTCAGGGTCCCAGTGGAGAAGCCCACCTAGTGAGGAGCTGTGGTCACCTGACAACAGGCAGGACCGCCTAGAGAGAAGAACCATTCCCCCAGGGAACCTTCACTGCCAATGTCTTTTAGGTTTTTGTTTGTTTTACATAACGGCTTTAAGGAAATGTAATTCACATGCCAAATAATTCAGTCACTTAAAAGTTACATTTTGGTGACTTTTTGTGATAGTCAGATACATGTAAGCCACCAACACCCTGAAACTGAGAATATTTTCTTCATGGCAAAAGGAACCCTGTGCCCTTCAGCTGTCCGTTCATTTCCTCAGCTGCCACACAAAGCCACCACTGAAGAACTTCTAGATCCATCTTCTTAAGATTTGCCTTTTAAAGATATTTTATAGAAGTGGATTCATATAAACTGGGTTTTTTATCTTAAGTGTATTTATTGTTGTATGTGTGTGTGTGTGTGTGTGCATGATTCAGGGGCGGGGGCTCACGTGCCACAGTGTGATTAGGGTCAGAGGACAGCTTTGTCAATCTGTTCCCTTCTTCCACGCTGTGTGGGTTCTAGGGATGGAACTCAGGTTATCAGTCTCGTTTGGAAAGTACCTTTACCCATTGAGTCATCTCATTGGCCCAGAGTGTAGCATTTTCTAACTGATCCTTATTTACCATCATGTTTCCAAAGTCCGTCCATGTTATAGCATGTATCAGAACTTCATTTCCTTTTATGGCTGAGTAGAATTCTGTTCTCATTGTATATAAGTATATTTTGCTTATCCATTCATCCATTCATGGACATTGGTTTGCTTCCAACTTTGGGCTATTGTGAATACTGTTACTATAAACACTGATATACAACTTTTTATGTGGATATATATTTTCACTTCTCTAGGGTGTATAAACAGAAGCCGATGCTGGGCAGTAAAGTAACTTTTATGGGCAGTCACTTGAGAAGCAAACAGTACCATTTCTCCTCTCCACCAGGAGTCTTTGAAGACTTCTATTTTTCCATGTGCCCTCTGGCACTTACTGTATTTGACTATTTTTGTTCTAGCAGATCTAGGTGGGTATGACTGACATTAAGATACTGGTTTGCGTTTTCCTGATAACTTACAATGTCTACCATCTTTTCTTGTGATCTTGGTCATTTATATATCTTCTTAAGAGAAATGTTTGCTCCAGGCCTTAACCTTTTGTTTAAATTAGTTGGAATTTATTATTAAATTGTAAATATTCTTTTTCTTGGGTTAGGGGAGAGTTTCAAGACAGGGTTTCTCTGTGTACCCCTGGCTGTCCTAGAACTCACTCTGTAGACCAAGCTGGCCTCAAACTCACAGAGATCCACCTCCCTCTGCCTCTCAAATGCTGGGATTAAAGGCGTGTGCCACCACCACCCAATTTGGTAATATTCTTTATAGACTCAAGATATGACTTTTATCAAATACGTCATCAGCAAAAATGTTTAAAAATCCATTTTATATATTGCCTTCCATTTTTTTTAATAACATTTAAAAATGTTTATTTAGTGTAGATGTTAAGGGGGATGTGCTACTACATGTGTGCAGAGGTCAGAGGACAACCTATGCAAGTTAGTTCTCTCCTTCAACCGTGTGGGGCCCGGGAACCAAACTCAGATAGTCATGTTGGTGGCAGACACCTTTACCTAATGAGCCATCTTGCTGGCCCATCTCAGCCTTTTCTCATTGTTAATAATACTTTTGGAAACACAGAATATATTTTCATTTTAATGAAGTTCAATTTGTCTTTTTCTTTTGTAGTTCATGTCTTAGTGTATTTTATTTGTTTGGTTTTGATTTGTTACATTACTTTGTTTGGGGTGTGTGTGTGTGTGTGTGTGCCATGGTATACCTGTGAAGGCCAGAAAATAAATTCCACCACCTGGGTCCTAAGACCGAACTTAGGTCCTGAGGCTTCTCAGTGGGTGCCTTTATCCACTGAGCCATTGCCACCCTGATCTTGGTGTTATAGCTAAGAATCCATTATCAAATCCAAAGTCATAAAAATGTAGCCATATGTGTTCTTCTAACAGTTTATAAATTCTTATACTTAAGTTCTTGTTCTGTTTCACATTAACATATCTGGTGTTTAGGTTGGGGCCCAATGTTATTCTTTTGCATGTTGACGTGGTTTCAGAATCACTTACTGAAGACTGATTTCTTCCCTGTGGAGTGCTTTGCGTCTTTGTTGAAAACTGCTTCACGTGGGTGTACATCTGGATTCAAAAGCAATGTGCAGATCCCTGCATCTCCCATTGTACCAGTATGCCACTGCCTCAATTATTACTGTTTTGTGCTGACCTTACATCAGAAAACACGTGAATCTTCCAGCTTTGTTCTTTTCAAGATAGCTTTAACTGTTCTGGCTCCTTGCAAATCCATCCATACGAATTTTAAACTCAACAGTTTCTAAAAAGAAGCCTACAACCGTTTAGATAGGACTTTCATTGAATCCACACACCATCTTAAAGGATGTTTATTTCTTGTTAACTCCTAAGTCTTACCCACAAACATGGAGTGATTTTCATTGATTTAAAGCCTGTTCAGTACCTTTCAACAATCTCTTGTACTTTTTACATTATGGTTTTCACAATTTTTGTCAAATTTGTTCTTGAATATTTTAATTTTATCACTTTAAAAAAATTGAATTGATTTCTTAATACCCTTCTTTGAATCATTCATTGAGGTATATAAGAATACAAAGGGGTGTGCTCCCCGCGGCTGCAGGGCTCACGTGGTCACCAGGCAGTTCTCAGCACAGCACGTGGGTTCCAGTTGTTCGTACCCAACCGCCACCACAGCCTGTAGCCATGCCGGTAGACATCAGCAAGTGGGCCGGGCCCCTGAGCCTACAGGAGGTAGATGAGCGGCCCCGACACCCACTGCGGGTCACCTATGGTGGGGTGGAGGTGGATGAACTCGGCCAAGTGCTGACGCCCACCCAGGTTAAGAATAGACCCAGCAGCATTTCATGGGATGGCCTTGACCCAGGGAAACTCTACACCTTGGTCCTCACAGACCCCGATGTTCCCCCAGCAGGAAAGACCCCAAGTACAGGGAGTGGCACCATTTTCTGGTGGTCAACATGAAGGGCAACGACATCAGCAGTGGGAAGGTCCTCTCGGATTATGTGGGTTCCGGACCTCCCAGTGGCACCGGCCTCCATCGCTATGTCTGGCTGGTGTACGAGCAGGACAAGCCCCTCAAGTGTGACTAGCCTGTTCTCAGCAACTGGTCAGGAGACCACCGCGGCAAATTCAAGGTGGCGGCCTTCCGCAAGAAGTATCACCTGGGAGCCCCGGTAGCCGGCACGTGTTACCAGGCGGAGTGGGATGACTATGTGCCCAAGCTGCACAAGCAGCTGTCTGGGAAATAGAGAGTCAGTCACTTGACGGTCCTGGCCACCCCCCTGCGGTGTCATCTGAACAATGAGTGGCACGTCTCTCCTCTTCTCACTCCCATCCTGCAAAGGGGAGACTCGAGCTGTTGTAGGGCGGTAGTTTAGGGGCGACTCTTTCTTGTTGTTTGCCCTAAAGACTAAATAATTGCATGCCCCAGTTTGTTTTGATCAAATTTAAGCTCCATCTGGTGAATATTTGGCACTATGATGGGGTTGTTATATTGTTAATAAAAAGATAGTAACTCCAAAAGCAGAGAAGGAAAGAAAAAAAAAAAACCCAAGTAAAAAGACCAGGTCTACGGGAAGATGGCTAAGCATCCGTCCTTATGAAGAGACAGGTGCGATGCCTCAGCCTCCACTCTGACCAGGAGCTGTTGCACAGGTGGCCCCATCTAATGAGACTCGTTCTAAGTCCTGTCTCCCGCCAGCACAACCGGAGACTTCCCATCCTGGATAATCCCAGACAGTACAGCTAAACAAGTATCTGTGTCTTGTGGCTCCATTAAAAAGAGCTGGGAAAAGCAATGAGGAAGATGGCTTTGCTGAGCCCTGGCTTGGCCAGGGCGCCCTGCTGCAGTCCTGGATTGCAGTCCTGGACAGTTAACAGGAGGCCTTAACTCAATTCCTGCTAAGTCAATTGCTCCTCACTGGTGCAAGAAGAGCTAATCTGGAGCTGCTTATGTTAATTCTGTTTGCTTATTGTCAAATAAAAATTTAAAAGGGAAAAAACCCTATACAATGGATTTTTTTTTTGGTATTGATTTTATATCTCAAAACCTTGTTGAACTCATTTGTTGGATCTACTTTGACTGGTTGGTTGGTAGATTGACTTCTTAAAGTTTTCTGGGTTCTTACTATTTGTTTATTGTTTTAATTTTGTTGCTTGAAACGGTGCCTCATGTAACCTAGGCTAGCCTCGAACTTCTGACCCTCCAACTTCTATCTGCTTGGTGCTGGTATTATATGTATGTACCATCATGCTTGTTGGTTTTGTGGGGATTTTTGATGTTTTGCTTTGGTTTTTGAGTATTCATGCATACACATGCACACATAGAGCAATACAAAGCATATAGCTATCAGGGTGTTCTAGTTTTCTTTCTGTTGTTGGGATAAAACACTGCTAGTATGACTAAAAGTAATTTAGGGGAGGGAAGAAGGGTTTGTTTGGCTCATACTTCCAGGCCTCAGTCCATCCTTAGGGGTAGTAAGGGTAGGAACTCAAGCAAGAACTTGAAACAGAAACCACAGAAGACTACTTCCTGGCTTGCTTTGGGATTCATGCTGAGCTTGTTTTCTTATACAGCCCAAGATCACTGGTCAGGGAATGGTGCCACCCACAGTGGGCTGGGCCCTCCTACATCAATTATCAATCAAGACAATGTCCCACAGACACACCTACAGACCAATCTGATCTAGGCAATTATTCTACAGGGCCTTTCCTCTCAGGTGACTCAAGGCTGTGTAAAGTTAACAGTTAAAGCTAACTAGGACACTAAAGTTGGAAAGAAACTATATCCACAGCTTTCACTGAAACCCCTGCAGTGAAAGAATGAGATTCGGAACTCTGTTTCTCACCTTTTCATGTGATCAACCAGACAGGGTACACATATGCCTCCAAGCAGCTGCCTTGGGGCTACAGTCTTCAAAGAAGCTGAAACAATTTTTCTTACAGAAGCATATAGCTGGGAGAAAGGCATGAGAAGAGAGCTCTTGAGAAAGCTTGGCATGGACTCTGGGATGGCTGTTCATTGTTTTGGGAATCATTAGAGCAGGGAATCTCAGAGTGTGGCAGAGTTAAGGTTCACTTCGGAACACCATGTAGAGAGAATTAATGGGCCACCCACAACCTTATCTGACCCTACAATGTCTGTAGAACTGAGCAACAAAGTTCAACCAAACAGTCTTTTCCTTGCAAGCCTCTGGTGCCAAGATCCCTTGTGGCCCGGCTGTAACTCAATACAGGAGCCAAGGAAATTAAATGGAATTTGGGGAACTTGATCCTTGTGTGCCGAGGGCAGAAATATTTGTGTTGATAGAAGCAGGGCGTGGGTCTGTTTGCTTAGGGTCCTTCTCTCTCTCTCCAAAGTGCTCGCTGGTATTATAGGATCAGGCTGGTCTCAGGGCCCCTGGGGAAAAAAAAAAACCAAAGTTCTTGGTAAACTGTCCCAGACCTTCACAACTCACAGGGGAGCCTATGGAGAGTGTCAGCTGACAGCCCCTCTGTGAAACAGACTAGCTTCACAAACTAACCAGGAGAACTGGTCTGTGACAATAACGAGTTGGAAACCTTGAGAAAGAAACTGATGCAGGGTCCTGATAAGCCAGTCAAGTAGGCAGTTGCTGCACTTACAAAAGGCACAGGAAAGAGTGTGTGAAGCTACCCCACTCTTCATAACTCAGGGATCTGAAAAAGCCTAAACTTAGGAAAGCTTCAGAAAGATGAGTTAGACGAGACAGGTGGATGTGTGGATGTGTGGATGTGTGTGAGTGTGTGTGTGTGTGTGTGTGTGTGTGTGTGTGTGTGTGTGACAGTAATCTGCACTGCCAAGTCCACTGTGCTAAAAAAAAAAAAATGTCTCGGGAATAGAGAGACAGTTCAATCCATAAAGTGCTTGCCTTGAAAACATGAGGACCGAGCTCCAGAACCCAGGTGAAAACGCCAGGACGTGGTGGTGAACCACTGTATTACCAGCACCGGGAGGTTAAAAAAGGAGAAAAGTCGGCCAGGAGGTGGTAGCACACTCCTTTAATCCTAAGACTCAGGAGGCAGAGGCAGGTGGATCTCTTGGAATTCGAGGACAGCCAAGGCTATACAGAGAAACCCTGTCTCGAACAAACAAAAAAATCCAAAAGTTCCTGGGGCTTGATGCACAGCTAGTTGCTTGGTTGAGCTCGATGCCAGTGAGAGATGATAGCATGTCTGAGGATGAGACATGACATTGTTCTCTGGCCTCCACAGGCACACAGATGCAGACACACACACACACACACACACACACACACACACACACACATGCATACACACACACACACACACACACACACACACACACACAGACCTGCACACAGACATTAAAAACAAAAAAAAGAAACGCCTAAGGCGTTAGCGAAGCACACCTTTGGGTGTACCTGTGACATTGTCTCCACACAGGATGAACTGAGGGGAGCAGGCCTGCCCTGGATGAAGGAGGACCGTCCCACATACTGGAAATTGGGTGGATGAAAAGGGGGAAGAAGAAAGCAAGTAGAGGGTTGGCATTCTCTTTACTCTACTTCTGGTGTACATGCTATCAACAACATCTGCCACATGTTCTCACTGTCATGCCCTGACCTGCTCCATCATGCCTTTCCTGTCATGGTGGATCGCACCCTCCAAATGTGAGCTAGGTCTACCCAGTCTACCCTTAAATTGCTTCTTGTCATGTTATTTGGTCATGGCAATGAAAAAGGTGACTGACATAGTGATGAGGACAGCTATATAGACAGATGGATGACAGTTAGATAAATAAATAGAAAAATAGATAGATAGATAGACAGACAGACAGATGCTAGAGAGATAGATAATAGGTAGATAGATGAAAGTGAGATAGATGATAGATAGATAGATAGATAGATAGATAGATAGATAGATAGATAGATAGACAGATAGAGACAGACAGATAGACAGATAGACAGATAGATAGATAGATAGATAGATAAAAAGTGAAAGGGGGAAGGAGAGAAGATAGAGAACATCCAGCATGACAGAGTCCTGTTAGGTGGCAAGATCACTGAAGTAGGAGTTGAGAGAAACACCTTCTGATTGTGCTGCCACTGGTCCTGATGTGAACCTGGCCTGTAAGATTCTTTTTTTTTTTTTCTCAGTCTAGTGATTCTCCATGTGAGTTAAAATATCTCGAAGGACCTCTAATTCCAGCATCCGTGGGTTCTCTGACTATGAGGAAGGTCCAGAAGGGGCCCATAGTTGCCTATAACAAGCTTGGAACCTGCCCTCAGTTCTCCTCATGGGAACAAGGGACTTTATTTGTACATATGGTGAAACCTGTTAGTCAATGCCACGCTAGAAGAGCTATATGACCAGGCACAGAGAGTGACATGGAAACAAAATCCGCACCCGGACTCCAAAGACGTCTACACCGAGCCTTGTTATGCTGATATTAATACCCAATACCAATACTGGTTAATACTAACACTAGTACCCAAGATAGTAATACAAAAATCACACTGTTCCAGAGTCAGACACGGGGGCCAGCATTTTACACAGATTCTCAATCTCCACAAATCCTGGGGGGGGGGGAAAAAAAGGAACTATGTATCATTCTCATTTTACAAACAGGAAACTAAGATCCAGATGTTTTCCATGGCTGATCAGACATCCAGCCAAAGGCAAGAGCAGAAGCCAACTTCAACATCTACCCTATGCTGTAAAAAGCGGGGCCAGGTGGGGGCGGGGCTCAGTGGAGATTCTGTGGCTATTAGGAGACCTACGAGGGAGGAAAGAGAAGCTGTGAACGCACTGTCTAGCACACAGCAGTAAGAACAGAGAGATTGAGAAATGTCACAGAGAGACTAGACACAGGTACCACTGATAAGAAGTGGTGACTCCAAGGGTCAGAGGTGAAGTAGACTGAAAATAGCTTCCCCACCGCACCCCGAGAAATGGTGAAATAGGTCTCAGACCATTGGCAGAAGGCGAGACAGTCAGGCCCCTGAGACAGGGTGAGGGAGGCACTTGAGCAAAATAAGCAGTCAGAACTTCCTGCCAAGTGTCCCATAGTCTCCCTGTGTTGCTTCATACTCGTACTACTGTGTGACTTTGGGGGGAAGGGATAGGGAAGGATTGGGATTTGAACCTAGGACCTCATGTTTTCTGGGCAAGTTGTCTACCACTGAGTTACAGTCCCAGCCTTTTTTGTGAAAAAAGAGAGGGACACGAGACGGGGCACTGGCTCAGTGTCTCAGAGATCCCTCTTCCCTGTCGCCTACAGCCTTTCTGTTCTCCTACGGGACGTGTGCAAACCCAGTCTTTCCCTGGGCTCTCGTGCCCCTGTGCCTCACTCTTTCAGAAATCTGCATTGTCTTCCTTTCCTCCCTCAGCAGCAATAGCTGCCTGACAAGCAACCAGGAAATGTTCCTGTGCTCAGAAGGAGCATGGAAAGGCTATTCCACGGAGCGAGGAGAACAAGGCACTGGGAAGAGGCCAGACCATCCAAGAGCAGATGATCCCAGGTGCACTGCCCGCTGCATGCAAAGGATTCAACTCATGCTTGCTGCAAGGAAGGAACGGAGAAATGGGAAGACGGAAGGATGACCTGGATGACAGACACATCTAATCTGAGGATTTCAAACGTACGCACCACACTCAGGGCTTGCCAGCAGCTCTTCAGAAAAAAGAAAAAAAAAAAAAAAAAAAGACCTTTTTAATGAAATGAATCAGATGATGCATGCTGTTGAGGACCCCAGTACCTGCTCTGCATCGCTCTACAGCCCTAACTCTAAATTCTCCAGGGGGGTCCTTCCCCATTCCACTCCCCTTGGCTTCCTAAGATGAACCTCTATCAGTGACCTCACTTTGTCTGTGTGCATCATCTTCTCTTATTGCCTTTGACTGGAGATCTGTGGGTGTTTCTGCCTCTGCAGCTGAAAGATAAACTTCTGAAAACGACGTGTTAAATTTGGTATCTGTCCCCCGAGGACCACTTTCCATTCTTCCTCACCTTGACCTCAACAGGCTTTAGACTGAGTTACCCTGGTTTCCGTGAAGTTTAAGCTTCTGGGCCACAGTGAGCATGGACAACAGAAGACACAGGACAAAAGACTGGAGGTGGGGCATGAGGCTTGGGCATTTCTTCCCTCCCACCCCCGTAACCATAATGCCTCGGGGTCTAATGACGACTCCCTCCTGTTCCCGTTTGAAAGATGGTGGTTTCCACCACTGCCTCTGTATGCTGTATTGTTTGTCCTTTTTTTTCTTTTTCCTTTTTTGACTTGGTTCACTCTGTAGCCCAGGCTGGCCTAGAACTCACTGGGTAGACCAGGCTTAGCCCTGAAGCTTTGTGAAGTATTGATCATTGCATTTCCTGTCATGTGATGATTTACTACGTATTAATGATGGAGTGGCACTGGTCTAGGCATATACCGGTTCCGTGTAATATCAGTTTAGGGGAAGGAGCCCTACATCTCTCTTCATTCTTCTCTCCGGGGCCCTATAGCCCCTCCACCGTAGGACTACCTCCTGCCTCCTAGCTTCCCCCAGTTATTTTCCTTTTGCTGGGGAGGTACCAGCAACTAATGTATCTCCAACTTTAGACTTGGACATTTCCCTTGCAAGCCTGGCTTGGTAGTACATGCCTGTGATGCCAGCAATCAGGAAGCAGAGGCAGGAGGATCACTGCAAATTCAAAATCAGCCTGGTCTACAAAGTGAGTTCTAGGCCAGCTAGGGCTTCCCAGTAAGATCTTGTGTACAAAAATCAAAGGAAGGAAGGGAGGGAGAAAGCGGGTGAGGGAGAAAACAGAGAAGGAGAAGAAGGAACGTTCTCTTGCAACGTAAATATGACTTCTAGGAAAACCTGGATATAACCTCAACCGTGGAAGTGGATAAACTTATCACATTTACTTGCAGGAAGGAGCTGGAAATAAAACATCTTGTGAAGACCTACAGAGGCCAGGCAGTGGTGGCGCACACCTTTAATCCCAGAACTTGGGAGGCAGAGGCAGGTGGATCTTTGAGTTCGAGGCCAGCCTGGTCTACAGAGTGAGTTCTAGGACAGCTAGGGCTGTTGCACAGAGAAACCCTGTCTCAAAAACCAGAGAGAGAGAGAGAGAGAGAGAGAGAGAGAGAGAGAGAGAGAGAGGGCACCTGCAGTGTATTACTCATTGTGTAAATGCAGCAGCCGCCTTTGTGAACGTCTAAAGACAGTCACAGATACAGGCACTGATGTTGCTTTTGATTGGGGTGAAGGAGGAGAAGCTTGATCACAGTAATGACTCAGGGTGGGGACCATCAGGGAATGAGGACGTGAGAACAGTCGAAGGGACAGTGTCCACGGACTAGGAAGAGTCCTGAAAAGAAACAGAGTCATTGGATGCTTGCTCAGAGCTGGCCCGTTCCCGTCCTTTCCTCTTCAGCCACCGTTACCTTCCTTCATGGCTGGCTTTTTCCTGCTCCTCTCCTCCTCTGCCTCTCCCTTTCTCCCTGCTCTTTTCCCAGTCACCACACTTAATGCTCTGCAGGCTACAGAGGAAGTGCATGCTCACTGTCACCAGAGAGCATGCCAGACACTTCTTGGGTGGGACTCACACAGCTACAGGCTGTTTCCTGTGTTCAGGGAACCAGAGAAAGTCCTTCCAGAAGGGCCTTGACATTCATGCTCTGCCTGAGATGAGTGGACATTATGTGGATGAAATCCTGAGAGGCAAGATCGGTTCGTGGTGATGGTTTCACATAATCTGGAGGACCAGAGTGGTAACAAATGGGAGTGCACTCTCCTCTCCCTAGCATTCTTGCAGGTACCGAGAATCAGATCATAACCTTTGGAACAGGGTGAGCGACTCTTCATGGGACCCTACCATTGATAAGGATTCTGTAGGAGAGTAAAACAGGCGTTTCAACTGTCCGATCACACACACCATTGTGCTCTTGCTCTTGGCATTTGTAAGAGAGGCTGGCAGTGGCCCACTACATCGTCTGTCTTTTCTCTTCTTGCCTGAAGAAATGACACTGCCAGCCTCCACCGAATTCTAGCCAATGCACACAAGCTTCCAGGAAATCTCTACAAGACAATGGCTAGGTTACAGCTCTCTCCCCTCCACTGTCTTTTTCTGCTGCTTAGAATGTGGGTGTAATGGCTGGAGATGGTGCAACCACTCAGGGCTGTGAGATGGAACCCACAGAGACAACACAGTGTTAAGACTGAAAAGTCTGGGGCTCTGAGGAGTTAACTGTACCAGTCCTGGACTGCTTTCCTTTGCTTGTAAGTGAAGGAAAACAAATTTCTATCTTGTTTAAATACTACTTATTTTGATTCTTTGTTCTGTGTGGCCTAATCTGTTAGAGCATCTCAGGGGCTTTGGGTACAACAAATAAGTTATCTTAAATAAGTTCTAGCCTGGAAATTACAGTTACTTCCTTAATTTCTCCAGAGATGTCTAACCACTGAACTATCGTTCCCTTTCTTTCCAGGGACTTGAAGACTGCATTCCCATGCTCCCTGAATGTGTCCATTTCCCACTGAATGGCAAAGTAGAAACCAGAATGTCATCACAGTTCCCACTCTGACCAGTCCTGGTGCAGGGGTTTCTGTGGGCAGCTGAGCCACAATCGCACTACTGCGTGGAAATATGAGACCACGTAACCAAGGTCCACTGGAGAGAGAGATCAGGAGGGATCCCACATCTCCAGATTCCTCAGCGATGCCCAGATGGGAAGAGACTCAGGAAACAGAAGCCTGCCCTTGTCTTTGGCTAGAAAACAGAATTCCCTGAGTGAAAGCCAGCAAGGCACTTTTGAAGCAACCACATCTGGCCTTTTCAGGAAGTAGTTAGCAGTGGAGGGAAGTCATGAGTGAAGAGAAGGAGGATGGGGAATGAGGGACTGAGGGAGAGTGGGCAGTGTTCCTGATCTCTCTTCTCTGTGCCAGCCCTGTGCTGTGCTTCAAATCCAGCATGGCTTCCACTACCCTCCAAGCCGCACAAGCTCTGTATCACTCCCTGAATAGGTCTGCCGGCTGATCCCCAAGTTAAGAAAGCAAAGGCTGGGTGCCACATACTTTTAATCCCAGCACCCAGGAACCAGAGGCAAGTAGATTTCCATGAGTTTGCTGTCAGCCTGGTCCACACAATGAATTTCAGGCCAGCCAGGGCTATATAGTGAGACCCTGTCTCTCAAGTAATTAATTAACAAATTAAAAAATAATGTGCCAACCCAGCCTGCACCAATTCAAATGACACCTCCGTGGTGAAGCCTTCCAGAACTCCTCAGGCAATTATGGCTTTTCTCCTCTCTATTTCTAAACATCTACGTGTTCAAGCAAGCTTTAACTCCTAGGGCTAGCATCATGTATGCTTTGAATTGAACTCAAATGAATTTAACTTTAAGTGCTCAGTAAACAGAAAGTTCCAGAAAAGAAGAGAGGCATTTTTATTTTCATCTCTACAAAATATATCTTCTTTGGTTCTTTTTAAATATATTTGGTTCTTTTTAAAATTTTTAAATTTATTTTTATACATTTTTATTTAAATATAGTTTTAAGACTTTCTCCTTCCTTCCCCCAGCACCTCCCAATTCTCCTCCTTCCAACTGCTTCCTTGTTTACATCTGTAACCCCAAGACAGCACTCTTAAGACTGAAGTAGGAGGAGTGTGGTGAATTCAAGGCCAGCTTGGCTACAGTCTGACCCTATCTTAAGAGTACAAAAATATTGACATTAAGTAAGTACAAAAATTTTAAGGGAATTCTTGCTGAAATCCAAAGGAAAAAGTTACTCAGAATTCACTCATGGGTTTGGAGGGGCAGCCTTCTGACCTGTTTGCAGTTAGACTGTACATGCTGACACTGTTTACAGTCACACTCACTGTACATGCTGACACTCTGCAGTTACACTGTACATGCTGACACTCTGCAGTTACACTGTACATGCTGACACTGTTTACAGTCACACTCACTGTACATGCTGACACTGTTTACAGTCACATTCACTGTACATGCTGACACTCTGCAGTTACACTGTACATGCTGACACTCTCTACAGTTACACTGTACATGCTGACACTCTGCAGTTACCCTGTACATGCTGACACTCTGCAGTTACACTGTACATGCTGATACTCTGCAGTTACACTGTACATGCTGACACTCTCTACAGTTACACTGTACATGCTGACACTCTGCAGTTACACTGTACATGCTGATACTCTGCAGTTACACTGTACATGCTGATACTCTGCAGTTACACTGTACATGCTGACACTCTCTACAGTTACACTGTACATGCTGACACTCTCCTGTACATGCTGACACTCTGCTGTTACACTGTACATGCTGACACTTGACTAAATCCCTGAAGAGGCTGAAATGGCTTCTCTGCCAAGCCATGTGGTAACTTCCCCCTTTTTTTTTGCTTTTGCCCATATATGGGTGTGGTATATTGCACTTGACTGGGTGGGAGTATATGCACCCATGCACATGCAAGCAAAGGCCAGAGGATTCTTCTTTTACTCCGCCCCTTATTTTTTGAGACAGGGTCTTTCACTGACTTCAGCTAGGCTGGCTGCTCAGCAAGCCCTAGGGCTCTGTCTGACTCCTCTTTATCTCCAACCCCTGAGGCTGGGTTTAGGGGCACAAGGGTACTCACTTATCGACTGCTCCATCTCCGTGGAAGTCCCATAATAACTTCTTAACTACACCCTTCCTTGCATATTCTAAAGGGTGGGAACTTGTGCTTCCAGCTGGAACTGAGTGTACATTTGTTGAATGCCAAATGAAATGACTGCAGGATTTTCCACTGGTAACACCTTGTCTGGGATTAAAAGGAAGCCATCCTACCCAACTTAGCCATTCAAGCTCTTATCTAATCCCTTCTCTGCAGACAGGAGCTATTCACTTTCCAGAGCGAAACAGGTCATGGTGAACAAACCTCACTGTTAGGAAACCAGAGTGTGCAGAACACCTATCAGGACACCAGGAGCAAGGAGGAGCTTCGATGGCTTCAGGCGCCTCCCCTGCCAACGTCCAGGTGGGACCACACTGGCTTTCCACAATCAGTCTTGACGCAGAGGTTCAGCCCATTCTCAGTGGGACTCCTAAGAAGCTAATCTGCTTTTCGTGTCTGGGTATCCTGAGTTCAACCTTCAGTCTTCAGAGGGGCTGCAAGTACTAATGGAGTAAAAGAGGAAAAACATTTTGGGGTGACTCGCTTCTTGATCACCCATAACAGAAGATCAATAAGAGACAAAGAAATCAGAGGGTATGGTAGCAAGCTGTAATCCCCACCCTTGGGAGACAGAGGCAGGGGGATCAGAAGTTCAAGATCATCCTTAGATACATATCCAGTACGAGCCAAGCTAAGTGGGACCTATGATACATTTTCTCTCTCTGTGGGGACCACAGAATAGTGGAGTGCACAGTGGGGCAAGAAGACCAGAGAGGGACAAGATGAGCTGGTCCCCCAAATGTAGATAGCCACCTGACTATGTGACGGCCATCACAGCTGAGCGTGAAGGCCCATGGTGACAGGGCAGGATAGGAAGTCTGTAAGGAGGACACCAGGTTTGTACTGGGGTGACAAATTATGATATCAGTCACTGACAACCAATCCCCTGGAGGAGTTTCTGCTCCATCTGGAACATCCCACCATAGGAACAGGAAGGACAACTCTCCACCACAGTGGGTGCCAGAAGCCTTCAGCTGTGTCTGCGATCCAGCCTCTCTGGAAGACAGTTCCTGTGAGTCAAGGGTCATTCACTGACCAAGGACCACATGGCCCCTCTGGAGCCTTCTCTGCCAAGTACTCTCACCCCATCAGAAATTCAGAGTTGTTAGGTTGGCCAGTGTACATCTACAATCCCTGCATTTGGGATGTGGAGGCAGGGGGATAAGCCAGCAAAGGGGACACTGAGTTCAGATCCTCAACAACACACAAAAGCCAGGCATGGAACCACACCTGTAATAGCAGTGCTGAGGAGGCAGAGACAGAGGACCCCTGGGGCTCACTGGCCAACCGGTGACTGAATTGCTGAGCTCCACATTCACTGTGAGAGACCCTGCCTCAAAACGTAAGGTAGACAGCAGTGTGGAAGCACCCGATGTCGACCTCAGGTCTCCACACATGAACATACACAGGTACAGACAGAGGAGGGGGAGGAGAGAGAGACCAACAGTTGGCTGTAGATCCATGACAACTGACAGCTGATGGCCTGGCTTGCATAACCAAGATTGGATACTCTGCCCACAGAGCAATGGGGAAGGACAGCAGAAGTAGTGGCTCCATTCCTCCTCCACCAGCTCAGCCCCCCAATATCACAGGACCCAGAACCAGCCCTGAATTACCCATCAAAACGTGCTCAGAACCAGGGGACAGAGCCGCTGCCTGGAGGAGATCCTGGCAAAATCATTTCTATAGGACTCGCTTTGTTTGTCTGTTATAACTAGACTGCTGCCTCCTCTAGACAAAGCTTGTCCAGTAATAAACTCCTGAGTACATCCTTCATTATGAAAGGTAAATAAAGCAATAACAGGAAAACAGCCAGTCCTGCACTAAGAAAGTAAGTAAATACTTTTGTCCAGTTGTGGAAAATTTTGAGATCCAGTGGGCAAGGGAACGCAGGTGTGATTCACTGTTACCCCCAATTTTAGCGTCTGATTAATCACCTTGAATCTGACTGTGGGAGAGGTTCCAGGTCAGGGTGGGTGACTGTGCTTTATTTATGCATTTGAAGGATAAATCAAAAATGGCTAACAACATCAGGACCATATCTTGTTATGTGTTAAGAGGAGAGTGACGAAGTTGTCCTTTCGTCCATCCACCCATCTGTCCATCCTGCGTAACTGAGGCCTTATGCCAGTGAAACGAGAGGAAGGCTCACCCAGCTTAGTACTGGCTCTAGGCTGGTTTGGGTTCTATAGAAGCTGTTCCAGTCAGTTGCCCTTGACCTGTTGGGCCCACAGTGTCAGGTGACAAAGAAGACCCTGCCAGAAGGTGGTCACATTCTGACCTAATCCCTGACATGGGTCAGACCCACCCCACTGCCCTGAGCTCCCTGGTGCCTGACTCAGTCCCCAGCCTATCCTTAGAAAGAAGGTGTGGATCCCCCAGGAGCCATCTCCCAGCCACACCCCACCCCTTCCAGAAGGGCCCCTGGAGGACTCCTGTTACAGCAACCAGCCCTTCCAGTTGAGCAGAAATTTCCTGTTCTGGCAACCAAGAGGCATTTCATTTTGTTTTATTTTAAATGTTCAGTACATTCCCAGGCAGCTCCACCCTCCATTCTAATTCCATTAAACCTATTCCTCTTGGACCTTTATTTTCACTCATGAGAAGCAGGAGAGAGGGTGGGGACAGAAGTTGGCAAAATGAGGCTCGTCCATGAAAAGCTGAAAACAAAATAAAGGGTCCTGTGCATCCTACTCCGTGTCTTTCCTTTCTCCTGCCTCAAACATGTCACCTCCAGTCACCAAACCCAGTTAAGCTGGTGCCCAGTCTCCCCACCCGAAGGAATACAGGCTGCATTAACTGAGCTAAAATACATAGTGTCACACACAGAAGCTGGCAATAATTAAAGGGTGAGGCAGACATCTGTGTCTTCAGACAATAACACATGTGAGTACTGTTCTTGATTTAAAACTAATAACCATGTCATGCTAATGTAACTGATGCCTCATTTGTTAGGGTCTGTGGAGAAAGAGCTATTCCTTGTCATTGATTCTCCTAAATTCATGGAGCTTACATCTTTTGTTCAAATTATTTAAGCATTCTTCTTCTTTTTTTTTTTCTCTAGAATTCTTTCTAAATATATAGTGCTATTCTCTGCTTCGCTAAGCAAAGTTCATGCAGCATAATTCATTACCCTCTGTAAGGACACAACTCTATACCCAAGGGCCTGGTGGAGCATGCAGGTGGAGCATGGGGGTGGAGCATGCAGGTGGAGTGTGGGGGTGGAGCATGCAGGTGGAGTGTGGGGGTGGAGCATGCAGGTGGAGTGTGGGGGTGGAGCATGCAGGTGGAGTGTGGGGGTGGAGCATGCAGGTGGAGTGTGGGGGTGGAGCATGCAGGTGAAGTGTGGGGGTGGAGCACGCAGGCAGAGCATGCGGGCTCTGGGTCTGTTTGTGAAACAAATAGTTATAACTTCCAAGATTGAACTTTGGTGAAGAAAACCAATAAACTATTGAGTTTTGGGGTTCTGGAGAATTCTTTATCCTTCCCTCCAGTTACTCTGTGGTTTGCATTCTTATTTGTGCTCTCCAATCCTGTGTCCTGCCTCACGGTCAAGCTGCTGATCTCTTACTGTGGCTTCTGCAGTCCTCCACCATTTATTCTAGTTTTCTAGTGATCAGTAAGTGACTTCAGCAGTCATGCTGGAAACCAAAGGGCCTCTCTGGGTTTAAGAAGGGCAGAATGCCAATAAGAATGCCTGTCTTGCTTTCTCTCCATTTGTTTTGAGTTTCAAACTGATGGATACTAAGCTGTGTGTGGTGGTATACTCCTTTAATACCAGTACTCAAGAGGTAAGAGGATCTCTGTGAGTTCAAGGCTAGCCTGGTCTACATAGTGAGTTCCAGGACAGCCAGTGCTATGTAAAGAGACCCTGTCTCAAAAAAAAATTGATGAATATTAATTATACATAATAAGGGGATTCATCATGGTATAATCTCATACACACATTACATGTTTTGGTCATATCCACCCCATTATCTTCTTTTGTCCCCCTTGCCCTTCTGATAATCCCCTTTCTCTTCCCAATTGCTCCCAATTCTGTTTTAATGTCTTCTATTTTATTTATTAATTTATTATTATCATTATAACTGGTGAACTAGTACGTTTAATTCAGCTTACTTATAGGAGTATGGGGGCAGTGTTCATTTCATGAGGCAAGATCTCATCCTGTAGGCAGATTGTCTCCGAACTATGTAGCCCAGCCTGAGCCTCAAACTCACAGCAATCCTCCTGCCTCAGCCTCCCAAGTGCTGGAGTTACAGGCATGAGCCACCATGCCCAGCTCATTTTTGATGGGCATGTTGACCTCCCTAAGAACGTGCCCTTCTTTCTGGTGTCTGAGTTTGAGATGACTGAGCCTTCTTTAAGAACCACAACAGAACTCATAATAAATGTGTCCCACACTGTTAGACTACCTCACCATGAACCACCCAGAAAGATGGTTACTGATGATGGAACCTGAAACCCCTGAGGCAAAGCCAGCCAGGCAAGGAGGAGCTCTCGCCACATGTAAGACCCACAGCATTTCTCAAATTCTATGGGTGTGCCCCCACCCCAGGTTAAGTCATGTGCTCCACTTATTGGTACCCAGGGTCTAACAGTCCTCCCCTCTGGGTCCACAAGTTTCAATATTCATGCAGAATCAGTCTAGCAGGACTGAGTTTCCCAGAGTTCCCCCAGAGCACCTCATCTTCAAGCTATAGGGCTTGGAAAAACAGATGAACAAACCCGTGAACATCCTGATTGGCATTGGTGTGTGTGTGTGTGTGTGTGTGTGTGTGTGTGTGTGTGTGTGTGTGTGATATAAAAGTAGAAAGTAGTACTATATGGGAGAGGAAGAAATATAAGCAGAGAGGGAGGGAAAAGGGAGAGGGGAATGGGGAATAACAAAAACTAAGACAAATATCGTGTTTTCTGTCATATGTGGAATCTGTACTGACATATATATGTCATGAAAGCTGTTATGGGACTATCTGGGGACAAGATTTATACCAGAGGGAAGAAGGTGCGATAGAGAGGATACCAGGGGTCAAATATGAACAAAGTACAATGGCGTGCATGCCTAAAAATGTCAAAAGGAAACCCATCATTTTTCTATACTAATTAAAAACTAGTAGTAACAGTAACGAATCCTGATTCTTTTAGCTTACCAAGAAACAATTAGGCTGCAGTCATGCATCCCATCAGCCCCAGAGTCTAACAAGCTAATCCAACACAGGAGACAAGAGTTGGGAAATGAGATGGGCTAGCCTTGGATCCAGGACTCCTATAGCTGATGGAATATTGCTGAGGCCTCTGATACCATGTCAAACTCAAAGCAAACTTATTACACCATGGATTTTCTTCCTCTTCCAGATGTAGCAGGGAGCCAGAGCTCTCATAATTGATCAGAGTAAGTTAGGGCAGGACCAGGAGACAGAATTCTTGGGCCTCATCCCTGGGTCAGCAGCTGCCTCACCAGGTGACCTTGGCCAGGCTGCCTGAGTGCTTTTGGGCTCCATTTGTAAGCTATAAAACATTCTTCTGCTCATGGCACAGGGAGAGGTTTTGTCAACCGGTGTTCAGAAAAGCTTGCATCTCCAGATGAGAGCATTCAGGAGTTCTGAGCTCTGTTCTCAGCAGAGGACTTTGTACACAGGGTTTTATTAACAACAGCTTCTCTAGCTTCTCTTTGGGGAAACAATTCTATAATACCACTTATGCTCATCCTGGTGACTCGATGCATTTGCCAGCAGCTTAGACTTTTCTTCTGACCAGGTCTCCATTTCATAAGTGATCGACTCAAATTCCTCCAACACTAAGAACAATACTTGAGCCACAGAGGTGGCTCAGGAGGTAAAAGTGCTTGCCACCAAGACTAAGAACCTACGCTCAATCCTGGGGACCTACATGGTGGAAGGAGCACACAAATTGTCATCTGACCTCTGCTGTGGGATGGTCTGTATGTCAAATGTGTTGCTCTGATTGGTCAATAAATAAAACACTGATTGGGCAGTAGCCAGACAGGAAGTATAGGTGGGACTAACAGAGAGGAGAATTGAGAGAACAGGAAGGCGGAGGGAGACACTGCCAGCCGCCACCATGACAAGCAGCATGTGAAGATGCCGGTAAGCCACGAGCCACATGGCAAGGTATAGATTTATAGAAATGGATTAATTTAAGATATAAGAACAGTTAGCAAGAAGCTTGCCACGGGCATACAGTTTGTAAGCAATATAAGTCTCTGTGTTTACTTGGTTGGGTCTGAGCGGCTGTGGGACTGGCGGGTAACAGAGATTTGCAGAGATTTGTCCTGACTGTGGGCCAGGCAGGAAAACTCTAGCTACAGACCTCCACATGCTTTCCATGGCATGTGTGCATGCACACACACACACACACACACACACACACACACACACACACACACTATAAACATAATAAACATTTTAATGAGGTTTCTTTTTAAAATCTTGGGTGTATGTGTGTGTATGTGTGTGTGTGTGTGTGTGTGTGTGTGTGTGTGTGTGTGTGTGTGTATAATGTATAATATATGATGCACCTGATGTTAGAGAAGTCTATGGTCATTCTTAATAAAAGTCCAGGTGTGCAAAAAACAAAGCTCAGAGCTTCTGAAAGTTTTTATCTGGAGATATAAATCCTCCCAGCCAGCAGTTGGTAAAATCTCATTCTTTAGACAGTGGAGTACAGGTACCTGAAGACAGCCTAGAGTGTCAGCCCTTACCTTCTGCCATGCTTCCCTGTGTTTTTCAGGATAGCTGCTGGGCTGTGAGCTTCCAGGGAGTCTGTTGTCTAGTCACTCTGGGATGAGAGGCTAACGCTACCACATCCAGCTGCACATGGGAGCTGGGGATCTGAACTCTGGTCCTCACCTTGTGCAGCAAGCACGTTACCTACAGAGACATCTCCCTTGTTCTTTACTAGGGGTGGGGGTGGGGAATGTTGAGACAGGGGTGAGAGGTGTTGAGACAGGGTTTGTCACTCTGTAAATCAGGCTGACCTAGAACTCCTGACAATCTTTCTGCCTCAGCCTTCCAAGTACTGGCATTACAGGAGTGAGCCTCTACTCCTGGTATATTAATAATTCTAAAAATATTAGATGTAGATAGGACTTTCTCTTTCTTTCTTCTTATCCTTTTTTTTTTTTTTTTCAAGGCAGGGTTTCTCACTGTACAGCACTGGCTGTCCTGGAACTCACTCTGTAGACCAGGCTGGCTTCAAATGCTCAGAGATCCACCTGCCTCTGCAAGTGCTGGGATTAGAGGCGTGTGCCACCACCTCCCAGATAGGATTTTGTTGTCGTTGTTGTTGTTGTTGTTGTTGTTGTTATTGTTGTTTTCGAGATTAGGTTTCTCTGTGTAGTTTTGGATCCTGTCCTGGATCTGACTCTGTAGACCAGGCTGGCCTCGAACTCACAGAGATTGGTCTCCCCGGTGCTGGGATTAAAGGCATGTGCTACCACCTCCTGGAAGATTTTTTTTTTTAAGACAGTGTTTCACTGTGTAGCACTGACTAACCTAGAACTCCCTATGTAGACCAGGCCAGCCTCAAAATCACAGAAATCTTCCTGACTCCCCAGTATTAGGATTAAAATCATACACCACCATCTCTGGCCCCTATATAGGATTTTTGAGGCAGGGTATCATGGAGTCCAGACTGGCCTTGCTCTCCCTATGTAGCTGACGATGACCTTGAACTCCTGATCCTCTAGCCCATATGTCCCATGTACTAGGGTTACAAATATGTGCCACCATATCCAGGAAAACTGGAGTTTCCTATATCAAATTGTGGATTGGATGTAAGCTGCCCATGCTAGCTTTGAATCTTTTAGAAAACACGATGCTTTTTGCAGTGGATAGTTACTCTCTGACATTATTACTTCTAGCAGCTGTATTGGAGTCAAATCAACACACATTAAATACTGTTTGACCCCCATAATTTGAAAAGTTGGGGCATGTGAATTCATCCAGGCAGCCACAATCAAAACCCTGACCAAGTCCACATCTCCGCCACTTTGTTTGCGTCCCTTTGCTGCCCTTTGCTCTGCCCCTTCCTCCACAGACAGCATTTTCTAGAATCTAACCTGTATAAAAACATACACTAGCCAAGCCGTGTTGGTGGTGAGTGCCTTTAATCCCAGCACTCAGGAGGCAGATTCAGACAGACCTCTGAGTTCGAGCTCAGCCTGTTCTACAGAGTGAGTTCCAGAACAGCCAGAGCTACACAGAGAAACCCTGTCTCCAAAAAAAAAAAAAAAAAAAAAAAAAAAAGCACATGCTCTCTTTTGTCTGGCTTGCTTCCTGAGGGTCCCCTGTGATTCATCCCTGGGGTTGGGTGTATCTTGGGGCTCATGCTCCATGAATCCTTTCCACTGGAGAATAGTCCTTCATGTGTGGATGGGTCAAAGTCGTTCATCCCCTCACCTTTGGAGGGACGTCTTTTGTACAGATTGATGCTCTCATCCCTCTTCAGTGAACACCCAGAAATGGCTGAGCATGTGGCACAACATTGCTTTTTTGAGTAGAAAAGCTTAGCATGCAGGAACTCCTACTATATGTGGTTCTCCTGATACAGCCAATTGCTCATTACAGATTCAAAACTATCTTTTCCTCATTTTTCCTGATATCATGATAATAATAAAAAGCTGTGGGCAGATTTTTCTTTGGGCCACCAGCTCACAGAAAATGACACAGAGACTTATTATTAATCATGAAAGTGTGGCCTTAGCCTAGGCTTGTTTTTAACTAGCTCTTATAACTTAAATTAACCCATATTTTTAAATATATGTTCTTGCATGCACTGGTTACCTCATCTCCATTTTGCCCGTCCTCCATCCACCGTATCTGACTGGCAACTCTGCCTTTCTTCTTCCCAGAGCTCTCTCTATCCAGAAGTCCTGCTATACCTCCTGCCTAGCTATGGGCCGTTTAGCTTTTTATTAAACCAGCCAAAGTGACACATCTTCACACAGTGTAAAGGAATATTCCACAACAAAAAGCATTTGCTTCTTTGTTACACAATGCGGTTTTTCAAGTGTTCTTTCTCATAGCACCCAAACATATCCTTAAAGCAATTTCTTCCTCTGCCTTAGCCAGGTAGACTAGTGCCTTAGTTACTGTTCTATCACTGTGAAGAGACACCATGACCAAGGCAACTTATAAAAGAAAGCATTTAAGCTGAACAACAGTGGAGAGGGTGCCTGAATGGACCTTCCCTGTAATCAGGTTGGTGACCCCAATTGTCATCATAGAGCCTTTATCTAGTGACTGACAGAAGCAGATGCAGAGATCCACAGCTAGGCACAGGGCTGAGCTCCTGGAGTCCAGTAGAAGAGAGGGAGGAGGGATTGTACAAGCAGGGGCGGGGGTTCAAGATCATGATGGGGAAACCCACAGAGACAGCTGACCCAAGCTAGTGGGAGCTCACGGACTCTGGATGGACAGCTGGGGAACCTGCAGGGGGCCGAACCAGGCCCTCTGAACATGGATGACAGTTGCGAGGCTTGGTCTGCTTGTGGGGCTCCTGACAATGGAACATGGATTTATCCCCGGTGCATGAACTAGCTTTCTGGAGCCCACTCCCTATGGAGGGATACCTTGCTCAGCCTTGATGCAGGGGGGGGGGGGGGGGGGGGGGCTTGGGCCTGCCTCAACTTGATGTGCCAGACCTTGTTGACTCCCCATGGGAGGACTTACCCCCTCTAAGAAGTGTATGGGGGGGTGGAGAGGAAGTGGGAGGGAAGTGGGAGAAGGGGAGGGAAGGGGAACTGTGGCTGGTATGTAAATTGAAAAAAAAAGTTTCAATAAAATGAGAGAGAGAGAGAGAGAGAGAGAGAAACTGTTCATCTAATTACCAAGCTCTGAGCCACCTTCTCATGCTACTTAAATTCGGAAGTAACAAATATAGTGGGTACTGTTGACAGCAAAGCTTGCTTTTTTTCCTGTTTCTTGTCTGAAATAAGCTCATCCAATTGTTGGAGAAGACTTTTAGTGATGGCCAGGTGTGGTAGCAATGCCTGTAATCTAGCACTTGAGAGCTGAGTTCAGGAGGATCAGGAGTTCAAAGTCAGCCTCACCTACATAGCTAACTTCAAGTCAGTGTGGTCTTTATTGAATCCTGTCTCAAAACAAACAATCCTCTTGGTAAGACCTTTAGAATTAGAATCTTCTCTTCGAAATATTAATCCTGGAGCCTAAGAGCACTGGCTGCTCTTGCAGAGGACCTGGGTTCAGTTCTCAGCACCCACACGTCAACTCAGAATTGCTTGCAACCTCAGTCCGAGAGAAACGGATGCCCTGTTCTGGCCTCCTTGGGCACCAGGCACATACATTGTATACATACATACATCCAGGCACACACGCACATAAAATAAAATAAATAAATCTCAAAAATGCACACCCAGCTCTAGACCTGACCCTCTTCTGCTTCTGCCCTGCTTCTTCCTGCCTGCGGCTGCCTTCTCTCCCCCAAAACTTCCAGTCTCCTCTGTGTTCTGAAAACATTTTCGGTCGAAAGTTACAGCACATAGTTCTAAAGAGAGCCCTTGGCTTCGAGAGAGCTAGTTTCTTATTGCAACCAATTAAGTTTGATGAACCCCAACATGTAATATACTTTCATTTGGATTTTCAAAATTAAAAATAGAATTATCAAGGCACTAGGGGGGAACTGGAACTTTTAGAATAATATCAGGATGGGGAAATCATCACAAAGAAGATGAAAAACCTAGAATTCATGAAGAAAATTGCCAGTCTGGGGGCAGGTGAGATGCCTCAGTGGATAAGGATGGCGGCTGCTAAGCCAGAGGATCTCAGTTCAATTCTGGGTTCCACAGAGTGAAAGGAAAGAATCAGTTTGCAGAAGTGGTCCTCTGACATCCACACGTGTGCAAAGGCACACACACACACACACACACACACACACACACACACACACACACACAATGAGTAAATTAATGGATAAGAAATAAATGAAAGAGAAGAGCAAGCGTGGTGACCATGTCTGCAGTCCTGGAACTAGGGAGACTGAAGGAGGAAGACAAGATGAAGGCCAGCCTGGGCTATGTGGTGAGATCCTGTCACACACACAGAATTAGATAAAAAGTAACAAAATAACAATAAATGAAACTTAAAAGCCTGCAAACAAATGTCTCATTCTTTTAAGCATCCAAGATATTACTGGTCTAATGTCTTCGACTCATCCTGAAATGCACAGAACAAAATGGATCAGTATAGCAAAATGTTGATGTGGATCCCAAATGCCCATGTATGTTTACTGCAGAATTCTTTCATCCTGTCTAAATGTGTCTTAGTTAGGGTCACTACTGCTGTGATGACCAAAGCAAGTTGGGGAGAAGAGGATTTATTTGGCTCACACTTCCTCAGCACTGTTCATCACTGAAGGAAGTCAGGGCAGGAACTCAAGCAGGGCAGGAACCTGGAGGCAGGAGCTGATGCAGAAGCCGTGGAGGGGAGCTGCTTACTGGCTTGTTCCTCATGGCTTGCTAACCCTGGCTCGCTCAGCCTGCTTTCTTGTAGAACCCAGGACCACCAGCCCAGGGATGGCACCACCCAGAGTAGGCTGGGCCCTCCCCCAGGGATCACTAATTGGGAAAATGCCTCACAGCTGGGTCTCATGGAGGCATTTCCTCACTTAAGGTTTTCTCCCTTCAAACGACTCTAGCTTGTGACAAGTCGACAGAAAGTGAGCCAAGGCTTTCGTTTCTTTTTCTTCTTTTTCTTTTTGTAGTAACCATGGTAACCCAGATTCACTTATGTACCCAAGCATGATCTTGAACTTCTGATCCTCCTGCCTCTACTGCCCTAGTGCTGGGACTGCACCCCCAAACCTAGCTTGAAACTTTTCTGGATAAAAGTACTGGGAAAGGACCTCCTTAAAAACATATGTATAAAACTCCTTGGAACTATAAAAGTGCAAACTAACAAATTTAAGTGTTAAAAAATATCCAAAAAGTAAAAAGTAAAGAAAAATTCTCATTCTCACTGGGGATTAACACAAATTTATAAATCTTGACAATGCTCACACCCAAAAAACACATGACAAAAATATGCAGGCAAAGATATTAGTTGCTCTATTGTTTAAAATACAAAAGGAACTGAAAGAGGACAGAGGGAGGGTGGTGATGGGGCTCAGTGGGCAAAGGGCTTGCCACACAGCTGTGAGGACCTGGGTTCAGATCTCCGGCCCTCCTGTAAACAGCCAGGGGTAGAGACACTTGCCTGAAAGCCCAGCCCTGAGCAGGCAGAACCAAGAGGATCCCAGGAGCTCATGGACCAATTGGCCTAGCCTGTCTATGAGCTCCAGGGCTCAAACACTAAGGTGGAGGGGCTAGCAGGATGGCTAGTGGAGAAAGGCAGAGCCCGGAAGGAAGCCACAGGGAGGGGGAAGAAAAGATCTGACACGAAAAAAGTTGTCCTCTGACCTCCACACAAATGCTGTGGTGTGAGCATGTGTACACACAGGCACACACACACTCGTGCACTCACACACACACACTCACACACACACACACTCACACACACACATACACACTCACTCAAGCATGCAGGAGAGAGGGAGAGAGCACTTAAGAAGTGAATATAGTAGACAGCAATAGAAGAAAGGCATCATCTGGCCTCCACATAATTGTGCAAATGCACATACACCTGCACAGACACACAAACACACAAAAGAGGAGGAGGAGGAGAAGGAGGAGGAGGAGGAAGAAGAAGAAAGGAAAGAAGGCAGAGATAATCCACAGGATGCTGCCATAATTGATGAAATAAGTGGCAGCGTGCTCAGGCTTCTCAACTCCAGCCAGCTGCTGGAATGCCAGGCTTTTGCACATACTGACAAGGGTGAGCCGCAAGTTCAACGGCTCTTTGAAAGATGACCATCACAGAACGAAGTAGATAACATGACAGTTTCCATAAAAGCTAACAGACTTATGAGTGAATGCAAATGCATGGCGAAGAAAGGTCCCCAGACTTAGTCAATGAACTCGTCCCAAGAAAGACTGAAATTAGCTGGGAATGACCTACAATCCCAGCACTGGGGAGTCTGAGGCAGGAGAATTGTCACAAGTTCAAAACCAGCCTGAGTTACATAGTGAGCTGAAAGCCAGTTTGGGTAGCAAGACCTTGCATCAAAAAATTAGGGTGAGTGTGGTGGTGTATAGCTTTAATCCCAGCATTTGGAAGGCAGAGGCAGGGTGAGTTTGAAGCCAATCTGGTCTGTAGAGTGAGTTCTAGACTGGCCAGGGCTACAGAGTGGGATGTCTCAAAAAAGACTAAAGAAAGAGAAAAGAGAAACAAAGAGTAAAATGGGGGGCCAGGGAGAAGAATGGGGGTCACTTAGCTGCTACTCTGTGAACATTTGTATTATTTGGACTTCTTATCACAAAGGTGAGACACTTTGATAACTTTAAATTGCCTAAACTGACCCAAGACACCAAGAATGGTTACTATCTAAATATCTCTAAAATGCCTTGTGAACTATTAATTATTAATTGTTGATTCAATCATCCACACATTTTCCTGCCTCGCATCGAAAGCTTCAGTCTTGCAGGCAGACCATTTGTGTGTTTTTATGGGCTACTCCTGGAGTTCTCATGTGAATGCCTCAGCACTCATGCCTGCAAATCGAATGGTCACAAGCCTGTAAATCATGTGAAAATGGTCTTTCTTCTCCCAACTTCATTCCCCAGGGGCACAGCCCCACTCTGGATGCAAGTCTGGTCTCAATAGAAGCCCCATTGAAAGCAAAGTCATCTTGAACATAATGGAATGCATTTTGAGCTAAATGCCAGTGGGGTCAGTGAGCAGAGATTGTTGAAAAAAAAAAAAAAAAGCACATTGCAACCCAAATGCAATGGGGGTGAAGATGAATGGAGACAAGCAGAGGGTGTTGAAGGTGAGGGGAAAGAGAACAAATACTGATTCTGATGTAAGTTTGCAAGAGTCTAACCTACAACAAAATCCTAGAGGCCTTTGGCTGCAGAGGCCTGGGCGTGTCCCTGAGCAAAGGACTCCCTTCAGGAAGCAATGAGACCTCGGAGGCAGACACAAAAGTAAACAGTGCCACAAAGTGAAGACTTCTCGCTCACTGACTGGAAGAAAAGGACAGAGGTGCAAAAAGAGTTGAGTTTACACACACACACACACACACACACACACACACACACACACTTTAAGAAAGATTATATGTAAACGATGGAAGAGCTTCTAACCCCCTGGAGACCATGAGAGCATTGGACATGCTGCCCTGAAGTTCAGTAGGGACAGTTGAAGTCAAGCAAAAACCACCCGTACGTAGGCATGGTAACAAAGCCAGGAACAGAACACTAGTCACGGGGCAAACTCATGCTACCTCCCTAAAGGAAGACTTTTGAGGGAAGCAGGGGTGACTGTGTCCTCATTCCGCATGCTCTGTTCCTTCAGTGCATGTGTGTTAAGTATATAACTAGTGACAGATGCTATGTCAAGCTTTGGAAATGAAGAAATGTAAGGCATGACCCTTTTCTGGAGAATTTCATCACCTGGTGGGTAAATATTTACAGTATAAAAATGTTTGTGTACATCAGAATAGCAGTAAAGTCAACAGGAATGGACTAAGAGAGAGAAAAGGCTAACCCAGTGTCACAGAAGGTCACCTCTGAGTTGGACTTTAAAAATAAGTAGGCGCTCCAGAGAACGAGAAGCCACAGACTGGGAGGGAATATTTGCAAAACACATATTAGAATGGACTGCTGTCCAGTCCATCCAAAGGACCCTTAAAAATTCAGCAATTAGAAAACAACCTAAGCTGAATTTGATGGAAAATGCCTCCAATCCCAGCACTCAGGAAGAAGAGGAGTTCAAGGTCAGCCTCAGCTACATGGTTTGAGGCCAGCCTGGGTTACAAAAGACCTTGTCTCCAAGAGAAATGAAAAGAGCTGAACAAAACAAATAAACATAATGTAAAAACGGGCATCATCTCTGAACTGAGACTTCACAGGTGATCCAGAGACGGCAAGCATCTGCGAAGACACTCTACTGTCACAGGTCACTGGAGAGCTTCACAGCCTTGCACACTTATTAGCAAGCCATTCGAATGGTAACCGTATCAAGTACTGCCAAGGAAGGATGTGGAGAGAAAGACCTCATGCCCATTGCTGGTGTGAATGCAAAATGGACCAGCTATGTTAAAGACAGTTTGGCACTTCCTTATACAATTCAACACGTTCTTTCCAAAGGATACAGACACTGAATTTGTAGGTAATTACCAAATAAGCTTAAACTGCATCTACAGCACACCCTGTACACAGAGGTTATGACAGTTTTTTTTCACAATTGTCAAAACCTGGAGACAACCAAGACGTCCTCCCCTGGGTGAGTGGGCAGACTGTGGTATATCCAGACTACTCAGCACTAACTGTAAGGAATTCTTTAGCCATAAGAAGACATGATAAATACATACAACTAAATAAGAGAAGCCAGTCTAAACAGACCACAGACTACGTGACATTTCAGAAAAGATAAAACTGTAATGACTGAAAAGATCAGGGATTAGGAGGGAGGAAGAGTGAATAGGGAATTCCTGAGGTTTTTAGAGTGGTGCATCTCTTTACTACAATACTGTAGTAGCAGATACAAACATTAACTATTCTCTTGTTGTTGTTGTTGTTGTTGTTGTTTGGGGGGTTGTTATTGTTGTGGGTTTTTTGTTGTTTTGTTTGTTTTGGTGGGGGGTAGTTAAAGGCAGGGTTTTTTCTGTGTAATCCTGGCTGTCCTGGAATTTCCTCTGTAGACCAGGCTGACCTCGAACTCACAGAGATCTGTCTCTGCCCCCCAAGTGCTGGAATTAAAGGTGTGTACCACCACCACCTGCTCATTAGCTATTTTCTTATTGATGTGCTTTAAAAAAGAAAGAAAAAGGCCACTAAAGAAAGAAAAGATAAACCTGGCAAGATGGCTCCTCAGGAACAGGCACTTGCCAGCTCTCCTGGCAACCTGAGTCCATTCCCAGGATCCACGTGGTGAAAGAAGAGAGCAAACTCCTGCAAGTGTCCTTTGACCTACACACACACACACACACACACACACACGCAGTAAATTAAAGAAGAAAAAGGAGAGGTTGGGGATTTAGCTCAGTGGTAGAGCGCTTGCCTAGCAAGCACAAGGTCCTGGGTTCAGTCCTCAGCTCCAGAGAATAAAAAAATAAAAAAATTTAAAAAAAGAAGAAGAAGAAGAAGAAGAAGAAGAAGAAGAAGAAGAAGAAGAAAAAGAAGAAGAAAAAAAGGAGGTGGAGGAGATGGGAGGAGATGGAAGGAGATGGGAGGAGATGGAAGGAGATGGGAGGAGATGGAAGGAGATGGGAGGGGCTTACTCTGGCTCAGTTTGAAGGGACAGACCATCAGGATGGGGAAGCCATGGCAGCAGGAGGATGAGGCAGCTGACACCCTTTTTTTATTCGGTAAGAGCTCCTGCCCATGGCATGGTGCCAGCTCCATTTTGTGGGGGTCCTTTCTCATCAGTTAAACCTCTCTGGAAACACCTTCAGACACATCCAGAGGTGTGTCTCCTAGACCTTTTCAAATCCAATCAAAGTGATAATAAAGATTAGCCATCTATCTGGTGGCAGACCTCTGTGAGTTGGAGGCCAGCTTGGTCTATAGAGAAATCCTGTCTCAAAAAAAAAAATTTATCCATCACATGTGGAATGTTACATTTGCCTAAATCATAGAATGTCCAACATGATGAGAGCGTCCGATTTCATGTCAACTGTGGGCACTGGGTACTAATGGCATGTCAGTGTAGGTCCATCAGGTATGACAAAGGAACCACTGTGGTGATGGTGCCCATAAGGGAGAAGGCTGGGGTGATATATGAGGACTATGGAGACTCTCCATGCTTTGGGCTCAAATTACCATGAACGTAAATCTTTTCTAAAGACAGAAATCTACTTAAGACATTGAGATTCCATCTCACCCATCAGAATGGTTATTATTAAGAAAACTTAGTAAGTCCTGACAAAGATGTGGGGTAAAGGGAGCACCTCTCCATTGTTGGTGGGAGTGTAAATTAGTTCACCATTATGGAAGTCAGTGTGGGGTTCCTCAAAAAATGAAAACTATCATATGGATCAGAGGGCAGGAAGAGCGCTCAGCAAGGGAAGCCACTAGCTAACAAGCCTGATGACCCAGGTCGGATCCCCTACATAAAAAGCCACATGGTGGCACACATATGCAATCTCAGCACTCTACGTTGATGAGATGGGAGGCATAAACAGAATCATCCAGAAGCTCAAAGACCAGTTATCCTAGAGTACATGCTGCAGCAGCAGAAACAAGAGAGACCTTGCCTCAAAAAGTGCAAGGCGAGGACCAACTCCTGACAGCTGTTCTCTGACCCCACATACATGTCGTGGCATGTAGATGTAACCGTCTTGTTAAATAAGAAACACAGAACCAATGCAGAGATGAAAGCCCAAGAGGTCAGAGTAATACTTAAGAGCTAAAAACCTTACCCTTCACTGCCGCTGCTGTCCTCCTCAGCAAGAGTGCTACTTCCTGTGTATCTGTCTTTATATAGACTTTCTGTTCTGCCTTCTCATTGGTTGTAAACCCAACCACATGACCTCTTCATCACTGCCCATCTATACAGACCTCCAGGTCTTCTATGGTTGGTATTGAGATTAAAGGTGTGTGTCTTCATGCTGGCTGTATCCTTGAACACACAGAGATTTGCCTAGCTCTGCCTCTCAAGTGCTGGGATTAAAGGCATGTACCACCACCGCCCAGCTGCTGCTATGGCTTGCTATTAGCTCTGACCCCCAGGCAACTTTATTTATTAACATACAAATAAAATCACATTTCAGAACAAATAAAATATCACATAATGGCATCTGAGTGCTCACACATGCTCACGTGCATGAGTGCACATACATACACACAGTAAACAAGTAAAAACATTTAAAATAATTTATTTAATTTTATTTTATGTACATTGGTGTGAGGGTGTCAAATCCTCTGGAACTGTAGTTACAGACAGCTGTGAGTTGCCATGTGGGTGCTGGGAATTAAACCTGGGTCCCCTGGAAGAGCAACCAGTGCTCTTAACCATCTCTTCAGCCCCGTAAAAATATTTTTAAATACTTAGACTTGTCATATGACCCAGCTATACCACTCCTGGATGTAGACATGAAGGACTCTAACACACCATGGAAATGCTTGCACACCTGTTTTATTGAAGCATTATTCACAATAGCCAAGAACCAGACTAGGTGTCCATCAAAGATGAATGGGTAAAGAGAATGTGATGTATATATACAATGTAGTTTTATTCATCCATAAAGAACAAAATTATGTCGTTTTCAGGAAAGTGAAAACAACTGGAGATCATGACATTAAGCAAAGTAAATCAGACTCAGAAGATAAACAGGATATATTTCCTCTCATTTGTAGACCCTGGTTTTATATACACAGAATCTCACGTGTACGTAAGACATGAAAATGGAGGTGGCTGTTTGGAGGAATGCATGGGAATAAGGGGAGAGGAGAATGGAGCAGAGAGTTGTGTAGCACGAATCTTAAAAGGTCTTATTCATAATAACAAACCTGGAGCCAGGTATTTGGGTGAAGGCTGGAAGATCGGAGAAGCAGAACAAGCCACAGCCACCTCACCTAGCCAGTTCCTCAGCTGGTCTTGTTTCCTCAGACTGGAAGCCTCTGAGTCCTCATCCAGAATGAATCTCAGCTGAACTGCTGCTAGAAGCCTGAAAGCTTAACCAGCCAAATGTCTAGTTTCTGGTCCTCACGCCTTATATATCTTTCTATTTTTGCCATCACTCCCTGGGATTAAAGGCTCACTTCTTGGGATTAAAGGCATGTGTCACCATGCCTGGCTGTTTCCAATGTGGCCTTGAACTCACAGAGATCCAGAGGGATTTCTACCTCTGGAATGCTAGGATTAAAGGTGTTAGTGCCACCATTTTCTAGCCTTTGTATCTAGTGGCTGTTCTGGCTCTGACCCCAGATAAGTTTATTAGGGTGCACAATATTTTGGGGAACACAATACCACCACAGAGGTGGATGTACATGATGTGCTTATATGCAATGTCTTAGTGAAAACATCACTAAGTACAACCGCTGTATGCCAAGTAAATAAAATCTACTTAAAAGAGAATGTATAGGGGCTGGAGAGATGGCTCAATGGTTAAGAATGTGTACCGCTGGAGCAGAGAACCTGGGCTGGTTCCCAGCATGGCATCCAACCTCCTGTAACTCTAGTACCCTGGGATTCGATGTGTCTGCCTTCCAAGGACACTTGCACTCATGTGCATGTGTGCACACAAAATTTAATCTTAAAGAGAAAGAGAGAGGGAGGAAAGAAGGAAAGAAAGAAGGGAGGGAGGGAGGAAAGGAAGGAGGGAGGGAGGGAGGAATGAAGGAGGGAGGAATGAAGGAAGGAAAATAGGTAATGCGGTAGCATACACCTAAACATGGGCTCCCATAGTGGCTGTGCAGCAAAGTCAAGCCCAATGAATTCCCAGTGAAACACTAGTGTTAACAAACACACAGATGTATTACTAAAGACTGTAATTAGATATAAGTTCCCCAGAAAGCCAAGGTTGAGCATTGGCAGATTACAAATTTAAAGCACCAACCCCAGAGATTCACTGACACTTGCCAATGACTTTATGAAATAGATGGCATTGTTGCCATTGTCTTTATTTTAACAGATTAGGAAACTTAGATTTACAAATTCCCCAAAGCCACGGAGGCAGTGGGGACAGAGACAGAACCTATCTACTAGCAAAGTCTGTCCTGTGAACCAGCGCCCTCAAGGGACTCACTCCACCGCCACCCCCAACCCTTTCTCCTTTGTCGTAAGGGGAAGTCCATGGCCTTGTGTAACAAATTTAGACCCCACCTAGCTTGGGTAGAGTATCCATTGCTCAGCTGGGAATCGGTGGCAGGAAGTCACCTCGGGGCTGTCTCTGGAGCCTCACACCAGTTCCCTAACACAGCCATGCATGTGGATCTAAAGGTGGCATCAGTCTACAAGGGGATTCCAGCCACAGCAGTGAGGGTCATGTTCCTCTTTGGTTAAATGACACTCCCCAGAGGAATGATCTTTATCTTTAGGTGTTGACATCTCCCTGTCCTAGACAGTGTGAGCACCACCCTGTCTGCTAAATAAGCCACCACAATGAGGTAGAGCTTTTCAATTAAAAAAAAAAAAGTAGGACTCAGGGTAAAAATTGAGCCAAGAGGCAATAAAATATGGATGCATATTTGGTAAATTTGTCATGGGAACCTTTGGGACTCAGAGATCTGCTTCCCTCAGCATTGTAGAGCAACGGCAATTGCCACACTTAATTAATGGCCGTGACTTTTAGGATAGCAGTTTTGAAATGCCCGTCCTTGGACTAAGTAAGTCCCTGATGAAGTGTTAATAAAAGTGATTCAAAAAGTAGAGGAAAGCAGCATGCTTTCGCAGTCAGGCGTACAATACGCCTACCACAAACTCGGAAGTAGCATCTTGACTTTTCTAATCACATACCTTGGGAAGAGCTCTCCTCTATTCTGAGACCATTGTCTTTCGATACAGTTACTTGTGTTGTATTTGGTGTATGTACCTGTTAGTGTGTGGAGGTCAGAGGCTGATGCCGGGTGTCAACTGAGCACTCCCCAACTTTATTTCTAGGGGTAGGGTCTCTCTCTGTGTGTGAAGCTCATCTATTCAGGGAGGTGGCTGGCCAGAGAGCGTCAGGGACCTGCCTGTCTCAGTCCCTCAGCACTGGAGTTACAGCTGCATGCTGCCACACCCCTCTTTGAACCTGGTTCTGGAGATCCAAACTCAGGTGTTCCTGCTCACATGGCAGGCACTTTACTGAGCAAGCCCTCTCTCCAGTCCCTGTCTTAGCTTTTTTTTTTTTTTTTTTTCTTATTTTTTCAAGACAGGGTTTCTCTGTGTAGCCCTGGCTGTCCTGGAACTCGCTCTGTAAACCAGGCTGGCCTCGAACTCAGAGATCCACCTACCTCTGTCTCCTGAGTGCTGGGATTAAAGGTGTGCGCCGCCACCGCCACCGCCACCGCCACCGCCACCGCCACCGCCACCGCCACCGCCACCGCCATCAGGCTGCCGTCTTAACATTTTTAAAAGTTTTTTTTTTAAGACTTTTGTTTTTCAACTTGTATGAGTGTGTTTTCTGTATGTATGTCTTGTACCACAGGCATGTCTGATGTCCACAGAGGCCAGAGGAGACAGCAGATCCCCTGAAACTGGAGGAACGAACAGCTGTGGGCTGCCATGTGGGTGCTGAGAATCAAACCCAGGTCTTCTGGAAGAGCCGTCCATGTTCTTAATCACTGAGATGCCTCTCCAGTACTTCCTCCCCTGCCTTTTTAATATGCTAAGTTGTGGGTCCAAAATTTTGGTCCAACTGTTGCAGTTAGCAACCTTATTCAGCCATTTAACCAGCATTGATGAATATCTATCCTCTACCAGACTCTGAGAAATGCCTCAGTGAGTAAGATGTACTACCTGCTGCTCAGAGACCACCCAATGGGAAATGGGTTAAGGGGCCCAAGGAACATGATGAAGGAAAAACATCCAGCATTATGGATGCATATGATGGATCACCTTGCTAGGACATCTGGGAAGTTTCCTCTGAGCAAATAACAGGCAAGCTGAGACCCAAGGATGAGCAGAAACTGGTGGAAGCAGCAATTTTAAAAGGCAGCAGAGTGAGACAACTGAGGAGCCAATGGAGGTTGGTTATAAGCTCTGGGGCCAGCAGGATGCCCACACCACAGGATCATGTCACTAGTCCGTGTCTGGGGAGACGGGAAAGTGCCAGCGTGCTGCCCTGTGAGCCAGAATTCCACACATAGTCTGTGTCCCTGGGGATGTTACTGAGTGCTGGCAGCCATCGCCAACTGACGTGTCGGCCTGTGCACTGTCAAGCTCTGCTTGATAAGTGGCGAATGTTCTGTGAGTAAGAGTCTGCCACCTCTGGCAAGACTGGACAGGAGGGTCGTTTTGCTGACCACTCCATGCTTCAGGTTTGTTTGTTTGTTTTCTCTCATGTCTAAAAAAGCAAGGTTTAGGCTGGAATGACCCAAATTCAATCTCTGGAATTGAAGGAGAGAACCACTATCTCACAAATTGTACTCAGATGGACATATACACACATACACACAAACACACACACACACACACACACACACACACACACACACACGTGTATACACCTGCACATACACACACCATGTTAAAGAAATATTTAAAAAACACATAAAATAACAAGGTTAATTTTTAGTGATAGTGAGACCAATGAGATCCACCCTGAGATGACATGTGATCTGGTTGTTCTCTTTAGTTCCTCCCCACCTTCAAGCCTCTGGTGTGATCACAGTTAGCAACAATAACAATAATAAAACACAGTTTAGTCTTTAAATCTGCCCCCCATCCTCCCCCCTCCTCCCCCTTCCTCCCCTTTCCTTTCTCCTTCTCCCCCTCTTCCCCTCCTCCTCCTCTCCTCTCCCCTCCTCCCCCCTCCTCCTCCCCTCCTCTCTCCTCCTCCACACCTTCTCCACCCACCCCCTTTTCCCTGGCTTTTTCAGACAGGTTCCATAACTTGCTATCTAGACTATACTTCCCTCAAACTTGCAGCAATCCTCCTGCTTCTGCCTCCAGAGTGCTGGGATCATGCTGATGAGCCTCCACATCCCGGCCTGAGTCTTCCCAGGTTGGCATCCACAGGCTAAGTACCCGACAGCTGTCACATTGTGTGTTTGAATTTACTTTTTTTGAATTTGTTTCATTTTGTTTGTTTAAGGAAAGGTCTCACGCAGCCCAGGCTTACCTCAAACTCACTATATACAGTTGAGACTAGCCTTGAACTACTGATCCTTCTGCCTCTAGGCCCCAAGTTCTAGAATTATAGGTGAATGCCACCATACCTGGATGGTGTACCAACAACCCCATAACAGCCTGCCAGGTCAGTATAATTACCACGGTGTTCTGGATGAGCAACTATGAAGTACAGAGCAGAAGTTCCTCGGTCCCATCCCTCCTGAGCTACCGAACCAGCACTCAAACCCGGCCCTCTCTGATTGCATTCCGGGGCTGTCTCCAGCCATCAACACTCCCGTGAAGTCCTTGGGCTAGCCTGAGTTTTCTTGGATTCCTCACTGTATCATTCAAAGTCTCTCCTTCCTGTTCTTCTCCTTGAGTAATGGGCAGGGAGATCGTTTATCAGATGTGGACTGCGGAAGCACCCACATGGCCCTGCAGTACTTGCTTTACGTTGCTGCACGTGACCTTCCCATCACCACCTCTCTCCCTGACTGCGATGAGCCCAAGTAACCCAAGCAGACAGTGACTGCGACTGACTGAATGTTGGTACTCGGCCCCAAATTTACACATTGAAACCCTCACCTGCAATATGATGGCATTAGAAAGGAGAATGTCCCACACGTAAATTAGCTCATCAGTGCAACTAATGTCTACATACGAGGACTCCAAGGCGTCCCCTCTGCTATTTGAAGACAGGGTAAGAAAACAGCATCTATGAAAAGAAAACAACCTCTCACCAGGGACCAAATCTACTGGGACCCAACCCCCAAAGCTATGAGAAGGAAAATTTCTGCTCTGTATAATTCACTCTGTGTGGTGATATATTGTGTACCCCAATAAAGCTTGCCTGAGGATCAGAGGACAGAGACAGCCACTAAATTAGACATAGAGGTCAGGCAGTGGTAGCACACGCCTTTAATCCTATCAC
Source organism: Peromyscus eremicus (assembly GCF_949786415.1). Taxonomy (NCBI): domain Eukaryota; kingdom Metazoa; phylum Chordata; class Mammalia; order Rodentia; family Cricetidae; genus Peromyscus; species Peromyscus eremicus. Next base: position 143,265,471 of record NC_081418.1, on the reverse strand, counting down.
TGGGGAAGCAGAGATCCGTCTGGATCTCTGTGAGTTCAAGGCCACACTGGGCTACATGAGAAAAACAGAACCAGGTAGTGGTGGCACACACCTTTAATCCCAGGAAGTAATATGACAGGACACAGAAAGGTATATAAGGCGTGAGGAAACAGGAACTCGCTCTCTTGAGGCTGAGGATTTTGTAGAGGTAAGCTAGTGGCTGGCTGTTCTGCTTCTCTGATCCCCAGGTAAGCTTTATTGGGGTACACAATATATCACCACAACTCTGTCCATGGCATTCTGTTACAGCTGCCCAAATGGACTCGGACAATGACCCAGCAAGAAAGCATACTGTATGAGGTAACGAGAATGTGTAAGTAGATGTGATAGGAGAGGCCATCTGAAGTTCACCTGTGCCTGAGGGGTGTGGTTTTAGGACAGTGGAAGGAGGGACAGGATACAGGTCTCAGTGGGCAGGTGAGCCCCGAGGGGCTGCTGTACGTGTGACAAGTGACCGGGTGCAGTGGCACATCTGGAACTGAAGACACAAAAGGCCAGCAACTGCGCTGGTCATGAGTGACATGGGTAATGGCAGCTGCATTCTCGGAACTGTAGGAAGGGCCAAAGACCAAGGCAGGCCCTTCGTCCTGAGATGGTGACAACGAATGCCACAAGCATAGAGACCAAGATGAGGGCTTGGCCCCATGGGATGGAGACAGAGCATAGACACCAGTGTGGGGATGCTGCAGGTGGGCCATTAACCGAAAGGAGCCCATATGGTCCCAGAACTGGAACAAACGTGAGTCTGAGAGCCTTGGATAGGTAGCCACGATTAAAGATCACTAACTTGATCGGAGCCAGCTTTGGTTCTGATCCCAATCCAGATGCTTCTGAGCTGGGGGACTTGGAGATGCTCTGGGGAGACTGATCTCTGTGGGGCTCTCACGGTTTTCTGTGTTATAGGGAATCTTTCCGCAGACGTCTGTCTGATGACCAGCCCTGGAAGACATAGCTAATACCTCCCTTTGGAATGTGAGTCAAACTGGCATTGGGCCCACTGTAGAAGGGTTAGGTGCCCTCAGCCAGGGGCCCTTCTCCCTAACTCAAACCCGTTTCCTATGCGGGTGTTACCCGACACACTGTGCAATTTACACAAAAAATGTACTTCTTCCTTCCACCATCTGTGTCAGGGGGTTATAGTGCTCACTGTAAATGCCAATGCATTTATTCTGTTATAAATTGCTATTATTATTACTAATAAAAATTTTCTAATTCCTCAAAGTCAAGCCACTCCAGCTCTGCCCCTCTCTCTCTCTCTCTCTCTCTCTCTCTCTCTCTCTCTCTCTCTCTCTCTCTCTCTCTGTGTGTGTGTGTGTGTGTGTGTATGTATGCACAATCATTCCTGTGTCTGTGTGAATGGGGTATGAGTGTGCCACAGTGCACACACAGAGACCAGAGAACCTCGGGTGTCTATCTCTACCTTCCACCTTATTGAAGAAAATGCTCTGTTGTTGTTTTTCCATGGTATACAGCTGGCCTGTCGGTTTCTTTGGGATTCTTCTGTCTCTGTCCCTGGGATTACGCACACGGGCTACCACATCTGGTTTTCTATGGGTTCTGGAGATTCAAACTCAGGCCATTATGCCAGCAAGCTCTTTGGGCTATCTCTCCAGGCCCTCGTCTCTTTCTTAATCTACAGGTTAACTTTTTCAAATATTCTGGGAAGAGACCAGGCACATAGCTTATATACACTGTCACCATTTTATATCCTTTGTTCTTGGGTGTGATTTTTAGCTCTGTGATCTGATTGTTCATGTGTGGGAGAAGGGAAGGGTCACCTCCCTACCTCTTCTGGATCAGGTATCTATACTTAGCTCCTGAGAAGTCCACAAAAGATGCCACAAATACTTGTCAGTTGATTGTATCTCACACATCATTGTTCTGCATACCTATTACCAGAGGAAGCTTCAGGAAAGTCAGTAGGGAAGGACCTGGCTGGGTTTTAATCAGTTTTACTGCTGCTGTGAAACGGCCTTCTAGCCTGGAGTGAGGGCAGGCTGGTAAGGGCTGTCTGCAGAAGGGCAGGCCTACTGGATTTATCTGAGACTGACTGAGGAGTTGATGTACTCATCAGACATCTGCCTTGAGTGTATTATTAAACACAAACTTAAGAATTAATATATGCAAAGTGAACTGCAATCATTCATATGGCTTCTTCTCTGAGATTCATCATGAGGAACAGGCCATCTGGTCACCCACAGGAACGATTAGGTCAAATCCCAGAAGCCACATCTTCTCCCTGTTCTTGGGATTCCGGAGCCACAAAGCGTGTGATCAATTTCAAAAAGATGTTAATGGAGTTATAAGGTCTAAGCTATTATAGCCAAGAAGCAATAAATCTAATGAGCAAAAACAAAATAAAGCAATAGGAACCAAAATAAGGCTGATAGTACAAATGGTTATTATGCTATTAAAAACGCTATTTGTTTCCTCTAAGATACTTGTCTTGTGGGATGGAGAGCAGTGCCTTGGCCCTAGGCTCATAGTCAGACATCTACAACCTCAAACTTGGGCTGAACTAGGGATTGAAAACTCTCTGTCAAGAGATGGCAAAGGTCAAAGCTGCAGCGTCGTTCACACAGATCCATGTTCTACCATCTTTAGACGTGATCTTTCTCCCACAAAGCAAAAGGAATCCTTTTTGGTTTTCTGCAAACATGTAAATGAAGATTTCCACCACAGAAGTGGCCCATATGGAAGTATGTTAATGTTGGGATCTGATGTGTCAGTGTAACCATCCCCGTGTGTGAGAATAGAGGAGGATCACAGAAACACCTTGCCCTCTGACCTCCATGACCGTGACTGCCTCTGTTCTTTAACTTGGGTTTGGAAAAGCATCGACCCTCCCAGGTCACATCAAAACTGGTGAGACAAAGTGAGATGATTTCACACATGTGTGACATGTAGTCGTACCTTAAAGCATCTGCCAGATGTTACTTCTCTTCCATCTTCTCAAATTAACTGGAAATGGAGGATCAGAGAGGAATGCAGGGAGATACTGTAGCCAGCTACACAGAGTGAAGCCATGTGTGAGCCAGAGACAAGAGGACTGTCTGCCATTGCAGGCAGTCGGCACACAGGCTGATCAGAAAATGAAATTCTTCTCTCACTTTCACCAGCCCACAAGGGACTCCAAACAAAATTGCATGCTGGAGCATGAGACTTCCACCACTGTTAGCTCTGTGTGGCAGTCTCCAGAGGACCCACTCTATGGCCACTCCAGTATGCGTGGCCAGACCCACCAGGCTGCCCAAAACTGGAACCAGAGACAATATTTCAAACGTCCTTCATTAATGAACATTGATAACTTTTTTTTTTAAATCGGAAACAATAGTGATCTTTTCCCAAGGCAGTAACCTTATTTGTGGCCGCTGTTTATGCCTAAGATGTGCAACTCTCAGCTTGGTGACATCCAAACACCACCTGCACAATCAAGTGCAATTATGCTGACAGTGCATATCATACAGGATGAGTGAGAATAGCTCTGAGATGCAAAGATGAAAGGCCCCCATCCCTCTTGTCAGTGATGTCCATTGCAAGAATCCAGGATTACAGCTCCCTCCCTTCCTCTTTGGTCCTGGAGGATTTTTGTTGTAGTGGGGGCTGGGGGGTAATGTGTGTTGTGTATGTGTGCATGCCTGTGTATGCCTATCCATGTATGGGCGCATGCATGCATCTGCAGGTGTGTGTGTGTGTGTGTGTGTGTGTGTGTGTGTGTACACACCTGGAGGCCAGAGGCCAGCCTTCAGTGTTATTACTCAGGTGCTAGCCACCTTATTTTGGGACAGGATGTGTTCATTGACGGGTAGCTTACCTCTTAGGGTGGGTTAGCTGATTCATCAGCCTGCCTCCCCAGCACACCCCTGTGCCTGGCATTTTATGTGGCTTCTGAGGATCAAATTCGGAAGATCAAGCTTACACTGCTATCACTGTACCCCTGAAACATCTTCCCAGCTCCCTGATGTTCCGTTTCATTTTCTTTTGATTGATTTTTACCCCACTTTCCCCATTTGAGGAGACAGAGTTGGAGATAACACTCAGGCCCAGTTTTGGTCTTCAGTTTAGCCAGAAAGAAACAGGCAGAGGGTGACTCGAGTCAACTCTTCCGGCCACTGACATTTAAAGACGGTTTGGAATAAGCCAACCTCTTAAAAGGACTTGAAAGCTTCCAAGAGGCATGTTTGATAGGGCTCTATCACGGAGACTTGCTGTACCAGCCGCACAAATACCAGGGCTTTGATGACTGTTCTTGCTTCTTTTATTCGAGGGTCTTAGCATGCTCCAGGATGAAAGACCCCAGCAGCCTGAAAGGGACTAATGACAGCCTGTGGGTGTTATCATACTCCACAGAGACACCTGCAGCCTGGAGGATAGAGGTGAGTTTTCAGCCTGAAGCACTCATGGGACATACAGTTTTTGCCATTTCAAAAAATCTTGCCAGGCTTGGGTATGGTGGCCACACCTGTAATCCCAACACTCAGGAAGCTGAGACAGGAGGATTGCAAGTTGAAGACTAGCCTGGCCTATATAATGAGATCCTGTCTCAAAAAACCAGCAGCAATTGCTGGGCGGTGGTGGCGCATGCCTTTAATCCCAGCACTCGGGAGGCAGAGGCAGGTGGATCTCTGTGAGTACGAGGCTAGCCTGGTCTACAAAGTGAGTTCAGGACAGGCTCCAAAGACAGAGAAACCCTGTCTCAAAAAACCAAAAAACAACAGCAAAAGCTGAGCATAATAGCAAATACCTGTAACTCCAGCTCTGATTTCAGGAAATACCCAGAACTTTCCAGACACCAACAGACTCTGCCTGGTCTGAGTAAAAGAGTTTAAGTGCGAGCTAGCACACCATGGCCATCTTCAGCATCCTTTCCTGTCAAGAGGTCTTGGTTTGGACCTCAAGGGCTCATCATTAGAAAGAGAACATAGCTCCCTGGCTTGGGACAGCTTGGGCAGACTTCAGACCATTTCCAAACATGTAATCTTAACATTTGCATCTATGAGACCTTTGCAGTAGGAACTCTTTGAATGATGTAATGACAGGGTTTGGTATCTTTTATCGCCTTCTGCATCATTTCCACTGTGGCTCTTGAACGCATTTCCCACATTGGTTCCATTTTCCTCTATCTGTTAGCTTCCCGCCTTCCATGGAAACAGCCCAGGAATGTGGGGCTGTGTCAAAAGACAGGAAAGCTCTATTTGACTTGGATCCACAGCGGGGCAGGTGGGGTGGGCAGCATTGAGGAATGTCAGGGCCACCTAAACAGGGTGCTCCTTGTCCTGGGGAACTTGAAGGATCAGACCTGTGATGAAAACAGGGCAGGAAGTGTGGGAAAGGCCCAGGTTAGATGCGGGGATGGAGCAATAATGGACTGTATTTGTCCTTTCCTACTGCAATGGCACTCTCTGTCGCTTTTTCTGTCCTTCTCTTTCCTCAGCTGAGGAAACGCATCACACGATTAGGGACTAAAGTAGCGATTTAAAATCCCAGTTTATAAGGAGGGAGGAATTAAGAAGAAAAGATGAGCAAAAGGAAGAAATGGGGTTGCAGATGTAGCTTAACTGGTAGCATGCTTGCTTGACATGCAGGAAGCCCTGGATTCAGTCCCCAGCATCTAAGGGACTCAATGATTGACCCCACCTACAATCCCAGTGTTCGGGGAGGTGGAGGCAGACAGATCAGAAGTTTAAAGACATCCTGGGCTACATAGCAAGTTGGAGGCCAGCCTGGGCTATGAGAAATCGTGTCTCAAAAGACAGAGAGGAAAGAGGGACAGAGAGAGAGAGAGAGAGAGAGAGAGAGCTCAGTGAGAGAACAACACACAAAATGAAACGAAGAGATCTCTGTGCATTCTGGGTACCAAGTCAATGTTCCCTCAGTTAGAGAAGTGAAGCAAAGTTCTTTCAAGTTTGATTGGTGGTGATACTTTTTGTTTTGTTTTGTCGTGTGTGTGTGTGTGTGTGTGTGTGTGTGTGTGTGTGTGTGTGTGTGAGAGAGAGAGAGAGAGAGACAGAGAGAGACAGAGACAGAGAGAGAGACAGAGAGAGAGAGAGAGACTTTGCTCATCACAAAGAGGAACTTCAGATGCCAGGTGTGGTAGCACCTACCACTAATCCCAGTCCTCAGTAGCATGAGTCTCAAACACAGAAATTGCGGGGGGGCGGGGGGGGGGGATTTCAGCTCAGTGGGACGTTAGAGCAGCAGCTAAGCAGCTAGGTGGTCGTTCAGCTGTGGACACTGACCTCTGCTCACATGAAGCCTTCAAGCAGGTATTACCAAGGCCCTTCTTATACTGAACTTCAGGGATTCCCATTATTTAAGCTTAAAGGCACTTGTGGCCACCCCAACGTGTCATACTCTCCTCCAGTGATGAGCAGAGCAAGTAGCAGGGGGGTAATTTGTCCATGAGCTTCCTGAAGAGGTTAGGAAACCAACAGAGTCATTGAGGAACATAAACAGAGAAGACCCAAGCCTTTTCCAGGGGACCAGTGACCTCTGCCCCATTCTGCATCCTGTGATTATTGAACAGCAGTCTCAGACACCCTCTCCTCTTGAAACGTCCCCCAAATCCGTTGTTGGGTGTAATGGGGCTCATGTGTCACTTTTCCCCGACTGGAGAAGGGACATCGTGGAGACCTGGCTGGCTTTTGTCACTAGCCTGTCACTGTGGCAAAATGTCTGTCAGAAACAGCTTCTGGGAGGAAAGGTTTGTCTCAGCTCACGGTTTTGGGAGACGTCAGTTTATCGTGTCAGGAAGGCAGGGAGAAGAGGCTCCTAGGAAGGCGGACCTTCTTGGTCTATGTTGGTGGGAGTGTGAGAAGCGGAGCGGTAGGAGCTGAGGATGCAGCTCAGTTGGTAGAGTGCCTGCCCAGTGTGGGCAAAGTTCCACAGAAAACTGTGCATGGTGGTACATGCCGCTAACCGCAGTACTTTGGAGGTAGAGCTCGGTGGATCAGAAGTGCAGGGTCATTCTCAGATACTCGGTGAGTTCAAAGCCAGCTTAGTCGCAAACACACACAGACACGGAAGCAGAAAGCCAGACTAGAACTGGAGGTGGATAAAACCTCTCACAGCTTGCCCCTGGCCTGGATTCAGCAGCCAGGCCCCGTGTCCCAAAGGTTCCACAACCTTCCAAATCAGTGCCATGCATTAGCTGGGGACCAAGGGTCCAAACACCTAAGTCTCTGGGGGTCATTTTCACATTCAAGCCTTAACACCAGGACAGGCTTAAAGCTCCTAGCACACAAGTGAGTCACCAGTATCGTAATGGACGGGGTATAGTAAAAGACCTAGACAGCATCTGGAGGCTTGAAGAGCTCAGGGCTGGTTACCTTCCCTCCCGGAAACCGTTCCAGGCTCCACTCACAGACAGTTGCTGCCTAAACATCCAAGTCATTCCAAGGTGTTCTGGATAAAACTGTGGCTAGTCAGGGAAAATCTATGAGTGTTTGGATGGAGGGTCAAGTCTGTGCTCATATACTCCTGAAGGCAACTGTAACTGTACTACCTAAGAGCAATCAAAGCCCACCCTACTCATGGAGAACTAGGATCAGCAAGGAACTTATTTCTTGATTTCTCTACAGGTGCCCTTCCTGCTAGCCAAAGAGATACGGATACTTTGAAAATAGCTCATGGTCACCTCCAAAGCAAGAAGTCACCAATTTCTAGGCCTTGGATGAGTGACATCATAATAGTACCTTACAGTGCAGCATGCTTTACAGTGGACATGCTCTTATGGATGTTAATCTCACATGCTCCTGGCAACCCTGTGAAGCAAGCACACCTGGTATTAACATCCCTGTATTAAACCCCAGAAACCAGAGGCTCAAACGTGCCTTCATGACATATTCAAGCTCCCAAGGCTAGGGAGTGTCAGAGCATGGCCTTTGTTGTCTAAATTACAGGCAGCAAACAAAAGGCGACCTAACCGAGCCTCTTTGCTGGCCACAACCTACTTGTCATTCATGCCACTGTGCACATAAGCCCTGGGCAGACAACTGTGCCCACATTCCTTTGTAAGAGGCTCCACATCCCTGGCAAAGATTTAGCTGCGTGCTGTGCCCTCCCCGTGTGCACTACACACAACATCCTGGAATCACATGGCTGGAAAAGTCAGGAACAACCCCAGTTTCCCAGGAGCACCAATTAGTAGTGCATACATCTGAACACCACACAGTTCTTAGCAAGCCTGGCAGGGCTTTATGGCCAACGAGAAATGCGGTCTCTGTTCTTGAGGCATTTACAGGCTTCAGAGGAAGGAGAAGGTGGACGTTAAGTCACACAGGGCACAAGAGGTTTTGCAGGAGACCAGAACATAAAATCTAAATATGGGAGTTGAGGAGTGATGACAAAACTCTGGCTGCTCTCACACCGGTTCTCAGCAGCCACATGAATGCTAACAATGTCTGTTAACTCCAGTTCCAGAGGATCCGACGCCCTCTTCTGGCTTCTGGGGGTACTGCAAACACAGGGGACACAGGCATATATTCAGGCAAAACACCCATACACATTTTTTTAAAATCTAAATATAGGCAAAGTCTCACTCTGGGAAAGACAGTTAAGACTGGGTACACATCAAACATATTTGCAGTGCTTATTGTCAATAACAAATGAAAACTCACTTGCATACTTAACTGCAGGCTCTGATTTCAGGAGCCTTGTGGATGTCACAACTGATATATTCCAGGATTCCCTCTCACTTTTAAATTTTCTTTTAGATAAGTTATGGTTATTAATAACAACATATTCCACCAATTCAATGTTTATTCTGTGCCTGGCATCCTAAAATGCTCTGTAATTAAGTCCCTCCAAGATTGTATATGGAAACTGAGGACTAGGGGGGAAAATTGGGGGAGGGGGTACACTCTCCTAAAGTTGCATAACTTCTAAGTGTGGAAAGGCAGAATGTAAACATAGCTGTCCAAATTCCAAGTTCCTAAGAGGTTTGTACTTCCTCCTTTTAGCTTTATGGCATCCTTGTGAAGCCAGCAAGGAAGGTTTTATCACCTCTGTTTGAAAGACGTATGATGGACAGTCTTGATGACTTCCTCCAGGGTTTTGGCAGGAATCCTGCAATCCTCTTGTACTCCCAATCCATACTATCGCTCCCTACCAAACCAGCCACTCCCTATAGCAAGTGGGGAAGCCGGGATAGTGTGGTCAGGCTTGAGACTGACATGTGAGCAGAATCCTTGCTGTTTTTAAAATCTTTGCTAGATGGGCAGGACAGGATCCAAATGGTAAAGTGTCTAGAATTTGCCCTTAAGGAACACAGCCAGGGACTCTTCAAAGACAAGCTGGAGAAGCACACTGCCCTTGACCCTTCTCAGAGGCCTCAGAGCCAGAGGGTGCCTGGGTGGCTGATCCTAGAGCTCACACCTTTGAGCATCTATTCATTTTATTTATTTTATTTTTTTAGATTTATTTACTTATTTATTATGTATACAGTGTATACTGTATGCCAGAAGAGGTCACTGGATTTCATTATAGATGGTTGTAAGCCACCATGTGGTTGCTGGGAATTGAACTCAGGACCTCTAAAAGAACAGCCAGTGCTCTTAACCTCTGAGCCATCTCTCCAGCTCCCCTATCCATTTTAAAACAGGAGTGTGTCTGGATCTGGATGATTCAGAGGATCCAGATGCCATGGAAACTCCTCTCCACACACTCCATCCATCTTCTCAGTTCTTTCATTTTGAAACTGTCATATTTGTTAAGTACCATAGGGAGCCAGGCAAGATGTGGCTCCAGGCCAGGAAACTCCTGCTTGCCTTGAACATCCAAAAGAACTGCAGTCTTGTCACATCGTATCAGAAAATCACATGTCACCATTGATGATGACATCACATCCTCAGGTTCCTCTTCTTTAAAATGATCTCATAGAGCCTACCTTATTGCCTTATGGACATTATATGAGACAGCGAATGGAGAAGAAGAAGGAGGAGGAAGAAGAGAAGAAGAGGGAGGAAGAAGAGAAGGAGGAGAAGAAATCCAGCAGCTGGAGAGGTGACTCAGTTGTTAAGAGCAATTGCTGCCCTTGCAGAAGACCCCAGTTCTGTTCCAAGCAACTATATCGGCAGCTCCCAGCTGCCTGTAGCTCCAGCTCCAGTGGTCTAATGCCCTCTTCTGGCCTCTGGGGGCACTGCACTAATATGCACATACACAGAGACACATAATTAAAAATAAAACAAAAACATTAAGACAATGAGGACAATGGGCTGTCTTATAAGACCTAAAGGTCCTTAGTGTTCTGAAAGCAAGACAAGGAAAACCTGTGCCATTAGTAGAGTTAGATAAGTGCCTGACAACTGGGCCATATGTGCCTTGTCCTCCAAGAATTATGTATCCAGATTAAATCTCTGTCAGAATCTGCCTGCAGCTTTAACAATTTAATCATGTGCCTCATGATAAAAGGCCCTACTGTTTTTGGAAATAGTCTTAGACCTAACAATCTGCTGCACCCTTTATTGTTCATATGTTCTAATGTCTTCAGTAATAATATCCTCTCTTCCAGATTGACTTCAAATGATGACCCTCTAATCTCCAAGCTATTGCCTGTCATTTCTCTCTTAGACAGATTGGTGTGTGTGTGTGTGTGTGTGTGTGTGTGTGTGTGTGTGTGTGTGTGTTCCATCCTCAATCACTCTCCATCATGTTTTTTTGAGGTGTGGTGTCTAACTGAACCTGGAGCTAGCATTTTTCAACTGGGCTAGCAGCCAACAAGCCTTAGAGACCCTTCTGTCTCCACCCTCCTTGGGTTTACATGCCTGCATCAGACTATGGCTGACTTTTTTTATGTGGATGTTGGGATGTTAGGCTTGGTGGTAATAATCTTTACCCACTGAGCCATCTCACTGGTCCTCAAGCTCTGGTCCTCATGCTTGAGTAGCAAGTACTCTTAACTACTGAACCATCTCTCCAGCCCTAGGTTGAGACCCTTGATCCCTGGATAGGTAAGGTCTATGCCCCTGTTCAATGTAGAGGAGATTATAGAAAATAGATTTTGACCCTTGTCGATCCTTAAATTAAGGGATCTCAAGTCTCAGAGAGGAAACTAAGGAAGGATAAAGAGAGGAAGTTATGGGGACATAGGAAGGGAAATGAACCCCTCACCCTAGAGTCTGAGAAGCAAGAATTTCTACGCAGTTAACATTTGCTGTGAAAGCTGCCTATGTAGAGAGATTGTCATTTTCATATATAGATGTTTTGTGTTAAAGTAGCAATGAGTAGGGTTAAAGCCTGAATGCATGTGACCTTAGGTAAAGCCTCATTCCTCTCCCAAGACATTTTTCTGGGAATTGCAATCAAGACCATTAACTTTGGGACCAGTGGGATGATCAGTGGGTAAAGGCTATTACCACCAAGACTAATAACCGAGTTTGATCCCCAGAACCACAATTTCTTCAAGTACTCCGCCTCTGCATGCCATGGCATATGTTCATGCTGCACATGTACACACACACACACACACACACACACACACACACACACACACACTGAATAAATATATGTAATTTTTAAAACTACTGATTTGTGGGCTAGTGAGTTGGTTCGGTGGATAAAGGCACTTGCCTGCAACCCTGACAACCTGAGTTCAGTCTTCAGGATCTATGTGGAGAATGGACAGAACTGACCCCGTGAGCTGTCCTCTGGCCTCTACATGCATGCTGTGTCACATACACACACAAAATAAAACAAAAGCAAATTTTAAAAATACTGATTTGAAATTAAAAGTCATGGGTTGGTTAGATTGTTTGTTTGTTTGTTTTTCTCGAGACAGGGTTTCTCTGTGTGTTTTCCTGGCTGTCCTGAAACTCATTCTGTAGACCAGGCTGGCCTCACACTCAGAGATCTGCCTGCCTCTGCCTCCTGGAGGCTGGAATTAAAGACGTGCTCAGCCGCCACCACCCGGCAGTGTTGTCACCCGTTTTTGTTACCTACGGTGGCTCCCCCTTAAGCACCTGCTGTCCTAGTCAGAGACTGCAGCTCTGCTGCTACCAGCAGCAGTTAGGCTGCAAGGGCCGCAGCCTGAGGTGTTCTCTTCCCTCAGGCACTGACAACTTCAAGCTACTAAGAGAAACTTTATCTAAGTCTAAAGAACTCATGAGTCAACGGTTTAGGTGGAATTCTGCTGCTCAGAGAGGCCGGATAGCAAGTACCTAACCTTCCCCCTTTGCTGGCATCTTCCAAAACACCCAGCGTCCTTCTTTGAGCTCCCACTTTAAAAACCCTTGCTACACGTGGTTCCTCCTTACCACTTCCTGTCAGGTACTTGCTGACTCAGCCTCCCGCTCCCAGGTTAATTTTATTTAATCAAACACATCTTCGAATTGTTAACAGAAGCAATAGGAAAAAATGCAACACGTTTTAAGACAATATTCTCCAACACAGCAGTCATGGATTATTTGTAAAAAATAATAATGATAATAATAAAAATTAAAAGAAAAAAAGAAAAAAGGTAATTATCTTGGTTACAGTGAAGGTGGCTAGCTTCCTGCTTTCCTGTGACTTAGACCTTTATCTTATTCATTGTAAACCTGGCGAGTGCTCCCAGGAACCACCCTGTGGTCTGTTTAGGTCCCTGAGCAGCTCTTTGAGGATAGTAATTTCAAAACCCACCAAAGTCCCGTATCTCTGACTGCGGGAGAGGCGATGATGAAGAAGTGTTGTCTCCCTTAAGGAGCCCACACCCACGCTCTGGGACATCTCTCTCCACATGCCTCTCTTGTAGTCCTTATGTGTCAAGCTATAATAAAATTTCTTTTTCACTATTATTTGATTTCATACATGTATATAATGAATTGAGGGCATTTTTACCCCTCTATATTAAAATATCTTTATTAACCTCGGGGAAAAAAAAAACAAAAATGAAACAAAACAAAAAACCCATAGTAGCCAGATGTGGTAGTAATCCTAGCCCTTGGGGTAACTATGAAGCAGGAGGATGTCAAGTTTAAGGCCAGAAATGAGTACATAGTAAGACCCTGAGTCAAAAAACAAACAGGAAAAGGACCATACCACGGTGACTGACACGTTGTAACCAGTCAATAAAGTTCAGCTAGTCAGCACTTTATTATTCCTGACAAGTTCAAATACAATAAATTTAAGAACTGTGTGACTAATAAGCACAAGCAATTGGATATTTTGTTTGTTTTGTTGTTTTGTTGTTTTTGAGACAAGGTTTCATGGAGCCCAGGCTTACCTCAGATTTGATAAGTAGCTGAGGATGACCTTGAACTTCTCATCCCCAGGCCTCTACCTCCCACACCCTGGGATTATAGGCTCACACCAGAGCACTGGATTATATGACTCTGGGGATCAAACCCAGGGCTTGTGCATGCTGGACAAGCACTCTACCAACTGAGGGCAAGATTTAAAACATCGAGACTCGGAAAAGCCATGCCTCTTTAAGGTGTTATGATGTATGAGCTGGAGTAAAACGAACTCATCTCCAGTTCTGGGGCTGTGCTAGTTTCCTAAGAATGCTGTGAGGGATTACCACAAACTCTATGGCTCAAAACAAGAGAAACTTCTCTGAGAGTTCTGGAGACCCAAAGTCCAGACGCTGTTTCATCGGCCCAGTTACTGCAGCAGCAGCATAGCTGTCCAGCATCTAAGAGGGTCTACGTGGTCTCTTCCTGCTCCTGGTCCCTTCCGTGTTCCCTCACCTGTGGCTCCATCACTGCAGTCTCTGCCTCTGAGTTCTTCTTCTCTGTGACTCTCTCCACTTCTGACCCATTAGGGATCAAGGAGAATCTCTCTCTCTCTCTCTCTCTCTTTTTTTTAAGTTTATCAAACTGAATTGTTTTTTTTTTTAATTTTATAATTAATTTTACATATCAGCCACGGATTCCCTTGTCTTCCCTCCTCCCACCCACCACACCCCCGACCTTCTCCCAATCCACCCCCAATTCCCACCTCCTCCAAGGCAAGGACTCCCCTGGGGAGTCAGCCCAGCCTGGTAGATTCAGTTGAGGCAGGTCCAGTCTCCTCCTCCCTCCTCCCAGGCTGAGCAAAGTGTCTCAGCATAGGCTCTAGGTTCCAAAAAGCCAGCTCATGTTCTAAGGACAGGTACTGGTCCCACTGCCTGGGGGCCTCCCAAACAGTTCAAGCTAATGGACTGTCTCACTTATCCAGAGGGCCTGATCCAGTTCCATGGGGGCTCCTCAGCTATTGGTTCATAGTTCATGTGTTTCCACTAGTTTGGCTATTTGTCCTTGTGCTTTTTCCAATCACGGTCTCAATAGCTCTTGCTCTTATAATCCCTCCTCTCTCTCGCTGATTGGACTCCTGGAGCTCTACCTGGGGCCTGGCCGTGGATCTCTGCATCTGCTTCCACCAATCACTGGGTGAGAGTTCTATCATGACAGTTAGAGTGTTTGGCCATCCTATCACCGGAGTAGGTCAGTTCGGGCTTTCTCTCGACCATTGCCAGTAGTCTATTGTGAAGGTATCTTTGTGGATTTCTGGGGACCTCTCTAGCACTTTGCTTCTTCCTATTCCCATGGGGGTCTTCATTTATCATGGTGTCTCTTTCCTTGTTCTCCCTCTCTGTTCTGGGATCAAGGAGAATCTTAACTTAGTCCTTCCCATTGTCTCATAGGTTGGGAGCCTAGCCCCACACTCTCATGCTTTAACCATGGCTCTTTAGACACAGAGGCAACATTCACAAACTCCAGAAATTAAGATACGGATTTTCTTTTTTAGGGGACTGTTTTCAGCCTATCACAACTACTACTTTTCATTTGGGGAAGTTTTGTTTCTTTGTTTGATTTTTTGAGACAGGGTCTCCCTATATAACCCTAGCTGGGCTAGAACTCCCTACATGGCCCTGGCCAGACTCCTTGAACTCAGAGAGTTCCACCTGCCTCTGCCTTGTCAGTGCCGAGATTACAGGCATAAGCCCCCATGCTTGGCTCACTACAACTACCTTTCATGTTAAACTCTCTGTCCAGCCTTACCTACTCACCTTTGCCTTTTCCATAACAGGGGGAGCTTAGCAAAGCTGGTGACAGACCACTCTCCCTGACTTGAACAGATTCGGTCTGCTACCTCCACGTGAAGCTCCAGATACCAGACAAGCTGGGCTCATTTGATCCATTCCCGGGCAGCAAATGTTAACTGAGTGAGCGCCTATGTTCCGAGCTGTAGAAATCCCAGAGCTGAGTAAAGCAAGTTTTCCACCTTCAGGAATAATCTAGCGGAAGCAGATCTAGAAAAAAAATCACAGTTCCACTTCCCTTTAGGAGAAAAGTGTAAACAAGAAACCAAGGGCATGTAGAGTCAGAAGCCACATTCCAATGCGAGCTCTGGTCCCAGAAGGCTCTGAAGCCAGAAGTTTTGAAGATGGTCACATCTACTCCTAGAAAGCAGTAGAGAATTGTTTAGTAGCCTCTGGGCCTTTTTTCTTGTCATCTTAATGGTAACATTTTTGAAGACTACATTTTTTTTTTTTTAATACAAGGTTTCTCTGTGTAGTCCTGGCTGTCCTGGAACTTACTCTGTAGACCAGGCTGGCCTTAAACTCAGAGATCCACCTGACTCTGCCTCCCAAGTGCTGGGATTAAAGGCATGCCCCACCACTGCCCAGCCACAGATCCAATTTTTAAAGACAGGATATTACTCACTCAGGATTTGTTGGCTGTTTGCTCATGTGTGGAGTCAGGCAACACAGTCACCAGCTGGACACTGCAGAAGTGATGCTGTGGTCCTTCCTCAGACACCAGCTGGACACTGCAAAGTGATGCTGTAGTCCTTCCTGAGACACCAGCTGGACACTGCAGAAGTGATGCTGTAGTCCTTCCTGAGACACCAGCTGGACACTGCAGAAGTGATGTTGTGGTCCTTCCTCAGCTTCATGTCTAGAGATACATCATGTCCACCTGGGCCCAACTGCTGAGGTCAGTTTTCATTTTGTTTTTAAAATTTTATTTGATTTTTAATCATGTGTATATTTTCACGTCTCTTTGAGAGTATGTGCACATGAGCGCAGTGCCCAAGGAGGCCAGAAGAGGGCATTGGATCCCCTGGAGCTAGAGTTACAGGTGATTGTGAATTCATTGACAGTCCTCTGGAAGAGCAGCAAGCGTTCTTAACTGCTGAGCCATCCCTCCAGTGCCCAACATATTTTCTTATTTGCCTCATCCCACAGGACATCTAGTATAGTTTCTCAACCATGCCACACACCTCTCACAAGATAAATAAGATGTAATCTAAGCTGGGCTCCCAGCTTGCTTCACCTCAGCCTAACTTTATACTGTTTAAGGCTGTATTCCCAAATTCTTCACATGTATCCTTTGTTTTGCCCATGTCCTTTGGTGTGGTCACAATATTCATGTGAGATACACTTGAGTTCATTTGTTTCTGTTTACCTACAGTTCAAGGATTTCTTCCCTCCTCATCTCGTTATTTTATTCTTCAATGTGTAGAACACTGTCATGCTTTTAAAAATCAAAGCTGTCACACAAAAGGGTCCTCAGTGTTACTCCCTCCAGAGTCATTCCATTCTGTCTTTCCAACAAGGAGTCATCAACATTATTGTTCTCTGGCTCACCCTTCCTGTGGCTCCGTGGTAGAAATAAGTCAAGAGACTCCATCTCTTCCTCTTCTACACGAAAGACAACATGCTCCATATCCCCTCCTGCACTTGGAATGCTTTCATTTAAAATTACCTAGAAACCATTTTTATCAGTTCACAAAAGTCACCTGCATTTTGAATTGTTTTTTTGTTTTATAGCTGCACACTACTCCAAAGTGGTCTGTGCCATGCTCTGTGCTATGCTGTCATGAATAATTCCGTGCATACATATTTCCTATTGTGGGAAGTGTGTCTTCAGGGTAAATCTCTAAAAGCTGGGTTTCTGGGTTGAGAGATAATGTACATGTAGCTTTGTTAGAGGCTGTCAAATGCTCTTCCCTGTGGCTGTTCCATTTTGCATTCCCACCAACAGTGTAGGGACTAACTCTTCCTAATCCTCACCAAGAGAGCATTGCCAAGCTTTTGAATTTTGCCTCTCTGATAGCAGAGAGATGGTATCTAACTCAGCATGTAGACCTATAGACCAGGCTGGCCTCCAACTCACAGAGATCCACCTGCCTCTGCCTCTGGTGTGCTGGGATTAAAGGCATGCACCATCATACTGGTATTATTCATTTATCTATTTTTAAATTTACTTAGTATTGTTGTTATTGTTGTTCATTTTTTGGTTGGTTGGTTGGTTGGTTGGTTGGTTAGTTTTTTGTTGATGTTGTTTTATGGACTGGGTTTTACTATGTAATCTTGGCTAGCCTGGAACTTGTCAAGCAAGCTGATCTTGAACATGCCACAATCCTGCTTCTACCTCTTGGGTGTGGGATTAGGGCCATACAATAGTACATCTGGCTTTCTCTTACTTTGTAAAAGTTCTTAAAATCTTAGGAATATTGGCATTTTATCTGTGACATGTATTATAAAGATTCTCTTCCAATAAGTCTCTTTTGTAGCCCAGAATCTAATCAATATTTCTACGTATAATTCAACTATCATCTGGCTTAAAAGGGCTTATTGGGAAATGTTATCATTTATACTATTTTTTATTTTATTTATTTATTTATTTTTTGGCTTTTCAAGACAGGGTTTCTCTGTGTAGCTTTGCGCCTTTCCTGGATCTTGCTCTGTAAACCAGGCTGGAGGGATAGCTCAGCCATTAAAGGCTAGGCTCACAACCAAAAATATACTTTTTTTTTAAAGATTTATTTGTTTATTTATTTATTATGTATACAGTGAGTGTTTAGCCTGTAGGCCAGAAGAGGGCACCAGATCTCATTATAGATGGTTGTGAGCCACCATGTGGTTGCTGGGAATTGAACTCAGGACCTCTGGAAGAACAGCCAGTGCTCTTAACCTCTGAGCCATCTCTCCAGCCCCCATTTATACTATTTTCTACAGAGAAAATATTTTACTGTTTAAAATAACCCTGGACTTTTAAATTATAACCTGTTTTTATGTTCAGGCTATCTGTGTATTATTTCTCCTGAAGTTGTATATAAAATGTTTTTACATTCAAAAAAAGGACAAATACTATAGAATTGTATTACATGAAATATATAGAATATACAAATTCATAGAGACAGAAAGATTACACGTTATCTCAAGACAGAGAAGAAAGGAATATAGAGCAATGATTTCCTAAGTACAGAATCTCTGTTTTGTGTGGTGAAAAAGTCCCACAAATGGAGAGTAGCACCAGGACATAATATCATGAGTGTAATAAATCAATACAATTAATGTAATTAATGAATATCATAAATACAATTATTGAATGAATACTGGGAATGTAATCAATGAATACTACAAATATAATTAATATCATGAGTGTAATTAATGAATATCATGAGTGTAATTAAAAAATAAATTTAAAAAAAAGATTCTCTTCCAGCTTGTGATCTCTGGTTTTGTTTATGGTAATTTTTGCCACCCAAAAGTTTGGTTTGTTGATGGTGGTAGTTTTTTGTTCATTTGTTTATGATATGGTTACATGAATTGATCAGTCTTTTCATATCAAGTATCTGGATGTTAAGTCATGATTTGAAATCTTCTCTCCACATTTAAGTCACAGAGGAATTTATGTATGGCTCTTTCTAGTACCTGTGTAATCTCACTTGAAATCCAGTTCTCCGCTTCATTTGGAGCTTACTTTCCTATATGCTATGAATATGAGTTATGTTTGCCACATGCCTATCCAGTGTATTCCAATAGGGTGTGTCAAAAAGAGCGTTGTTGGAGCAGGGCATGGTGTTGCACATCTATAATCCCGGCATGGAGAGTCGTAGGCAGAAAGATCACTGCCAGTTTAAGGACAGCTTTGGCTACACTGTGAGTTCCAGGCTAGCCTGGGCTACATAGTGAGACCCTGTCTCAAAAATAGGAAAGGGAAAAAAAAAACACCTTTGCTCTAAGCATTACAGGTATCACCTTCAACAGCCGCTGGAGGTTCGTTAAGTTGCTCTGTTCCCTTCTTGACCCATTACTGGCCTGTTTGTCTCTTCATGTGCAGTGCGTGTAACCCCAGCTGCTTCAGAATGCATCTATCGATCAAGGCTGGCCCTGCCTCAGCCCTTCCTTTGTTAGCACTGTCCTGGCTAGTTCTGTCCACTTCCCCACGTGAACTTAAATGAAGGCATGTCTCCTTTTTAAATTTCCTTCCTTCCTTCCTTCCTTCCTTCCTTCCTTCCTTCCTTCTTTCCTTCTTCCTTTCTTTCTTTTTTATTTGTTGTTGCTGCTGCTGTTTGTTTTAATTCTTTTCTGCTTGCTGCCTGCTTGTTTACTGTGCTGGGGATCAAACCCAGGGCCTTATGCATCCTCTATGAATGAGCCACATCCCTTGCTCTGTCCTGGTCTTTAAAAATGATCATGGGGCCAGCTATGTGGCTCACACTTTTAATCCCAGCACTCAGAAGTTTGAGGTAGACACGTCATTGTGAGTTTGCGGTCACTCTGGTCTTCACAGTGAATTCCAGGTCAAGCCAGGGATACAGAGTGAGACCCTGTCTCCACCATTGAGACACACTAAGAGCAAGGCAGGCCCTTCCTTCTGTATAGACTTGACCTTCTTTCTTATTTGTCTGGATACTTTAGGTCATTCACTAGAATAGTATGTGCTGAGCAACTCTTACCCAGTTGGCACCACACTAGACATCATAGAAGTGAACCAGGTTTATCCGCAAACAGCTTAGAGTATCGTGGGAGAGACAGAAGAAGCCCCCTAAAGCAAACAGTCCAAGATACCGAGAGAAGTCACTGCTGGTGCTGAGCCAGTCTATAATCCCAGCACTTAGTGGACTGAGGCAAGAGGACTGCCTGAGGGCAGCCTGGGCTACATAGGGAGACACTGTTGTGAAAGAAGGAAGAGAGGGAATGGGGGGGGGGGGAGAAGGGAGAGAAAGGGGAGGGGAGGGGAGGGAAGGGAGGAGGTGGTAAAGGGGGGAGGAAGTAGAAAGAAAGGGGAGGAGAAGAAAAGCAAGGAATAAGAACGTAACTTCTGAGTTTATGGCTAGACCAGTGTGCTACGGCAGCTGAAAGAAAATGGAGAGTTAGAGGGGCTGGAAAACAGGGTCCTGAGGCTAGAACCACAGGTCCTGAGGGCCAGGACCTGGATGCCATGGGAAGGAGGAGACAGGACCTCAGAGAGGTAGACTGAGGGTGATGTGTTACACAGGGCAGGTCCCTATCCAGACCCTTGCGATTCCGGGATCTCTCACCTGAAGCTGAGTTATGCCCCAGGGTCAACCTGTGCCTATTAAAACTCTGATAGTGGACTTGACATGGTGGCTCACACCTATAAATCTTGGCACTCAGAGACTGAGGCTGGAGGATTGCCATGAGTCGAAGCCCAACCTTGGTTATATAATGAGTTTCAGACCAGCTTTGACTGAGTAAGAGCCTGTTTCAAAGCAAAAACTGAAAATGCAAGGCATGGTGAATTCTCCTGTCATCCTGGCACTTGGGCAGTAGAAGCAGGGGGATCAGGAGTTCAAGGCCAGCCTCAGCTACACAGCAAGTGTGAGGCCCTGTTTCAAATAAAAAGTAAAAATAAACCTGATAGTGAATAGCTCCTAGGTCTCCAGACACTGATCCTTTAAAATGTCAACCTTTGTGCATCATTACTTTTTCAGGAATGATCTAGAGTTAAAAAGTCCAACACAGCGGCAACACGTGAAGATCTTGAACCCTTACGATGCAGATGGTACAACGGAGTCATTATATTTCATTTTAACGCATTTGTTTTAAGATGGGAGCAGTGTGTTCTTCTTTAGACCCAACTTGTTTGGGGGCGGCGAGGGGAATGGGGGTTCAGTCTGCTTTCACTCAGCATGGGGTAAGAGTTCATGTTGTATTGCCGCATGTGTTCATTACACTGTTTTGAATGGGGGGTGTGAGAACATTTTAAGACCTATGTGGCTCACAACTGTAATTCTCTTGGACAGCAGTGTGGTCTGGTTAGCACACGTGACAGCCATCCCTAACCTTCCGAGTTGTGTTTGGATGAACTCCCCAGGTCTTTTTGATATACAAAAGCACTGATTGGAAGACCTCAGAGACATCTGGGTTTTGAGATGTACCCAGTGTGCTCCTTCTCCCAACCTGGTCTTTCTAGGGTTGGGAGAGGAGTGGGTGGGGCATGGAGGGGAGAGACCCCCTGCCTGCCACTGTGACATCACAGAGCAAAGTCATAGTAACCCACCCCCACCCAAGCCAGTGTCCTGCCTGAGGGACATTCATCCTCTCCCAACTCACCACATACCACCTTACCCCTCTGCTGGCAAGAGGGGACCTGGTGAATCCCCTCCCTCAACACCTGAGCCAGCAACGGAATAAGAACCATCAGAGAGGGAACTGAAACACCTCTGTTTCAGAACTACACCGGTGAATGAGCGATCCCTCTCAGCTAACTCAAAATGTTTGCCTCACCCAGGAGGTAGGTACAGCGCTTTCGGAAGTTTTGTGAATACTGATCAACTTCCCTTACTTCAGTATTTGAGTCCCACCTTTAGTGGTGTGATGCACACCTGGGGTTGGGGGGGGGCGATGTAGGGTTACTGGGCAGTGGGTGAGTGTGTTCAGAAGGCCAAGGAAACCTAAGAAAGAGACATTTGTGAGACTGTGGGGCAGAGCAGTATGGGCTCAGGCAGCTTCCTCAGTTCAGAAGAAGCCGAAGGGGCCCTGATCAACTGAAGAGCCCTTACAGACAGATATGATGAACACGGTAGCCAAAGGCAGTCAGAGCTTGCAATTTTACTATCTTTTATTGTTGGTTCTCTACAGAGGGGACAGC
The DNA here is from genome assembly GCF_949786415.1 of Peromyscus eremicus. Taxonomy (NCBI): domain Eukaryota; kingdom Metazoa; phylum Chordata; class Mammalia; order Rodentia; family Cricetidae; genus Peromyscus; species Peromyscus eremicus. The sequence goes on along the minus strand of NC_081418.1, from coordinate 143,243,623 downwards.
GAGGTTACTGGGGAGTCTGTTGGTTAACATGGACCTAAGAGGTATAAAGCACAGCACATGTGTTCCCGTGCCTCATTCTAGAGGCGGTTCCCTGATGGGACCTGCAGTCCGTGACTTTTGCTAAAAGATGTCTGCCTGCCCTTTGCTGGACGGCACTTTAGTTCGAAAGCAGTCAGCCTCCTAGCGTTTGCAGGTTTGAATGGTGAGTCCACCATGTCTGCATTTGTGATCTGGTGCAAGCCAAAGACTGAATTCGAGCCCTCACTTGAACAGTGGAGATACCGCCTCTGAATCTGGCGGGATGTGGGTGCCTAGGGAGCAATTAGTGAAGCGTCTAGCCCCTAGCTTGGTAGTTCGGATGGTTTTTCCTTAGATTCCACTTTCCTCCCACTTCTTTAGATCTTCAGACCACAACTGTAGAGAACTCCCCACCTCTCCCATCATCCCTTGGGGAAGCAGGTAGGTAACCAGCCTTACCTCTGGCATCTACAAAACAAGGCAGGCCTACATTGCCCCTCCATCAGAAAGGGTTCAGGGACCTGCATCTTTGGGAAATGTTTGACTTTGGGTTTGACAGCAACCGGGTGGGTCCTCACGCCTTGTCAGAGTGTGAGGAATTTATCCCAGGACCCAGTCTCTTCCCTGGGCCGGTCCACGCCTACATCAAGGGAGGACAACGGGACTCAGGACCCACCCAAGGAAGAGAAAGAGGAAGAAACCTCGTGGTTCCCTGCCACGCCCGTCCTGGAAGTCCCAAGCACCCGAGGCGCAAGGGCGGGGCCTCACCAAACAATTCAAAACAGGCTTCTGGTGCGTCGCCGTGGCAACAACCCGCTGCTAAGCAACTGGGGCGCCGTAGTAAACGCTGCCAGGGTTACTCATTGGGGGAAGCGTGGTGGAAATCCCATCGGGCTCAGACACCCAGGCAGAGGGTGGGGATGAGGGGAGAGGGGGAAGAAAACGTTGTGGCGAAGGGGGGCGCGCTAAGGCGGAAAGGGGTGACCCTGCACTGTCTATGGACAGCAGTTTCCCGGACACCCCTCTTCTTCTTTGGATCCTCAGTCCTCTGGCAGCCCGGGCCAGCCCTGTCTGAGCAGTCACTCGTGCACGTGAGAGATTGCTGCACAGGAAATGCAGATGTGGCTGCCCCTCTGATTCACGCCAGCGGCGTGGGCATGGACGAAAAGCTGGGGCTTCCTCTCCTGGAACTGACTGCTATAGCAAAAGCCCTCTAACAATTCCATGACAAAGCGGAAAGGCTCGAGGAAGGCCCCAGGTCTTTTCCTTTGGCCCTTCCCACTGAACATAAATGAGAAAGTTCCCAGCACTCCCGACCCACCTCAGGAGTGCTTGGGGTCATGCGGGCCCTTACAAGCTGGGTACAGCTGAGAATGGGAGGTCCGGAGTTGAACACAGCACAGAGAACACAATAAAGGTCCTCTGGGAAACCTTGAAGTTCAATGTCCCGTAGTATATAATTAAAGCTCAGAAGGCTCGAGCCACATCAAAATGACCCTAATCTGTAGGGAATCACTCCTCTTGAAACGGACAGAACATTTCCGGCCTGTCACAGTTTTGAGTGACCTGTCCTCTAGTCAGACTAAAGATAATACTGGTAATGAGATCATTGCTATTTTCTGAGCCTTTGCTCATGGAAAAGCAGGAATGTTCCCACAGGTGTGAGGAAATGTACTGGCCGAAAAATGCATCTGTGTGGAAGGTCCGATTCACCGCCGGCCCTCTGAGGTCTTGATGTGGCCCCCCCGTTGCTTTTGTATGTGAATCAGGAAGAGTGATGCGTATTTGAGGCTATTTGGACATATGCCTGTGTTCACATCTTTGCCCATCGGTTTCCCAAGAGTGTTCATAGGCCTCGTTAACCTTACAAAACTGCTTTGTTCGTTGATGTGAAGACTGCGCTGAAGTCAGCCATGCGTAAAACATGGCCAATCATAGTACACACATTGCCTTAGAACTGAATGAGCATACCAGACACGGAAGGCCGTGATGAGTTACATGGGATGTGTACCCGTCAGGGAAGGCCGTGATGAGTTACATGGGAGGTGTACCCGTCAGGGAAGGCCGTGATGAGTTACATGGGAGGTGTACCCGTCAGGGAAGGCCGTGATGAGTTACATGGAAGGTGTACCCGTCAGGGAAGGCCGTGATGAGTTACATGGAAGGTGTACCCGTCAGGGAAGGCCGTGATGAGTTACATGGGAGGTGTACCCGTCAGGGAAGGCCGTGATGAGTTACATGGAAGGTGTACCCATCAGGGAAGGCCGTGATGAGTTACGTGAGAGGTGTACCCGTCAGGGAAGGCCGTGATGAGTTACATGGGAGGTGTACCCGTCAGGGAAGGCCGTGATGAGTTACATGGGAGGTGTACCCGTCAGGGAAGGCCGTGATGAGTTACATGGGAGGTGTACCCGTCAGGGAAGGCCGTGATGAGTTACATGGGAGGTGTACCCGTCAGGGAAGGCCGTGATGAGTTACATGGAAGGTGTACCCGTCAGGGAAGGCCGTGATGAGTTACATGGGAGGTGTACCCGTCAGGAAGTGGAGGCACAGAAAGCAGAGCTGTCTGCTCATCAGCCAGTGACAGCCAAAGCCTGTAAATTTCACTCCAGCCTTTTGTTTGTTGAGTAACAGAAGGAGTTACTTAATGGGGTCATGGATCAAGAATTCTGGGCCCTGGGAGCACAGAGAAACTCTCGCCAGGCAGGGCAAGCAAGATGTCTGGGTGGATGGCGTGGGGGACAAAAATACTGGATCCCTTAGCCCCGGGCTCCGGTGTTAAGGAAGAGGCAAACACACTCTTGCTCAGTATTCTTAATCATCTCTAATCTGCAGCATACTGGAAACGCAATAAATTGAGTTTCCGGCTGCGAAGCATGTGTGTCCCTAACCATCATTTCTCTTTATGCAAATCTAGTAAAAATGGTTTCATCAAGTACAGTGAAGTGTGACTGAGGACATTAGCAAAAGGTCAGTCCCAGGCCTTGGCATTGTGATGTCATAAATGGTGAGGTGCATACATAGCCTCATGGACATCACCCTAGAATCATTAACAGTGCCATGTACCAAGTTGAAATACTATATTGAGATGTGGGATATTCATCTCTACACTGAATTGTGAGCTTTTGAGCCAAGTCTAATTAGCTTTGTTACACTGACCAGCAATTACCTTTTCTGTCCTGAGAGAGGAAAGGAAAAGGGTGGGCGGGGAAATACCCAGTGCAACTCACAATGAAAGGAAGTCAATGGGATGCTGGGGCCTGACTTTCTGTGGCAAGGCAGAGAAACTTGTGTTTTTGTTAAGAAGAGGAAATTGGACACTGGGCCCCAAGGTCCTTGGGGAGAGGGAGCTAAGACTGGTCACATCCAGCAAGCAGCCAGCCAGGCACCCACATAAAATGCACAGCCTAGGAATGGGCAGATCAGAGCTGCTGTGGAGGCCTACACCAATATTTTGGAAACCTTCTTTAAGGAAAATAATACGAAATTATAAGTTCGGATTGGGCAGCAGGCCCTTGGAAACAGCCCAAATAAGCGAGAGGCCCGGGAGACGGAGTTTCATTGGCTTTGCTCTAAACCCACCTCTGGGCCTCCTCACCTGCCACTCCCATCCCCTTTTCCCTGAAGAAGGCAAACTTCGGGCTATTAAGGCTTCGGGGGTGCGGTTTATGAGCACAGCAATAAAAACCAAAGACACAGTGCTGTGCCAAGCGGTGACTCAAGGCGGGATATGAGATGTGTCTCCAAGTATTTGAAGGGTGGAAGCGTGGCGAAGGGAAAAGAATTGGTCACTGTTCTAGGGTGGAGAGAGAATGAGGATACAATTAAGGAGAGAAAAATGTGCACAAAACTCATCAGGAAATGTTGGCTCACTTTATTTTCTGATACTGTGATGTTGTGTTTCCCATGGGAGGCATTTGAGGATCTGTTGAGTCACTGAGAACTGGAACTGGCCACCCAAAAAATGTACTATAGGAAATAATCCTCTAAAAGGTCCTCCCGGGAGTGGCTGGACGCCCCAAAGTTCATTCTGAGTCCTGAATTCCATAAGGCTGACACACGGCAGTCTGTAGATTCATGTTCAGGGTGACCGCCAAATGAAGGAAAGAAAGCAGTTTTACAGAGGAAGTAGCCACCTCCACCCACATTTTGCTGACTGGTAGGGAAGGAAAGGGCAGAAAAGAAGAAAACATGAGGGTGTAGCGCCACCCAGCGGCCTGAGGAAGCCATGCAGTCAGGAAACCAGCTTATTCCACAGCAAAATGGGACCACAAAATTCTTGTCCTCTTCTCCCAAAGAAGAGTGAGTTGTGTCACGATAAAGGTTCATAGGATGATACACAAAACATATCCAGGAGCCTGCAAGATGGCTCAGCTGGTAGAGAGGCTTGCCTCCAAGCCTGATAACCTGAGTTTGATTCCTGGAACCTACATGATAGAAAAGAGAACCAACTCCTCCCAAAGTTTTTTTCCACACATGTGCCATGCCCCAGCTACACACACACACACACACACACACACACACACACACACACACACACACACACTAATGTTAAAAAAGAAAAAAGTTTCTAGAGAGAGGCATGATGGGACAAAGACAAAAAGGAGAACATTTTCAAAGAATGAATGGCTTTTTACAATCAAGTTCAAAGGGGTAGTGGCCCACACCTTCAATCCCAGCACTGGGGAGGCAGAGGCAGGCAGATCTTTGAGTCTGAGGCCAGCCTGGTCTACAAGTTCCAGGGCAGCCAGGGCTACATGGAGAAACCTTGTCTTGGAAAAAAAAAAAATCAGAAGAAACTGAGAGCATTCTGGGTAGAAGGAAAAGAACAGCTGCTGTGAACTACCAATTTGTACGGTTCTGAGGACAGAAAGAATAACTTGTGCTTCTCAACATCCCACATGGAGAGAAGCAACAGTTTATGAACTGCCTGGAAGGTGGAAACCACACAGAGAACAAGCCGGACTGTCTGTGGCTCCTGGAGACACCGCCGAGCCTGGAACTGCTTCCTAGGGGAGACTCTGAAGTAACGACAGTAGATCTATATGTTTTGTGTGTTGCTGTAAACATCAAGCCCCTTCCAGTCACACCACGTACCTAGGGAACAACGGGTAGAGAGGACCTAAATCACCCTTTACTTTGACAGAAAGCCCCTCAGCAAATGTTGATCCGTGCCGCTCAGTACTGAATCCCAGGTCCCCGATTGGCAAGTTCTCTGGCATGATCTCAAGAACAGCTGGGCTGAGATTGCACTGCCAATCATTGGATGCCCGTGTTCACTGCACAGCAGCATTTAATCAGGAGGCCCGCCACAAACTAGGAGCTGGAAGGGGAGAGGCAAGGGAGGAGGGAGGGAACTCAGCTTTCACTCTTGCTACATCACACCGAAGAGACTTGTACAGATGACATCCTTCCGTCCTTCCAGACAGGCTACAAGACGCTAACCATGGCCAAGGTAACCAGCTTCCCCCTTTTATTTGACAGGAGAAACCTTAGCACCTGGTCTTTGGACCTCGCCAACTGGCTGTCCTTGTTATCACACACTAATGTTGCATTTCTCTCTATGTGCATGGATGTGAACGTGGCTGCCACAGAGGCACCTGGGGGACTCCTCGGTGTCCTGTCTAGAAAGCAGAGAGTCACCTTGGGAAGGAATCTGTGAGCACAGGCCAAAGCAGAGCTTGCCTTAGGCTGTGTCACTTGGTCTAGAGTCACTTTAAAGAAACTTGTGAAATGACCTTTGTTCTTCCAATGTGAGTAAGGCGCATGACCAAGGATGTGCTGTGATGGATGGCAATTCTTGAAAAGGCTCCTGAAGGAGACATCAGTTTAACTACCTGGGGCTGAGGAAGCTCCAGAGTGCTTCCCTAGCATGCCAAGTCCCGGACATTGGGGCGCACACCTGTAATTCTAGCACTTGGAGGTGGAGGCAGGAGGATCAGATCAAGGTCAACCTCTAGGTATATAGCTCTAGTCAGGTTGGGGTCACAAACTACAGGAGGCCCTGCCTCCAGCAAGTGGAGAAGGAAGAGGGTATGAAGGGAGAGACTAGGCCCCATTCTGTGGTGGGTGTTCTTTCAGGAAAGAGCCTCTCTGAGTCCATTCGAGTTGATCATCCTTTGTTTCTCAAATCACCCCTTCCATAATGTGCTTGTCAGCTTGGTTGAGGCCACAGGTGTGTGTAAGCCTCAATATTCCTTTTTTATGTCTGAATAACCTGGAGGAACATGGGTAAATATGTAACTTGGAATGGATTGAATATAAAGCCAAGATCTGTTCTGGTGTGATGTGATAGTAGACGATTTTCCAAACCAATTAAGGCTGAATATTGCTATTAAAATTGAACCCTGAGGTGAAAGACTTGGAACTGCCTAGATCCTCAGTTTGGTCTTTTTATAGAATAATTAGTGAAGATGTTTTACTTGCAAGCAATGGCTATCAGATCATTAGAAAGGACACCCACCACAAAGATGTCTGTCTATACATCACACCTAAAGCCACAGTTTTCTCAGGAGCTGAGGTACTGAGCCAACCTACATGACTACCAATAGATGGGTAAGAAAAATCTGGTGGACATACATATGGAATTTTATTGATCTGTAAAGAAAAGTTCATTGATCTGTAAAGAAAAATCATGAAATTTGCAGGAAAGTAGATAAAGTGGAAAAAAATACATTAAATAAAATAAGCCAAACCCAGAAAAAAACCTTAAAAATAGCTTTGAATTTTTATATACGTATATATGCACAGGTGTATCATGGATAAAGGGGATCATGAGGAGGGGGAAAGATCTAAATGGAAGGAGGGGGTGGGTAATAGGACGAAAGGGGACTGGTTGAGCCCCCTTCAAAGGGGCTGGTGGCAGTGAGCAGTGCCATCCCAAAGAGAGTCCAAGAAGGACAAAGTGAAAATGTCACTGTGACACCTACTACTTGGATTAATTTTTAAAAACTAATAAAACAATCAGGAAGGGATTATTTTAACCCACAGTACGGGAATGCCGGTGGAAGCCAACAGTTTTTGGACTGAAAAGAAGAGGACATCTTTGAGCAGTGGAACAGCACGAGACAACAGACTCTGGCAGACCAAGACCCTTCCTGCTCCTAGATGCTGTGACTGAAAACACATGTGTCCTCAGTCAAGGCCACCCAGAGTCTTGCAAAGACCGGCATTCCTCCAAGGAGTTAATTTGCTGAATGCTTTAAAAAAAAAAAAAATCACATTGGCAGATTAGTTCCCCAAAGCAATTTATTCTTCCGTTTTGTGTTTTGGATATTTTTATACATGACCACCTTCATGTTTGTTACTGCCCCAAGTAACACATTGTGTATGGTATGCACTGTGTTCATCCCTGGAGATTCCAAAGAGCAAAGGGTCAGGGTGGTAAACTGTTGAATGTAGATTGTGCTAAGATGGGGGAGACAGGGATATTGTTGGATCTGTGTATTTGCCTGTGATGTTATTTACATCTCTTAAGCTAAGCAGATTGTGGCCTGATTAATTCTGATAGGAGAGATCCCATGAAAGCTCAAGATGGTTTACTTTAAGAACCATCTGGAAGCTAAGCCTGAGCCTCCCCAGGTATTAGGGTACCTTAGGATGCTCAAGACTGATCACAATTATTCTCCTAAATCAAATTCAATCCAAATCACATAATGAGGTTGACAAAGTTAATGTTGCTCTTTATTTCTGAGACAGGATCTGATGTAGCCCAGGCTGGCTCCAAAGTCACTAAGTAGCTGGGGACGATCTTCCTGCCTCCACCTCTCAAGTGCTGGGACCACAGGTGTGTACCATCACACTGGGTATGTATTGTGCTGGGGATCAAACCTGGGGTTTCACACATATTAAGCAAACATTCTCAAAATGAGCTACATACCCTCTGCCATCTTTTATCCTGAAGTCATCAAAACTTCATCTGCTTCCCCTGGACTGGTACAACTTGATAATATATGCACACCATGGAGTTATATTCAGCTATAAAGAATAAATTTATTACGTTATTTACAGGAAAATAAGTGAAACTGGTGAGCAACTTGGTAAGTGAAGTAAGCCAGACTTGGAAAGACAAATATTGCATGTTTTCTGTCATGTATAGGAATATATATGAGTAGATATATGTGTGTCTAAAGGGTATGAATGTGGAGCGGGAACTATGTGAGTGAAGGAAAGGAGAGAGGAGGGCGTCAGAGGATGAAGGGGGAGGGACATCATGCATGTTTTCTCTTAAACAAAGAATCCAGATTGAATGATGCATATTCACACATAGGACATGAAAGCAGAAACAATAGGATTATTTAGGGAAGAGGAAGGGACCAGCAGGAGAAAGAGGGGACAAGGAAGGCTGGAGGGGGCAAATATGAGCAAAATACAGTGAGATATATGTCTGAAAATATTACCAAAACCCCACTATTTTATACATGAACAAATAATTATAAAAAGTACCCCAAAAGATGTTGGCCAGCTCAGAGCATCTGCAGGGAGCCTCCCTTGTTCCCTTGCTGCCTCTGCCTGAGGACACACGCTGTAAGTGGGGTCCTGAGGAGGCCTTCCACCCAGGTGCACATGCACAAATTGCATGCCGCTTGCCAACCTGAAGCCAGGCTAGCATGATGCTCGCCTGCCTTCTAAAGCAGATAGACAAGATACCACCCTGCTCACATCGAGTTCACTCTGACGTTAGTATCCCTCATGATAATTGTCTCCCATCTGGTATCACCTTCATCCTTGTGTAAACCTGTCCAATGTCTGTCACTCTGCCTGTGCAAATTACTGTGGCCCTGTAAGAGCCACACAGCATTCACTTTAAATGAGCAGCATCACTACGGCGCTTGCTCCTGGCCACACTGAAGCACAGCTTTCCCAGGGGAAAGCGCTCAAGTGGCAGGCTTGGTCATCGGTGTTGAAGAGGAGTGAATGAGGCCCCAAGAGCACGCTCCCCAGCTCTCTCCTCCTCCTCCCCTGCTTGTGTGTTGCAGATGGAGCTCCAGAAGGGTTCCCCTGTCCAGCGGACCTTCATTTCTGCCATCCTCAGCATGCTATCACTCAGCCTCTCCGCAGCATCCCTGCTCAGCAACGAGTGGTTTGTGGGCACACAGAAGGTGCCCAAGCCCCTGTGCGGCGGGCAAGGTCTGGCAGCCAAGTGCTTTGCCATGCCGATGTCCTTGGATGGGGGCATCACCAACACATCAGCCCAGGAGGTGGTACAATACACCTGGGAGACTGGGGATGACCGGTTCTCCTTCCTTATCTTCCGCAGTGGCATGTGGCTATCCTGTGAGGAAATCGTGGAAGAACCAGGTAATTCCCTCACACCAGCCTATATACACAACTTGATCGGCTTTTTCAATTACATTTTCATTTGTATCGTGTATGGGTATGTGTAGGGGTATGTACATGCATGTGGATGTCAGAGGACAATGGGCAAAAATCCGCTCTCTCCTTCCAGCATGTGGATTCAGGGGATCAACCTGAAGTAGTCAGGCTTGGCAAGCATGCACCCTTACCCACTGAGCCATCTCATCTGCTTTTAAAAAAAAATGTTTATTGAGACATAGAACTCATTATGTAGGTCTGGAAATTGGAACTCTGCCCTACAAAGATGCTCTCAGAAAAGTGTTGTTTTCATAATCAGAGAGGAAGGCCAGAAAAACGAATCTTGGATGCCTCATTCATGCGTGCCTTTTCTCCTGTTTTCAGAATGGGACCCCAGCTGAATGAGTGGCTGCTTGTATGCTCATCAGGGCCTGTGTCAGAGCAAATGGAGCAGGGCTGGGTGTGGGGTGGGGCATCTCTGTGCCCACAGCCCCAGGAAGCTCCTTATGGCATTGCCCCTTGTGTCTTTTAGGGGAGAAATGCCGATCTTTCATTGAACTCACACCACCAGCCCAGAGAGGTGAGAAAGGACTACTGGAATTTGCCACGTTGCAAGGCTCATATCACCCCGCTCTCCGATCTGGAGGGGAGTGGTTGATGGAGAAGGCTTCCCTCCTCCACCTCCCCTTGAGGCCCGTGGCAAGTACGTGTTCAGTAACTGTAGACCCGGGCCTTTCTGGATCTAAACTGCACTGCGACCACCTTTCTCTACCTCTGAGCCCCACAGGCTGACAGGAATTCCCCCTAAAGTTGACACTCATGCAGATGCAGGAATGCAGCTCACAAATTAAGTCACCAGCACCCAACCCAGGACACAACCTGAAGAGTTTGTGGCCTTTTCTTCCCTTTTGTGACGTTGTTGGGGGAGGAGATTGGCTTTTTGTTGTTGTTGTTGTTGTTTGTTTTGTTTTGTTTTGTTTTCTTGAGATAGAGTCTCTTTGTAGCCAAGTTAGCCTTGAGGAACTACTCTTCCTCCTGCCTCTTCCCCCCTACTAGTGGGATTACCGGTAGATGCCACCTTGGCCAAGTTTGTTTTACTAAAAGTAGGAGTGAGAGATCGGGAGAATGAAAACGTAAGCCCTAATTAAAGAGAAAGTCAAGAATGAGCTTTAGTACGGGGTTTATGAAAATGGGGTGATCTGTTTGACAACTAAGCTCAGCAGTGTTTCCAGCCCATCGAGTGGGATGCGCCCGTTCTTCCCAGACACCGCGGGTGCTGATTTCACCTTTGTCTGTCCTCCTTCCCCCTGGGCCTCTGACTTAGGGTGGGCACTTGTGTCCACGGTGGTTACTGACTGCTGTCTGGGTGGGGTTCCTTTTCTTGGCTTTTGGCAGAGGTCCTCTGGTTATCGCTGGGTGCCCAAATTGCCTACATCGGACTTCAATTCATCAGCTTCCTCCTGCTACTGACAGATCTGCTGCTCACCAGTAACCCTGGCTGTGGGCTCAAGCTGAGTGCCTTTGCAGCCATCTCCTTAGTCCTGTCAGGTGAGTGACCATGGAGTGCCAGAGGGTGCTTCCTCTTGGGGCTCCTTGGGATGTTTTCTTTCCTTGTTTTGCTTTGCTCATACTGTGAGACAGGGCCCAGGGCCTTCCTATGTAGGCTAGGCTAGACTCACTGGCTTTGAGCTTCCGAGCACTGGGACTAGAGGTGTACATGACCATTGGCTCACAGGTCCCTTCGAAGTTCCACCTTCAAGGCTTGGCTCTTTGACCCTAATGAGAGGAGGAAGGGACTGGAAAACAAGGAGTTGGGGGTAGGAACTGGGGAGATGGCTCAGTGGGTAAGAGCTCTTGCTGCTCAAGTTGGGGACCTAAGTCAGAATCTCTAGCACCCATGTAAAAAGCCGGGCATGGCAGCTTTGACCTGGAACCCCAGCTCTGGGCAAGGAAGTATCATACAGGAGGATTGCTAGGGCTTGCTGGCCAGCTAGCTTGGGCACAAAAGTAGTCAGCTCTAGATTCAGTAAGAAACCCTGCTTCGAGGGAATTAAGACGGAGAGCAACAGAGGAAAGCCAGACAACCTGTGTTCATGCACAGGCACTTGTGCACACTCACGGACACACATGCATACAACCACACACACAGAAGACACTGGGAGACTGTGTCTTTATACGCTCTTACTTCTAGGTCCCTTTATTTGCAAGCTTTCTCAATGTGTAAAGCCTTTGGCTCAGTTTACTTTTCAATTGGAATATATAGCTTTTCCCACAGTGTCATTGTTGGACAGAATTTAAAGTAAAATAAGATTTTACACACACACACACACACACACACACACACACACACACACACACACTGTGCCGGCTAAAGGGTAGGAAGAAGTCAAAATGAGCACCGGCCATGACAGACTGACTCAGATTCTGTCACAGCTCTCAGCCAAAAGTTTGGGGTAATCATTGTATAGACAGTCATGCAAGGAGACGGCCCTCCCCTAGATGCCCTGACCCAGATGCCACAAAGCCTTCTCCAAGGCCTCTGTTTCTTGTTCCCTCCATAGGCCTTCTGGGGATGGTGGCCCATATGATGTATTCACAAGTCTTCCAGGCAACTGCCAACTTAGGTCCAGAGGACTGGAGACCACATTCTTGGAATTATGGCTGGGCTTTCTAGTGAGTAATCCTCATCCCCTGAACCTCCACAACCGAACTCCAGCAACCATGCACAGGATTTTCTACCCTCAGCTGGATATACCTTCCCATGTCCTCCTCCTCCTCCATCAGTCAAATCCAGGGCTGGACCAGGGGGACAGCTATCTGCTTCCTCCCTGCCTTCAGAGGGTGCTAGAACATTCTTCTCACTTGCTTTGAGGATGTGACCTGGTCCAGTTTTTCTGCTCAGCAGCTGTAATCAGTTGCTTCAGCAAGGCTGGTTTTATATGGCTTGTGGGAACTATGCTGTATGTTCTATATTTTATGGTTCAGGGTATTAGAGAAATGGACAATAATTATAATCTTGAAATTATGATTGAATTCTCTCTGATCTATTGACGATCCTAAAATATCTTCCACCCATTATATACTCCCTTTTTCCAAGAGTAACGTCTTCCTAACTCTAGATTTCCAGTCTTAATTCTACTGAACTGCTAGAAATAAAACTGCAGCCGGGCGGTGGTGGTGGCACACACCTTTAATCCCAGCACTCAGGAGACAGAGGCAGGTGGATCTCTGTGAGTTCAAGGCCTGCCTGGTCTACAGAGGGAGTTCCAGGACAGCCAGGACTGTTTCACAGAGAAACCCTGTCTCTAAAATCAAAAACACAAAACAAACAAACAAAAGCTGCTCGGCATCAGCTGTCCTCACCTTCAACACATGAGGACAGTGCTGGAGTCCAAAGTGTAGACACAGGAAGAGCTTCACCCAGCGCCAGCCCACTGCCTCACACCTCACCACTGCTTCCCCAGCCTAACCTTCAAAACCAAGGACTTCATCATTTTAAATGTCCTGGGGGGAGGGCGGGGTTAAAAAAATCATATGTAGCTCATGCTAGCCTTAACTATGTAGCCAAGGCTGGCCCTGAACTCCTGATTCTCCTGCCTTTACTTCTCAAGTGCTGGGATTACAGGAGTGGCACCTTCAACACATTCAAGCAGAGCATTTCCTTTGTTTAAGTCTCAAATACTCTTTCCTTGGAGTCCCTTCCACCTTCAGGAGTTCCTTCTCACTTTTCCTGAATACACACCTACTCTAGCTCTGGGTTTGTTTTTGGCGTTTTGGGGTTTTTTTATTCCTTTTCTTTCTCCCTGGAGGAACATTCTCTACTCACTGCAAAGCTAATGACCTGGATTCACATAAACTGTCTCAAATAAGTGCTGAGGGCGTTGTTAATGGCACAGAAAACACACTATGCTGGGCTCACATTTCCATCCGAATGCAGGCACACAGGAGGCTCTCCCACTTCTGATCCCACCCACTTCCTCATGCTGCAGTACATGCTTTGCATTGAGGACTTTCTCTGATCCACCCACCAACCCATGTCAGCTGTGCTGGTTTCCCCGACCAGTTAGGCCTCACCTTGGCCCACTTCAAATCTTTCTTGGCCTTAGAAGGGTAGGTCTGGGTTGGTGAGATGGCTCAGTGGGTAAAGTAACTGCCGTAGAAGCATAAGGACCCGAGTTCAAATCCCTGGGGCCCGAGTAGAAGCCGCACACAGTAGTGCAGGTGTCTATGATCCCAGCAGTATGGAGAGATGGGGGGCAGAGGCCCAGAATCCCTGGAAGCTCATAGGGCAGTTAGCCTGTGTACTCAGTGTCAACAACAACAAAGAGAGACAACTGCCTCAACCAAGGGGGAAGTGAAGGACTCAAGAGGCTGTACACACACACACACACACACACACACACACACACACACACACACACAAGAAACGGGGAACTTTGGGGCTGACAGTCTCACTAGAATGATCACATCTGGATCTACATCTGGATCTACTGTCAGGCAACAAACGGGAACCTGCAGGACAGTCCTTGGCCTGGCTCTCGACAACCTTTGACCTCCAAGCACCCCCTCCTACCGTCACAAACCCTGTTTCCTGGGCTTCACAGGAGGACAGAGCTATTTAGGGGTTTGACTTCCCAGGTCTTTAGGAATGTGTTTGATGTAGTTCCCTAGGGTGCTTTTTTCTTTCTCAGATTCCCCCAGCTTCTATGCACATCCAGTTCCCACTGTTCACCACCCCCCCAACCCGTGCCAAGAACCACAGTTTTCGTAATAACCAAATTCCACTAGAGCAAAGTGTGATGCCTTCAGATCTGTAGTAAATATGTTTTCATGAATGACTATTGAAAGGCTCAACTTCGGGGACAATTAAGTTAAGGCTCAACTTTGGGGACAATTAAGTTAAGGCTCAACTTTGGGGACAATTAAGTTCGAAAGAATGTTGGGCAGAAGAGGGATGATGATGACTCAGAGTCAGGGCAGAGTGAGTGAAGGGAAGGAAGAAGGGGTGAGGGGCGCATTAGTTCATGCTCACCCCGTAGAAGAGAGCTAGAGCTCTGTGGGATCTAGATTTTACAGGGTTAAGTAAACACACCACACAAGAGTCATAGAAGAGCGTGGCGGTGACAACCGATGGGATCAAACGCATTGGCTACAAAACTAAGGCAGATGGAGTCCCCTGGTCTGTCCTTCACAGAAGCACGGTAGAAGGCAACACACTCAGGTTCCTAAGTCCCCCAGAAGACAGTGCCCGGTCTGTGGCAGAGCAGACGGCACTTTTCTTCCCATCAAGTCAGACTCTCACTGTCCCTTCTCTGTGCTTGCCCCTAGCACGGCCTGGGTTTCCTTCACCTGCTGCATGGCATCGGCTGTCACCACCTTCAACACATACACGAGGATGGTGCTGGAGTTCCAGTGCAGGCACAGGAAGAGCTTCGACCCCAACCCCAGCTGCCTCGCACAGCACCACCGCTGTTTCCTTTCCCAGACACCATGCGCAGCCCACTCAGGGGACCCTCTGACCAGCTGCCAACAGTACCCCAACCATCCCATCCGCTCCGTCTCCGAAGGTATCGACCTCTACTCAGCGCTACAAGACAAGGAATTTCAACAAGGGACCAGCCAGGAGCTAGAAGAAGTGGCTGGGTCATCCATAGAAGAGCAGTGTTAGAAGACAAGTGGGTTTGGGGAGCAGGCTAAACCCTACCATCTGTGTTTGCTTATTAACATCCGCTTAAGCCAAAGTGTCTCTTGAGCCTTGTGTTTAGAACAAGAGAACCTTAAGTCATCTCCAGGACATTGCTCTGCCCCGTTTCACTTGACACCGCTTTGCTCTACCCCTGTCCCATCTCATGTATCCAGAATCCCCATCTCTTCACTGACTGCTCAAGGCTGGTTCTAGACCATACAATGCAGATAAAAAGGCAAGTTAAACACAGTTCTACCTTTAAGGGTCTGATGAAGCTAGTCAGCTGTCTGGAAGCTGAAGAAACAGGTGAGCAAATTGATGGTGGCTTACCTATGGTGCACTGGGAATTTTCTGGATCATACACAGGAAGATGGAAACACTGTTGAAGACACCTTGCACACTTGCATACTAGTGTCTTGAGTTCTCATAATAGCTAGCAAAGTGCGATTACACGGGCTGGCTAGGGAGCCGGCTTCTCTTCCAAAGGTCCTGCACTTGACTTCCAGTTCCTAACATGCATGGTGGCTAACAACTGTAAATCCAGCTGCAGGGAATCTGCCCTCTCCCAGCCTCCATAGACACTGCACACACATGGGATACACAGACATATAGGCAAATAACTCATATGCATAAAATAAGTTTCAAAACAATAAGAATTATCAATAAGAATTGACAAAACATAGGCTAGATAAAGGGCTCAGCGGGTAAGGTGCTTGCTGAACTAATCCCACAGCCTGAACTTGATGCCTGGGTCCTACAGGGGAAGAAAACTGACTCCAAAAGCTGTCCACACACATCCACACACATGCCATGGTACACACAATAACAATACAATTTTAGAAATAAAAACATTATTAAATATGATCCTAGAAGCCATTGGAAGGTAGTATGATTTTAGGTTTCTATAGCCTATAGGATCAGGCTCACTCCTAGAATTGGCCTCCCAAGTCCCCAGAGGAGACTCATACAGGAGCTTCTCCCATGAATGAGACTGAGGCCGACGCTCCTCTCTGGGTACCCACTGCTCCTTCATCTCAGAAACTGTCCACACTGTTCCCTCCGAGGATGCCATCCATCTACTCACCTTTTTGTTCTATAAGGGAAGTAAACCATTTTGGTTAGCAAGAAAGAGAAGACCACACATGTATATTCCTGTACACAGCATTTATTTGTTCTGTAACAGTTCACATTTTAAACAGTGCTTTCTGGCTACAGACCCACTGGCTCCTCCTCAACACAGGTAGTGTGGACAGCAATTCACATTCCTGGGGTTGGCTGGTATCACCACACCATATGTTTGGGGAGTGGTGAGGATGTTGTGCAGGGCAGAGGAGAGGGCTTATAAAGGAAGGAAAGGGGAGGTTGAGAGGAGGGGAGACCTGTGCATTGTAGAAGGCATTACTTCTAAGCAGTGCTCAGGCTGATTTGTGGGCCACCCCATGTTGAGCAATTTCTACCTTGGATATCTGGGTGACTCGCTGCAAGGAGGAGGAAGGGTAGGGGGGCATTTGGCAGGAGGCCAGCACTCAGGTTGGCCAGCGGAAGCCACCTCAACCCTCAGCTACCTTTCTGTACCAGCTGCAACAGGAAGAAAGCCTAGAGTTTCCATTGCATTTAGCAAGGAAGAGATTCACACTTCTAGTAAGGAGAAGTTAGGATGTTATTACCAAAATACCAAGGAGAATTCAGTGATGCTGTCTTTGTGGCTTCCTCTTATCTGAGACTCAGCCAGCATAAACAGCCTTCAGCTCCAAAGAGTAAACCCAGACAGGTCTCCATCAAGCATCTCTGTATCGTGTTCCTTCCTACACAGGCAGGCATCTCAGAATATCAACACTTCGAGAACACATTGTTCTGGGAGCTCAACCAGGCCACCACCCACTTGACAATTTGGTCCACTATAATCTAGTTCTGAGAAGACTACACACTATATTCAGCCCTTTTACTAACAGAAATTCAACTTACTAGAAATGACCCTAGAATCACCTCCAGATTCTAGGGGAGCCTATTCATTGTCCCCTCTTCCCAAAGTCAACCTGGTCCCATACAACTCCCAAATATGCTTCTAGGGTTATGGCAGAGGTACCAACAAGTCTGGTGAGGCCAATCTGCAGGATAGACTGAGTACCAATCTCCTGTCATCCATAACACCTATTGTGGGCAATTCATAGATGGCCCCTTAAATCTAGAATCTAGCTTTCTGGGATCTCTTTATTAACACAAGCTAAAACGATACAAACCCAAGTGAGGAGAATATCTGGTTTTCACTCAAAAAGAGAAGTACATTTTCATTGGCCACCATGGGAACACATGGCTTATCAGACAATGATACAGACATCGGAAGATCCCAGACTTAAAAGGTCACACATTTACATAGAAGGCAGAAGAATGGAGATAATCTGAAAGAACTTGACCATTATAAAAGTTACAGTATTTACATGAGAATTTTCTCAATATAATGCTTCAAAGGCTCTACGAGGAAGGAAGAACACAGGGCAGAGTGGTTGCATACTGGACCTAAGAATCAACAGTCCAGAAACAGATCCCTGAATAGAAGAGGAAGCAAGGGAGGAGGAGATGGAGATGCCCTAGAGAAGTCTCAGAGCAAGCAGAGTGGAGCTGCAGCCAGGACAAGGCCATGGGACTTCCAACCTTTAAGATGAGGCCAACACACATGCAAACCCTCTGTCATGACTGTAGAATCAAAGCTCGTAGCTGCAGAGCCATCAAAAGTTCACAGGGCACGATGTAAGGACCTGGTCAGGAGTCACGGAAACTCTCTCCCTCGCTCTCTGTGATAGAAACGTCTTCTCATGACCACTTAACAGAGGTAGAGGGTCTAGGAGATGGAAGGATGAACATTCTGGATAACTAGCCCCATCATAACTTCCAGTGTTGCTCACTGCTGTCTAGAGAAGGAACCATAATACAGGCAGAGGGGAAACAGTGGTGAGGGACCCTCAGGACCTCAGAGGTAGGCCATCCAGACACACCAGGCTGACCAAATCGGATGAGTTTCAAGAGGACAAGGATGGAATCCCTGAAGCTTGGGCATATCTCAAGAATAATTTTGTTACAACACTGAACACACACACACACACACATACACAGACACACACACACACACACACACACACACACACACACACATACACACACACACATGGCCTAATGCAAAACAACATATATCCTTGCTTGTAGGCCATTGGATTTCCCAGCAAGGGTTTATAAATTAGAGGTACAAAAAAAAAAACAAAACAAAAAAAAAAAACCTGCTATAAGATTCACATTTCCAAACTATCCACACAGAGTTCCCAGGAGGAGGGGTTAGTGCAGGGATGGGAGGGTCGTGAGATATTGCAGCTAAGCAGATCATGCTGTGTGATCACACAGCTCCAGCAGGCTGCCAGAGGGCAGTGATCCCCAAGTGCTGCATGACCCTGAAGTCGTCACCTCTCCAGAGAACTGACAGGAGGGACAGGAGCCGCTCTGCATGGTTCTTCTGAATCTGGATTCCACTGCACTAGATCTGTGGGAAAATGACCATTATTACCCCCTTTACATGGGATTTCCAAAGAAATGGGAAACCTAACATCAGGACGTTTCACTTCCCAGTCCTCCAGTTTAGCTCCACCAGTTTATGAGCCCCAAGGACTTGTGTCCTTCCAGTGACTAGCTCTTCAACTTCAAACTTGGCCCAAGTACTTTTTAGGGAAAAGGGCTGGCATTTTTAGCAAGATAACTGCTAGGTTCTGTAGGTTCTGTAAACCATATCTGCATGGATATTAACATCATTGGTCCCTACCCAGAAAATGCCAGAAACATCTACCCCCTCCAGTCATTGGGATGTTTTAAAAACCACAATCCTACATTTCTAAATGCCTGACAACCTGAGTTCAATCCCCAGGACCCACACAGAGGAAAACTAACTTTGGCAGTTGTCCGCCAATCTCTACACATGTGTCAGGATCCATGTGGGCCCACACACATAAATGTAATAAAATTCTTTTTAATTAAAAATTAACCAAGCATCCCAGAAGCCAGTCACCTGGTAGGGAGAATCAACAAACTTGATCCTAGAGAGGAATCTTCTCAGCTCCCCACGGCCAATTTTAGGGGTGATCTCCTCCAGCTGGACCATCTGGCCTTCCATGAGTGCCCAGCGCAGGCTAAGCTTGCTGATCACCAGAGAGGTGGGGTGTCCATCAGGGCTCATCCCTGTCGTCCTAGTGACATAAAAGGCATCTTTCCAGATGTCGTTGATTCCAACTGAGGAAAGACAATGACAAGAAGCAGTTCACAACAAAGAAATCAGCAGCATGCTCATCATCTCTTGGATCCAGATTACAGGCACAAGGTCCTGGTCATTAAAATAGGAATTAGAGACTTAGAGGCCGGCCCCCAGCTCCCAGCTCCCATCTTGCCCCGGACTTCCCTTCTGAAGCACAGCACAGCACAGCACAGAGAGCTCCCATCTGGACAAGAGAGAAAGACTTCCTGAATCTGTCAGCTCTGTCTGAACCAAGTGTGCGGATAAGGCCAAGAACGAACCACAAGGAGATGGGCAGACGTCAAGGCAGAAACACATACAACAAAATGAATAGCAATACACCATCACCAGGCCCTAGCCCTCCTCCAACACCTAGACCTGAACATCAGAAATTGGAAGAAGCAGAAGAAAATAGCCTTATGAATGTCATCATGAAGAAGCTAGAGGCTTGTGTAGAGGAAAAGACAAAAAAATGTGAAGAACGCTGTAAACAACTAGAGGAAAGGGCAAACAAATTAGAAGAAATCAAAAAAGTCCTGGAAGAGAACAATAAAATACTGAAAGAAAATCAAGAAAAATCAATGAATCAAATGAAGGAAACAGTCCAAGACCTGAAAAGGGAAATAGAAAAAATGAAGAAGACACAAACAGAGGGAATGCTGGAAATAGAAAATCTGAGAAAACGATTGGGAACTTCAGATGCAAGTATAATCAACAGAATGCAAGAGATGGAAGAGAGAATCTCTAGCGTTGAAGATACAATAGAAGAAATAGATTCATCAGTCAAAGAAAACACTAAAGTCAACAAAGTCATGAAAATAGGAATTAACAGCGGTTGTCTAAAAGGGGCATGAGAATCCTCTTTTTCTCCCATACACTACTCGGCAGGCTCACTGGAGCTCCCTGTAATATGCTGCACTATGAGCTTCAGCCAGTTTTCCTCCAACACATCGGTTTCAGCTCACCCTGCCTCCTCTTTTCCTCTGCCCAGGGTTTTAGGGAACTGGGCCGCTTGACTCTTTAGGTCATGTAGATGACCAGAGACAAGTATTGGCCTAGCTTGGTAAGCAGCCTGGAACTGGTTCTGTAGCCAAGGACGAGTCTTTGATGGAAGTGCCATCTTAATTAGTCTTAACAATAAAAACCCAGAGTCAGATATTGAAGGTGAAAGCTGAAAGATCAGAGAAGCAGAGCAGCAGCCACCAGAGACTTCTTACCTCTATGAAATCTCAGACTGAATGAGGAGTCCTGTTGCTACGAATCCTCAGACTGAATGAGCGGGAGATCCTGTCTCCACCCGCCTTATATTCCTGTCTCCACCTCCCTAGTGCTGGGACTAAAGGCTGAGTCTCCCAAGTTCTGGGATTAAAGGCATGCACCACCACCTCCTGGCTCTGTTTCTCTTTTAGAGAACTCCTGATCTTCCTGCTTCCTTGCTTCCTCGTCCTAAGTGCTGGGTGTACTACCACTGTCTGGACTCTGTGGTTAACTAGTGGCTAGCTCCACCCTCTGATCTCCAGGCAAGCTTTATTTGTCAGAACACAAACAAAATATACAACATTTGACTCTCCTGCCTCTACCTCCCCAGGGCCTCGTGCATGCTAGGCAGATACTCTGCCAACTGAGCTACATCTCCAGCCCATGAGATTCTTATTTACTTTACCATTATTTAATGTTCCCTGAATAATGTTTTATGCAAATGCTGCAAAACACTTCATTATATCTCTTACATGGTTTTATAAGCAGATACTCCCCACTCCCCCAACCCCTCCCAAACCCCCTCACCCTCCCACCCCACCCCCCACCCCCTGCCGCCGCCGCCGCAGCCTCAATTCCCCAATCAGTTGACAGCCTGGAAGTTCCAGATCAGCTTTTCTCCCCCCGTGAAGCCCATGACACAGAGCCACAGCACCACTTCAACTCAAGGCAAAGAGCTGTAAGGAGCAAGTCCACAGAGGCGAGAGTGTGGAAAGGCATGAAGGAGCTTGGTGTGAGGGTACACACCTGTAATCATTTGGGAGGGAAAGGCAGGAGGGTAAGGTGTTCAAGGCCATCCTCAGCTACAGAGCCAGTTTGAGGTCAACCTGGGCTAGATGAGACCTTAATTGCCCCCTCCCTGGCTGAAAAAGAAAACGAGACAAGGGAGATGTGGCTAGCCTAGTCTCCGCCCAGCTGAGACTAGCTAAGACTAGCAAACGGCAGTGGCTGGGTTTCCAGGCTCTGGGTTGCTGAATGAGGTTTCTCTAATATATGCCTTCAAGTTTGCTTTAGAGGATCACTTAGACACACAGTGGAGCAGAATATTTCCAAATGGTTATGGGTAATTTTTCTCCTTTGGTCTTTCTGTTGACTCCAATTTGTATGTTTAATATTCACATAAGTAATCACTAAATCAATGCCCTGAAAGAAACATTTCCATTACATCCCACACAGTTAACTTACAACCCTAAGCCCCTAAAGGTAGCTGGCACACAGCTGAGGCTCCATCATCACCCCTGGAGCTCTCCTGGGGTGAGATGGGTGTGCTCAGCTTTCAGCACATTCAGAGAATATGCACTCTTGCACTAGAAACCTGGCACTATAACCCGGAGGAAACTCTCCAGCAATGCCCCTGGTTCCAGGGACACCAAGGAAAATTACTACTGTCTCTTGAAAAAGCCCTTATCCTTCCCTTGGTGGGCAACGTTTTCACACAGTCAAGATACACTCTCTGATGTCATGGGGACTCACCCTCCGAAGCTGTCACTATGCCAGTGGTGTTGGTCAGGTCCAGGAGGATAGACGGGAAGGTTGGATGCAGGAGGTAAAGGTGGTAAAGGCCAGGAGACTCGGCTCCTGGGGGGTCATCCTGGCAACGGTCACAGAAAAAGAGCACGGTGACTACATTCCACATGACACCGTGAGGGAAAGGGAGCACAGCAGAAGGTTCCAGTCAGCCCACTCCTGATCCCAACTACGGGGACGTGAGTTCAAAACACAGATTCACCCCTAACTCCAAACCACTATCTATAGTCAAAAATATAAGGGAGAAAGAGAAGGAAGGAAGGGGAGAGCGAAAGAGGGGAAGAGGGGATACTTGCAAATGTTTGCAGAAAGGGAGAAGCAGGGAAGGGAAGCAGGAGGGGGAGGAGAAGCATGTCTGTGGAGACCTCTCCTCCACCTGCGGCAGAGCTGGGCTGGGACTCTCATTCATCCTTACAGCAAGTAAGGCTGTGTAGAGAGAAAGGCCATTTCTGAACCGTGGCCAAATACATTTCCTTCCATTGGATGTCAAAACCAACTGCGAGGGGCCGGGACGTAACTCCATGGTAGTGCTCGCCTAGCATGTATAAAGCCCCGGGTTTGATGCCGACGGCTGGCATCAGGCTGAACATAGAAAAACCTATCAGTTCCCAGAGAAACAGACCTTTTGACTAGACAGAAGAAAATCACCAATTACAAATAAAAACTGCTGAGGTCTGAGAATTGAGTCTCCGAACCCCTGCAGCAGGAGAAACACCCACAAGGGGGCTTTATCAACATGCCTTCTGAGTGGGGATGGACTGTGGTAGCCCACGTGTGGCATCCACACACTTGTTAAAGTACAGACTGCTGGCCCCACCTCCCAGGACTCAGTATGAGCAGCAGCCCTTCTGTGAGGAGAAGCAGGAACAGTCTTGCACCCTCACTCCCACCGTGAGCCAGCCCTTAAGGCAGAGGAGACCATTTCCACAGGCCAGTGTTTGGAGGGACAGACCTTAGGCTCAACTAACATGCCATGGAAATGACTTTCCTCACCGCCTACAGAACAGAGCCCAGAGTTCTTAGCATCAAAGTCAAAGCTTTTCAAGCCAGGTGTTACGACACCAGCACTCGGGAGACAGACAGGTGAGTTCAAGGCCAGCCTGGTCTACTCAGTGAGTTCCAGAACAGCCAGGGCTATGTAGAGAGATCCCATCTCAAAAAATAAAAACAGAACAAACAAAGG
The DNA here is from genome assembly GCF_949786415.1 of Peromyscus eremicus. Classification (NCBI taxonomy): domain Eukaryota; kingdom Metazoa; phylum Chordata; class Mammalia; order Rodentia; family Cricetidae; genus Peromyscus; species Peromyscus eremicus. Next base: position 143,220,367 of record NC_081418.1, on the reverse strand, counting down.
AACTCAAGTTCCTCACTTTTCTACGCTCTGACTGCACTCATTTGCTGCCTTCCCCATGGCATTCTCAATCCATTCATGCTTCCTTCCGGTTCCTTAAAAAGCCACTGCCAATCATGTTATTTCCTCCTCGGACTGCTTACCAGGCTCTCTCCCGCTCTTCTGCACATCAACTACTTCCCACCCTCAGCCATAACTTGCATCCAAGCTCTTTCATGGAACACTCCCTAATCGCCCCAGGCAAAATCAGTATCTCCCTTCTTTTGTGCACCTACCCAGTTTTATTTATTTTGTGTACGTGTGCATACGTGCATGGGCACATGAGCCACCGTGTACATGTATAGGTCGAAGGACAACTGGCTGGGAGTGAGGGGTTGATGTCAGTTTTCCCCTCCCACCATGCGGGTCCCAAGGAGCAAACTCAGGTTGTCAACCTTGGTAGCAAGCAACTCACAGGCCATCTTACCTTGCCAGCCCCACCTACAGTTCTCATGTGCACCTCCCTGTTAGTAAGTCACCCTTGGGGCTACCCACAGAAGCCCATTTTGAAAGCCATCTGGTCCAATCTCTGCATTACTCTATGAGGAAACCAGGATCAAGGGCATGGCAGAGCTAGAACCATAACCCAGAGCTCAGGGAAATCTGGTCATCAAAATGAGGGGCTAGATAGCATCTCTGTGAGTAAAAACAGGAGGCTAAACACAAAACAAAGCAAAACCAGAAGGCTCCGAAGAGTAACTTGTTGGGAGGGCCTGGTTGACAAACTCAGAATCGTGTGTCCACCATGCTTCCCCATCCCTGGGTCACTTGCCTTCTCCAGAGGTTCAGAGCTATGTCCTGATATGTTCAAATCCCCACAGAGGGAATTCCATCATCTGGCACACAGCAAGTGAGGCATAGTGTACTTCACTGGTCTAAGTTGGCCATGCTTACCACTGAGGCCTGGCGCCTATTCTAGGGAGCAACCCTGCCTCACAAGTCCCGGCCTCACCTACCCCACCCAGATACTTCAGAGTGACACAAGAACAGTACATCAGCCTTCAAGGTGTCAGGACTCCTTTCCATGACCCCCACTGACCCTTCAGCTTCAGCCTCTTCAGCATCTGGCTCCCAGAGTTCTCTCTACCCTCTCATGCTCTCTGCTACCTAAGTTTACTTGTGTTAGAGCCTGCCCAACCAGGCCAATCATCATGATCTCTCCTCTTCCACAGCAACATATTGGCCTGTGGCTTTGAACATGGTGTCTCGAGGGATTTTCTCATCCGGCCCCCTCACTGTTGGTCGCTCACATTGTTGATGGAAAGGCAAACGGGTAGCCCAGCTCAGGAGCACAAATCTGTTTCCACTCAATCCCTTAGAAGGTGACTGATCAGAAAACACCCTGGGAACCACATCAGCCCCGTAGAGCTGCAGCCATGTCTATGTGACAGAGAAGGGGACAGCTCCACCCCCACCCTCAACCCCTCCATCCTGCTCTCACTCACAGAATTGAGAGAAGCAGCAGTCAGCGCTTCTGCCCAGAAGAGGAACACAGACTTCTGGTCTGAAGTAATTGCAGAAGTGGTTGGTGTTTCCTTCATGTGACACGGGACACTGTGACTCCAGACGATGGAGCCAGAGCCACCGTCCACCACCATCATCTGCAAATGAGAAGGCGAAGAGGATAGCCAGTCGTTAGGAGAGAAAACACACAGAAACAAAAAGTAAGAAAACCATCCCAGGTAGCAGATATTCATCCTCCTCCGTGTTTGTGAGGCCCTGAGCTCCAACACCCGACACTCAGAACCAGCAGATGCCCAGTCCCGCATAGAAAGGGCAAGCGTTTGCGTGTAGCTACACACATTCTCACGAACACTTAAATCACTCTCTAGGTTATCTACAATACCTATCGCAATGCAATAACTATATCAATAGTTGTTGCTGTGCTATTTAAGGAACAGTAAGAAAAAAGTCTGTCAGTGTTACAGTTTTTTAGCCTATTTTCAGCCCATGGTTGGTTAGCTTTGATGGCCAACAAAAAATCTAGGCCAATTATTTTTTAAAAATTAAAACTCTATAATTCTGCCTTTAAGATTAAATGAATGAAAATAGTCTATCAAAGTATTACATCCTCATAACACACAGTCTTACAGGAAAACCAAAATGTGGAGCCCGTGGTTCAGCATCCCTGAACGTGCTGTAGCATTTCCATTTCTGAGCTCTGGTCTTAGTGTTCCTGACCTGGTATTCTTTTCCAGTCACATAAATTCAACCTTGACGGCCCTACCCATAGTTCCTTCCTTTATCAAAAGCCTTCCATAACATCAGCCAACGCTGAGAGCAGCCTCCTCCGAAACCTTATTTTGCCTGTACTGAAATGTGATGCTCATTTATACCCACCTTTCCCCACCCAGCTTTGTAGGATGGTTCCTCCCACCTAACTTAAGTACAGGCTCCAGAAAGAACATAACATTAGTCTAGGAAAGCGGCAGATTATAGCGATGAGCTGTGAGCTTCCCCTGTATTCACTCACTAGACTGGCGGTCTCAAGGGAGGCTCTTACCCTCCCCCGTGTCTCACCCAGGGCTGGACCCAGAGCCCATTCTTTCTATATGTTCTGATTGATTGGAGGCCCATGGTTTACCTTCTTCATCCCAACTCCATCCTGTGTCTGCAGAAGGAAGTCCAATGTCTGGTCATCAGTGAAATACCCAGGAGTGGGCTGGCTGCAAACAGACACGGAAGCAATAAACAGCACATATGAAAAAGGAACAGGCGCCCCCTCCCCCGCTTCCCTTGCACCAGCCAGGGGTAACAAGCCATTGTCCTAGGGACTTTGTCAAATGGGAAAGCTGCTCAGAACAGCAGCCATGCTGAAGGGTACTCTGCAAACCTGCGCAGGCCTTGCAGGCTCAATTTCCAGAGCGGCGTAAGATCTTGTCCCCGAAGCAGGACCAGGCCTTGTCTGGTTGTGATCAAGAGGCTGCTGCAGTTGGCATCCGGGGCCTTCACCAACTGGAGAAGCTCAACCCCATCACTATATTGAACAAAACCCCAACAGTTAGTCTCTGCTGTGGCTGAGAGTCCCACAGTCATTTATTTTTGACATTTATTCCCATTGTGTGCCTGCTTGCATATACAGTCGTCCCTTAGTGGGAACCAGGGCCAGGACCTGCTGCAGATACCAAATTCACACGTTCATCACCCCTACGCAGAATGATCCAGTGTCTCCATACAACCTATATCCTCCTATGTAGTGTAAACCACCTCTAGATTAGTTATGACTCTGAGGACAATGTAAATAGTCGCCGTGCTCCATGCATTAGGGAACAGTGACAAGAAAACCAGTCTGTATGTTGGGTACAGACACAATTTTTTCCAAATATTTTCAGTTAGGAGGGGGGTGAATCCACAAATGTGGACGCCCCAGGATGTGTACCCCACTCTACTCTTGTATCCATTTCCCACCATTGTCTTGTCAAGTGGGGCACTTTGTCATTCCTATTGAATCTCATTCTCTTATCTCCAGAAAGTTCCATGCACATTCAAAGAGAGCTCACAAAGCAAAGCTGTGGTGTGATACCTCTCTGCCTGTGCCCTCTGGGGACAGTAACAGAGGCAAGGATAATGGCACAGAGGACAGAGATGGGAGCAGGTGGCCTGAAACTGTCACTACACTTGGACACTAACTCTTGGCATTTACTTCATCAAATTATTTCTTTTTCTCCACTGCTGGAATCACTCCATCAAATTCACTGAAACATAATACCCGAGATTCTGACAGGAAAGAATAATACAATTATTACCCAAGCCGAGAGCTATGTAGGTAAAATATGCGGATCATTTCATATGACAACCACATGCTTTAGTTGAGAAGTAAATAAAAGTTAAAAAACAAAACAAGATTTCATGCCTCCTATTCTTGCTTCTGACAAAATGATTCTTCAACTGGGAGAAAAATACAGGAAAGAGTAGGTCAAAGCTTTCATAGAGCTTCACAATCATTTTATAAATATATCCCCTTAGAGGTTCTAATTTAGACCCTTAAGTTAATATCCATCCTTGTAATCCAGTTATGAAGTACACCCTGGTCATTGATACATAGACCCAACATTCCACGACCAAGAGAAGAGAATTTCTTACTGTGTTAAGCAGATCAGGAAGGAGTTGATATTTCAAGGTTAGCTCCACCTTCCCCAAACCTTAGTCACTAGTCCCCACCCTTAGTCACTAGTCAACCCAAACTCAGAGACTCCATGGTGCATGAGTCTCCAGAAGACCTCCCTATGGCCAAAGACAGAGCTCAGCCATACCTGTAAACATCGATGAGCTCGGAAAGGTTGACAGATCTGCGCTTCTCCCATTCCGGCTCTTCTATCTGCAGAGAGGGTGGCGAGCTGTCTCGATTTTGGGCCTGAACAAAAATGTCCCGCAGGGCCACAGCTTGTATATTTCCTAGTGCCACAGGAAGAGTCAACACTGAGAAGCTGGGTTTAAAAGAACTACCCAGCCTATCCCAGGGTGGGGTGGGGTTCTAGGCAGGAGAAACAGAGCAGGTCACATGGGTCCAATAGAGCCCACTCCAGCTGGTCCCATTTGGAGTGGTGGGGAAGTGACCAAGCCCATGCAGGGCAGTCCCCTCTCCAGAAAAGGCATCAAGGGAAAGCAGTTAGTGACCTGCAACAGGTAAGAGGCCCTATAACAGGGGATGGACAGAGCCAACACCAGCTGTTAATATTCTGATCCGCCCCTTCAAATCCCACCTTGGCACCGCCCTGCGTCCTGACATAAAAGCCTCATTCTAAGGAAAAACTCCTCCCCTTCCTCTTTCTCTCTTCCACTTTTCTCCCATGAGGTGTGCACCTTAGACATCTCTCTCTCTCTCTCTCTCTTCTCTCTCTCTCTCTCTCTCTCTCTCTCTCTCCTTCTCTCTGTCTCTTTCCTATCTTTCTCTTCATCTCTCTATTATAATAAACTCTCTAAATGGATGCAGCATCTGGGTTGTGAATTACTGACTACCACCGTCATCACGCTCTCATGGTGTGCATCTGCCCAGCCTGCCACTGCATCTGTCCAGCAGGTTTCCCTGCATGTGAGGGATACCCTCAGGGTCCCCCCTGCCCCCCACCCCATGCAATAATACGTAACATTGCTGCCCAACATCGCCAGGCAATCCCACTGCTTTCTCCTGCCCGCGGCAGTCTGAGGAGCTCTGGGATCCTGTACGATCCACCATTTTTCAGGCTGGAGCACCACCGGGGACTCTTCACCCTACCAGATCATCCTTCCTTCCCTTCTGGCATTTTCCCACAAGTGAGGATTCATCTTGTTTTGCTCGCTGGTACCACATGTCTTTTGGGCTCTAAGCCCCTCAGCCCCGTCCCTATGTGACAGCACATGGAGATGGCTTGTGCCCACTCCTCACTGACTCTCTGGGATGCTGGAGGTCAGATTTGTCTCATTTTGCTTTCTGGTACCACATGTCTTTTGGGCTGATAGCCCTTTGACCCCTGCCCCTGTCGATGGCATATGGAAACGGCCTGTACCTCTCAATAGTTGGCCCTTGCTGACCCTCTGGGATGCCGGAGGTCAGTCCTCTGGGCCTTATACCTCATTGTGGAAAAATGCACTATGACACCCCTCCCTCACCACGGCCACTGATCCACGGCTTGGGTTCATTCCCCTGAGGCTGCTCTCCTGCCCGGCTGCACTGCTACTTCTCGGTCTTTCTTTCACAAAGTCTATTTCCTATGTGCAAATGGAAATGAATGATTGCTATGGCCATCTATATTTCTTTCTGACTGCCTTTTAAATGTTTCAGTTGATCTGTTTCTTATCTGCTCAATTTATTTTCAAAAAAAAAAAAACCACTCACACAAACATGTGGTCAAGCGCCATATTTGATAGGGGCAACACGTGATCAGGCAGCACCATCTTGAATAAGGGCAACCACGTGGTCTAGCTGCCATCTTGACTAAGGTCAAAACAGGCAGGTCATATGACCTTGCCACTATCTTTACTAAAGGCATCATGGGTAGAGCTCAGGCCGTTGGTATGGAGGGAAGTTAGGGAATCACCTCCCGCCATGCATTGGTTCACCATTGTTTTAAGGGCCGAGGAAGTCCTTTTTCTTGGCATGGCGTTCCCCAGTTGCCTCTTTCAGGCTCCAGCCATCTAGGCGAGGCAGAAGTCCAGTCAAGGCCTGCTGTTCATTCCTCCACAGCTGCTCATGTGGGCAAGGCCCAGAGACATATATGATCCCCTCTGGGGCATCAGCAGAACCACATGCAGGTACCCTCATGCAATAATTCATAACACCAGCAACCCCCGTGTGTGTTCGCCCTACCTCAAGGGAAGCCTAGCCACTGGCATCAGGGGAGCAGAAGCCAAAATCAGTCTTGCTTCTTTTTTTTTTTTTTTTTTTTTCTTTTTTGGTTTTTCGAGACAGGGATTCTCTGTGTAGCTTTGGAGCCTGTCCTGGAACTCACTCTGTAGCCTAGGCTGGCCTCGAATTCACAGAGATCCGCCTGTCTCTGCCTCCCGAGTGCTGGGATTAAAGGCGTGCGCCACCACTGCCGGCCGCCACCACCGCCCGGCCAGTCTTGCTTCTTACCAAAGCCGAACAGGATGTAGACAGCCCCACTGGTGGTGATGTAAACCTGGGGACCAATCAGGTTCCCCACTCCCACGATGTTGTACTTCACAGGTCGGCCCACAGGACTCCCCGTCCGGCCAGATACCAGCAGGAAACACAGATCCGGCTGAAGAAATAAAAGACGGGAACGTGTCAATAGAAGCCTTTCATTTCCTAATGCCTCATGAGCTAGGGGCTCAGAAACACTTCCCATGGCTGGAAAGCACAAAGTCAAACTTACTTGCTTACCTGCCCTGGGAACAAGAAACCGGACAAATGTATACTCTCTGACTAGATATGTGTGAAGAACATCTTTAGGATTCCTCAGGTGATGGAACACCATAGTTACTGACTGTATCATCTCCCAAGGCCGAGAGCTAAATAAAAGATGCTGATGCAGGGAGGGTTCACAAGAGCCAGGATCTACCAGAGACCCTGATGGCCAGCGTGGCAGGGGTTAGAATCACCAGGAAAACACATCTGGGTGTGTCTCTTCTGGGTGTTTCCAGAAAGGTTTAACCAAGTAGAAGACCAACCCTGGATGTGGGCAGCTTCATCCTATCTGCTTGGCGCATTGACTGAATAAGAATAAGAAGTCACAGGCTACAGAAATGGTTCAGCTATTCTAAGTGCTTGTGGCTCAATTATGAGAACCAGTGTTTGGATCCCAAGACATATGTCCAGCAGCTAACAAATCTCTGTAACTGGCTCCAAGGGATCAGAAATCATCTCCTGCCCCCCAGGGTACCCACAGACACACATACGTGCACACACACTCATAGAGACATACATATAAACACATGCACACACATAAATAAAGTGACAATTTAATAAGGAATAGAACTGAGCATAAGCCTTCATCTCTTTCTGCTTCCTGGCTGTGGGTGAGAGGTGGCGGCCAGCTGCCTGAAGCTCCTCCCACCGTGCCCCTTCATACTGTAAGACACAGTAAAACCTTCCTCCCTTAAGTTGCGTTTGCCAGGGGTTTGACCACAGTAAAGGGAAAGTGACGAACACACTGGGGCATCAGTGTGTCAGCCCATAGAATTCTCCATCATAGCATCAGATGTCCAGCCTGGCCATGGCCACCGCCAACGTCACAATCAAGATTCACTTTCCTGTGAACGGCCAGTGAGTAAATATCGTAGGCTTTCCCAGTTACATGGTCTCCATAGAAACTACTCTCTGTTGTTAGTCTAGCACGAAATCTGTCACAGGCAACACAGGAAATGACTACGCTCCAACAAAAGTTTTTGAGAAAACAAACAGTGGGAGGAATTAACTCATGGCCACGGTTTATTAGCCCCAGATCTAGAAGATTTTCTTTTTCTTTTTTCATTTATTTCTATTTTATTTACATATGCGTATCTGTCTGTTGAGTATATGCTATAAGTGAGCAGGTGCCCTTGGAGGCCAGAAGAGGGTGTCAGAGCTCCTTGAGCAGAAGTTACAGGCAGCTGTGAGTGACATGTGTACTAGGAGCCCAACTCCAGTCCTCTGAAAGAGCAGCAAATACTCCTGAGTCACCTCCCCAGCCCCTTCAAAAGTTTCTGACAAGGTTTATCATTACAAACGCTTATAGAGAAGACAGAAGGGTGTGATTTGATTTGAAAAACAAAGTGGAGTTTTTAGAGGAAAACCATAGCACTCTGCTATTATGTATTCTAAAACACTCTTGTCAAAGACTAGATGAATAGAATAAATGTACTGCAAAGCTGAGAAGAAGAGCTGACACACTATAAAACAAACCTAATGCTCTAAAAGGCCAGAATCAAAATTGTAAGAGAAAAGTGTTTTACTAATCAATTGATTAATTAAAAGGTATGAATGCTTTTACTGATTATAAGCAAGGGGAAAAGCTTAGAAAGTCTTCAGCTACAAATATAGAAATCAAGTTTGCATTAAAAGAAGTAAGAAGATGGACATGCAAAACAAAACTAAATATCTGGGTGTGGGAAGCAGAATCAAAGGGATTGCTACAAGTTCCAGGCCAGCCTGGTCTACATAGTGAGTTGTAGGCCAGCCCAAGATCTATAGGGCTTGTCTTTCAAGGCAGGGTTTCTCTGTGAAGCCTTGGCTATGTTAGAACTCACTTTGTAGACTACGCTAGCCTTTAACTCAGAGATCCACCTGTCTCAGCCTCTGCCTCTGGAGTGCTGGGATTAAAGGCATGCACCACCACTACCCTGCTGAGACCCTGTCTTAAAAGAAGAAAAGATGTGTGGTGGTACACACCATTAATCCAGTATTCAGGAGGAAGGAGGGTAGATCGCTCTGAGTCAAAGGCCAGCTTACTCTACACAGAGAAACCCTGTTTCAAAACAAACAAAACAAAATACCTAGTGATGATGCAAGCTTTTAATTCCAGAACTCTGGAGGCAGAGGAAGGTAGAGCTCTGTGAGTTCAGGGCCAGCCAGGTCTACAGAGCAAGTTCCAGGACAGCCAGGGCTACACAGAGAAACCCTGTCTCAAAAAAAAAAAAAAAAAAAAAAAGGAGAAGCAGTAGTAATGGTATCTGCTCAGCTGGAACCTCCAGCTGGCCCTTGCATGATCCAGAAAGCCCAATTCCTATCTCTCTCTCTCCAAACCCTTCCCACTCAGAGAGTCTTCAAATAAAGGAAAGTCACTAAAAGCCCAGTTCCACATTCTTGGTGGTTACTTGAGCTTCCTCCCCAGAAGTTGCCAGCTGCCCAAGTCCCCACCTAAAGTGGTCAGCTTTTGACCATACTTGGGCACAAGCCCAGCTTGTGGCAGACATGTGTTATAGAATAATATTTTTGTACACTGTGAAGATGTGTCTTTGCCAAGGCACCTTCTGATTGGTTTAATAAAAGAGCTGACTGGCCAGTAGCTAGGCAGGAGGTATAGGCAGGACAGAAAAAAACAAAAGACACTGGGAAGAAGAAGAAGGGTGGAGTCTTGAGAGTCATGAGCAGATGCAGAGAGAAGCAAGTTGAACATGCCATGTTAAAAGAAAGTACCATCAGGTAGCAGAGGGTAGATAAGAAATCTGGGTTAATTTAAAAATGTAAGAGTTAGCTAGTAACAAGCCTAAGCTATCAGCTGAGCATCTGTAACTAATAATAAGACTCAGGCTGCTTATTTGAGAGTGGCTGCTGGGACACAGAGAAACTCTGCCTACTCATGGCATTCCAACGTGGGGCCAGAATTTCCACATAATCCCTAACAAAGCTTTAAAAAGGTTCTAAACATGCAAAAACAGAGCCAAAATGCAGCTTCCTGGTCTGGTATCTCTCATGCCAGCCACAAGACAAAGACATGTCTTCCAACGGCTGCCTACAGGAGGAGCCAGCCGCCAGCCGCCATGCACTACCACCATGCACTAAACTAAGCTACATCGGCAGCAGATGGCATAGCAGTTTAAGATTTGTCCCATGCGATCAAAAAACAGCACAGATGCTCAGTAAAGACAGATCCAGATGGAAAATAACCTCTAAATGGGTTACGGTGTGTTTAAAAATATAAACATTGGAAGAGTAAAGAGAAAGAGTAGAGATAGTCACAGATTAAAAAATAGTTTAAAAATAATAAAGTCCTTAAAAAAGGAATAGAGTAAAAAAATATAATAAGCCACATAAAGATGAGAAATACACAGAGAGTCTGAATTCTGTATGTTATTGTGTTGTCTTTAGATTTTCTGATTGCTGAGGAAGGAATGACAGTTGCTAAAATACATTGGATTGTAAAAACTGCTGGATCAAATCAACCTACATATTTTTAAAATGTCTTGACTTCAAAATGGAAGTCAAAAGATATGTTACTTTGGGAAAGAGGTTATGCTTTTATTTCCAAAGGATATGAGAGGCTGTGGATCTGTTCCAGGTTGATATGGAGCAGGTTTGATCAGGGAAGACTCCCTGAAAATCCTGGCTACAAACATAAAAAAGTAAACCTAAAAGAACTACAAGACATGTGATATATATTTTTACCTGCTCATACATTAATACAAAAAGTCATCTTTGGCTGACTCATGTACAATGCATAGTCTATACTTGTATTAATGCAGATATGTATGTGACCTTTAAAAGTTTATGTATTTTCACCGCGTGATGGTGGCACACACCTTTAATCCCAGCACTTGGGAGGCAGAGCCAGGTGAATTTCTATGAGTTGGAGGCCAGCCTGGTCTACAAAGTGAGTTCCAGGACAGGCTCCAAAGCTACACAGAGAAACCCTGTCTTGAAAAACCAAAAAAAAAAAAAAAAAAAAAAGTTTATGTACTTTCAAAGCAAGGGGACCAGACACCAATTCAAATGGATGGCCCAGGTGATCCAGCATCCAGAACAGCTTCACGGCTGCTGGCTGAGATGACCCAGCCTCACAGAACACTCCAGTCAGGACTTGACAATTATCCTGATTTTTCTCAAGATTCTCCCCAAAGATTCCAATGCCCCCAGACAACAAGAAGCAATTTAGAAAAAACACCCACATTCCCAAAGCATTAGTAATGGATGTTTGTTATCATTTGGGAGAGGGGGAGTTGGTTACAAGTTATTAGTCATAGTCAGGAAAAAAACTAAACAAAAGCGTTAAATTCAAAGATCTCTTTCTAAAGTAAAATGGGGGATATGATATAGAAATGATGAGATAAAAGAGTAAATTATTGAATCTACTTTAATACAAAAAGCCACTAATCTCAAAATATTAAAGTCCTTAAAAAAGGAATAGAGTAAAAAAAATATATAATAAGCCACATAAAGATGGGAAATATACAGAGGGTCTCGTCTTTAGATTTTTTCTTAAATTTGAATTTTCTTAAGTTTAATTATTTAGTCTTTAACTCCACCAAAAACCCCAGGAGGGTGAAATATTCCCTAATGACAGGGACATCTGGCTCCCTGGACAATCATTGAAAGTTCTATAATGTTGGGGTATCCAACTCTGGCCTACAGGCCTAGGACTTTAATATTTTGAGATTAACAGTTGTTTTTTGGGATTAAAGTAGATTCAATAATCTACCCTTTTATCTCATCATTTCTATATCATATCCCTCTATTTTACTTTAGAAAGAGATCTTTGAATTTAACTCTTTTGCGTAGTTTTTTTTCTGACTATGACTAAATCAAAACTTGGATTTTGGTTTATTGATACAAATCTAAAGTTAATTTTGTTATACTTTATTATGTTTCTACTATTGTTTAGGGTATTATGTTTATGCAGCACATTTAAAAATGTAATACATAATTAAGAAATATAGATTAATAGTCATCTGTAATAGTCAAACTTATAGTCATGTTAGGTATGTTTTCAAGGTCATACACAGATGTATTTAGATAGATAGATGGTCTTCAAACACTTCAAAGACCTACAGAATATGACATTTAAGGTGTTAATAACCTAAGGTTTTTCATGACATGAGACATGTCTGCTCCTGACAGCACTAATTTGCTTCAAAAGATGGGCATTGAAGAAACTCTGTATGGAGTTTGTTTTCTTTATGGCAAAAGCTAGCCATTTGGACCAAGAATCTGCCCTTGCCTCAACTGTTAACAATATACTGTCCAAACTGGACCAGCAGGATGCACAAAAAAGCAACTGCCAAACTTTGACAAGACAAGGTAGGACAGTCCTTCAAAATTCCCTGTTTCTCAGAAATATCTGTCAGATATTCTAGGCCTGTAGGCCAGAGTTGGATAACCCAACATTATAGAATAACTTTCAGTGATTGTCCAGGAAGCAAAATGTCCCTGTCATTAGGGAATATTTTACCCTTCTGGGGTCTTTGATGGAGTTAAAGACTAAATAATTGAAGTTAAGGTTATGATAAAAAGTAAATTAGGGATAAAACTTTAAATTCACAAAGATAAGATACATAATAGATTATTTTTTTCCAATTTTGCCAAATACAAGTAGACTGGATATTGTAACTGTAATTCTTACTTGATAACTGTTGTTTTTTATAATTTTACTATGTTAAAGTTAAAACATTCTTTTTAAATTAGACAAAAAGGGGGAATGTTATAGAATAATCTTTCTGTACACTGTGAAGATGTATCTTTGCCAAGGCACCTTCTGATTGGTTTAATAAAAAAGCTGACCGGTCAGTAGCTAAGCAGGAGGTATAGGTGGGACAGAAAGACACAAAGGACATTGGGAAGAAGAAGGGCTGAGTCTTGAGAGTCATGAGCAGATGCAGAGAGAAGCAAGATGAACATGCCATGTTAAAAGAAAGTACCAGCCAGGTGGCAGTGGTGCACATCTTTAATTCCAGCACTCGGGAGGCAGAGCCAGGCGGATCTCTGTGAGTTCAAGGCCAGCCTGGTCTACAGAGCAAGATCCAGGACATGCACCAAAACTATACAGAGAAACCTTGTCTCAAAAAACCAAAATAAGTAAGTAAATAAATAAATAAAAATAAAAGAAAGTACCGCCATGTGGCAGAGAGTAGATAAGAAATATGGGTTAATTTAAAATATAAGAGTTAGCTAGTAACAAGCCTAAGCTATCGGCCAAGCATTTATAATTAATATTAAGTCTCTGTGTGGATATTTGGGAACTGGCTGGTGGGAAAGAAAAGTCCATCTACAGACACATCATTGTACCTTGCCTACATCCTATAGTCTCCCTGCTTTCATTTGTGGGTGTGGGCCATCTCTGGAATTGGAGAACCTGCCCGAGGGTTGCTTTGCTCAAATAAACCTGTTGTTATATTTTTTCAAATTGGTTTGATTGGCTTACTGTGTCAGTGGAGAAACCTATTATGGCGGGAGAGGCCAGAAAACCTATTAGTATCCTTGGGTTGAGATAACCATGAACAGAAAAAACTCTTTGCAGATGTGGATACTATATGTTAAAGGACATATGGACAGACTGGGATCAAGGGAAAAGGGACTCTCTGTCTGAGAGGACTGTATAAAAAACTGGATATTTAGCCTTTGGGGTAACCAGCTTAGTGGGACCAGGCTAACAGCCACTGGGTTTCCTAAACTAGGTGGAGACCAGATTCATCCAAGATGCCAGCCAAATGGCACTGAGGTGATAACAGTGAATGGAAGTCATTAGGATGAACATCTCTTCCAAAAAAAAAAAAAAAAAAAAAAAAACCAGCTCAGGGGTTAACAAGTAATGGGGCTCCTCCCACGGAGTGACATTCACATTAGCCTGAGTGCCTGAGGAGCATGTGTGACCATGGGTCTGGGCCCAGACTCACACTGATACACGGTGTGAAGACAGTAACTACAGGCTTCTCAGGTCCCTTCTCCCGAACATTCTAGACCAGACCAGTCCCCACACCCCAAAGCAGGTCCTTCTGCCAAGTTCAGCTCATACTCCACCCAGACCTATGAATTCCACCACTCTAAGTCACAGCCCTAAATATATTCCCTCCCTTGTGTCTGCGGCTCAAATGGCTCCCCACACTGCCTGTAATCAACACAGAGGTCAGAAGGAGCCATCGGGGATGCGCAGGGGCTGTTCTAAACCCATGGCCTCTCTGGGACTAGTCTGTAACTATCACTTCCAGGCAGAATGGAGACTGTTCTATTATTTATACACTACGGCTCGAATGAGTAAATTCCGTGAGGCCCGCTGAGCAATGGGTGGGATAGAGACACAGAGTTAAGAGCAGGTGAGCTGATTCTCCAACAAGGGCCCCGTAGTGTGGAGAGTCCTGAAAGCCTGGCTCACTGCCCCTCAATACCACTGGGCCTAAGACGCAGATGAGGCATTAAGACTAAGATTTCTGCTAGTCACGGTGGTGGACACCTGAAATCCCAGCACTAGGGAAGCAGAGACAAGAAGGTGGAGACTGCCCAAGTTTAAGGTAAGCCTGAGCTACACAGTGATTCTGTCCCCAGAAGTCTCAAACAAAAGAACCAGCTCTCCAAATGTGCTGATGCTGTACCCATGTGTGGTGACTTGCTGGGCTGTGAGAACTTGGTTCCATCAAAAGGGGGTTTCCCATGCTTTCTCCAGCTTTCAGGAAATCACCTCCTACCGTGGGAATAATGGATTTCCCCTTCTAGTCATAGTGGCTAGGATAAAAAGTTTAAAAACATCACGTGAATAATTCCTGGATCCTTGGTTTAGGATAATCTAAAGACCAAAGTAGCTAGCTCAAGAAAACTAACAAAAAGTACTCATGGGTGTTTCTTTTGTGTGTGTGTGTGTATAAATAAATAAATATATATATATATATATTTAGCCCACAAGGTCTTTTATTTTAAATATAAAAGAGGCAGACATGATGGTGCACACCTTTAATCCCAGCAGTCTGGAGGCAGAGGCTGACAGATCTCTGAGTCTGAGGCTAATTAGTCTATATCATGAGTTCCAGGGCTACATAAGGAGACCCTGTTTCAAAAATAAAAATAAAATAGACTGAGCCAGTAAAACTCACTTTTAAATTAAGATGGGCTGGATCAGCAAGATGGCCCAGAGGTAAAGGCACTTGTCACCAAGTCTGAGAAACCAATCCCTGGGATCTGCATGGTGGAAGGGGAGATGCTGGTTCTGACAAGGCAACCCAGATCTCCACATGCACACTGTGGCTGGTACATGCACATGCTCACGTGCGTGCGTGTGTACACACACACACACACACACACACACACACACACACACTGAGTAAATTAGTAAATAAAGTAGTAAAATGAGACAAAATAACCACACTTACCACAAACTCTTTGCCTCTAAAACATGGCTTACAAATAAAATTTTAAATGGATGGGCTGAAGAGATGGCTCAGCAGTTAAGAGCCCTTGCTGCTCTGGCAGAGGACTAGAATTTGGTTCCCAGCACCCATATGTCGGCTCATAACCATCTGTGACTCCAGGCACGGGGGATCTGATGCCTTCTTCTGACTTCCAAGGGCGCCAGGCATACATATGGTACACAGATGCAGGCCAGACATCCATATATACAGTAAAATAAATATAGCTTTTTAAAATTTTTAAATTGAAGGCCAGGCACGGTGGTCCTCTTTTCTTTAACCCCAGCACTGTGGGAGGCAGAGGCGGGCAAATCTCTGTGAGTTTGAGGCCAGCCAGTGTTACACAGTGAGATCCTGTCTCAAAAACAAACAAAAGTTTTCATTGAGATAAGCGCTCATTAATCTAATCTTTCATCTGACTAGGGAAAAGGTCTGTTGTGTATGTGTACAGAGCAACTGTTTCACATCGCATACGCTCGGCTTAGGAGGCCACTGGGCTAGAGTCAAAGTTTGTCTTTCTAGAGGGAGGAGGGAGGAACTGAGACATGGCATTACTGTGGAGCACGAGACAGACTAGAACTTACTAAGTAGACCAAGCTGTCCTCACATTTACAGCAATCCTCCTGCCTCGGCTTCCAAGTGCTGGGGTTATAGGCATAAACTACCACATCCACACTGAAAGTCTGTCTCGTCCAGCACCTTCCTTTGGTCATTGATGAATCAGAGAGGTTTTTGGTCTGATTTCTTAGACAGGTCTTAATGTATACGCACTCTGACCTGGAACTCTCAATCTCCTTTGTGCTGGGATTACCAAGGTGAATCCCTTGCATATGAGTTTTGTTGTTGTTGCTGTTGTTGTTGAGATGTGGTCTCTTATGTCCCAGGCTGATCTCAAGCTCACTAGTCAAAGATGACCTTGAACTTCTGATTCTTCTGCCTTTATCTCTAGGTGTAGGTATTACCATCACACCTGATCCATGCAGTACAGGGGGCTGTGGGATGTCTTTCTGTATGCTGTGAATATGTGTAGCTCCCGTTGGATAATAAATAAATCTGTTTTGGCCTATGGCAAGAAAGCTTACAGCCAGGTGGGAAATCGAAGCAGAGATACAGGGAGAGGATGGAGTCGGGAGAGATGCCAGCCACTGCCAAAGGAGCAACAAGATGCCAGCAGACTAGTAATGCCACAGCATGTGGCAACATATAGATTAATAGGAATGGGTTAATTTAAGATGAAGGAGCTAGCTAGCAAGAAGCTAAAGCCGTAGATTACAGTTTGTAATTGATATAAGCATCTGAGTAGTTATTTTATAAGCAGCTGTGGAACCTCGGGAGGAAGAGATCCGTCTGGACTGCTGGGCAAGGCAGGACCAGAGAAATCACCAGCTACAACAGGGGATCAAACACGGGCTTCATACATGCTACACCAGCATGCTACCAACTGAGCTATAACCAAAGCCTGCAGCATCCTATGAGCATCCTATCAACCCAACCCACTGTTTTACAGTTGAAGTCAATTTTAAATGCATACAATATAGTAAAACTAATATTACATTTATAGAGTAAAAAAATAGGCAGTTTTCTATGGACTTAATTTGTTAGCTCTAATTTCCATAAGCCTTCTACAAGGAGATAGAACTTTCTAGTTTGACATGTGAAGGAACTGCAGCATCATTAGAGTACAGTTTGCCCAAGGCCACAAAGCTTCAGAGTGGTGCAGAAGGAATTTACATAGGCCATCCGCCTCCAGAGCTCTCCCACACCACAGTCCTTGGAACCACAATGGCATCATGGAAAATGAATTTGGAATGCTCTTGGTTCACTTAACCTCACCAAGAGAATCCATTTCAGCCTAAGCCATTACAAAAACAAGGTCCTAGGCAGGACTCACAATAACACCACTCGGACTGAGATCGAGACAGTTGAAAGCATTCTCCATAAGAAATTTAGAACCTTCTGAAATAGACAGCATACCTGCAGTTCTCCAATGGCCAGCACCACCAGGTCTCTGGCACCGTCCCCATCCAGGTCAGGCAGCACCACAACTGGGGCGGCCAAGGTGCCATTGGACAGATGGTTCGGGTTCAGGGTCCACATGACTTTCCCTGGGGAAGGAGAAAGAGGCAGATCACTTCCGCTTTCTGCCCCAGCAAAAGGCAGCCGCAGCGTTCCCCAGCCAGAAAAAGAAAACTCAAAGGGCTGAGCAGGGGACAGCAGCTTCTCTCCCTTTCCCCTTTAGCTTCGTCTGAGGACAAAGGGAGCAGGAAGTGGGATTCGAGATCCTCGAGCGTCTGGCCACACTTCCATGCAACAACCCCACGTCTGAATTTTAATTTATTGTTTTATGTATGTGACTTGTTTTGACTGCATGTATATCTATGCACTACATATATGCTGATTCCCAGGAAGGTCAGAAGAGGGCATCAGAATCCCTGGAACTGGAGTTACAGCTTGTTGTGAGCCACCCTGTGCTGCTAGGACCTGGGTCCTCTATAAGAGCAGCCCAGTGCTCTTTACCACTGAGCCATCCCTCCAGTCCCACACATCTGTATTTTGTATAGCAAATAGAGACATGTACGTCTCCCTGGCAAGTAGGAGCTCATTCCACTAAGGTTGAAGAATTTGTCTGTCACAGGGCATTGCAGCCACTAAGGAGCCCACACCAGAGAAATTGCAGAAGGCTTTCAAGGACTTCAGTCCTGAGCTAAGGGAGTATGTGTCTTTTTTTTTTTTTTTTTAATATAGGAGTTTATATAACCCAAGCTAGCCTTGATGTCCTTGACCTTCTGATCCTATTTCTACCTCTTAAATGAGTGCTGAGCTCACAGGGCTACACTATGATGCCCCGTTTATGTGGTGCTGGAAATCAAAACAGGGGCTTTGTGCATGCTAAGGAATCACTCTACCGAGAATATATATACAAATTTCCCCCACTCAGGGGTACCCCATTAGCCAAGCATGTCACACCTGTAATCCCAGCACTTGGGAGGCTGGGGCAGGGGGATCTAATGAATTCAAGGTCTGGGGTACAGTGTAAAACCATGTCTCAAAAAGGAGGGGCAAAAATAAAGCACCCCACTATGGCACTTGATGTGGGAAAGATGTCAGCTTCTCTTGAGCTTACGGCCCCTGTGACAAGCATATTGTAAGGAGACATCTTTATCATTCTAGACTCATTTCCATCGCTTCCGTCCTGTTGACCTAAGAAGGAAAAGAAGCTAAAAGGCCATATCACCAGCCTCCCCAAGCCTAGCTCTTTCCCCTAGTATCCAGTCAGTATGCAGGTTCACACATGGACCCACAAAATTCAAAGAGGAGGTGACACTTCCCTGCCTGTTGCCCAAAGAACAGAGCAGAGAGACTATTCACAATCCAAGCCTCCCCACCCCCAGGCTCTTCTGTCTGGGGGAAGAGCTTATCACCAAACTGGTTGCAACAAGAGTCTACTATCTGCCCAAGCCCCTTATCTCGTTTCCTTAATAATCACCTCTGAACCAGGGCAGCAAAGCAGCTTCCAGCCCGTCCGAGGACAAACCTCCCCTGCAGGCTGTTTAAATACAAACCCGAGGCTCCCAGAGGCAAGCTCAAGACCACTCTACCTGACGTCGCATTGAATGCGCTGAGCATCTTGCGTGTCCCTGTCACGAGGCAGATGGTTTTGGCCATGCTTCCCGGCATCAGATCCAAGCATGTGACATCTTGAGCCTCCTCTGGGAGCGGACTGGACCACAGTGTGCTGCCATTCATCCCCGAGAGGCACACAAGATCTGCAGTTGGTTGTGAGCCACCACCTAAAGGCAGGTAGGAGAGATGAGGAAGGGGCAGAAGAGATGAGCGGCAGGCACCGGCAAGACACTTGAAAACCCAAAGCGAACCGTGCGTGGTGAAGCAGCAGCTCACACGTGTGTGCTTAGCTCCCTCCTGTGTTTCTGACAAGGCGTGAACACAGAACTTGTCATCTCTCCTACCTCACACCTCGTGTAGGACAAGTGTAAGAGCAGCCGCTGTGGGCTCCTCTGCACGGCCTCACCATGTCTCCATCTTGGCACCTTTCCCAACACATCTGTTCACCTGTCAGCCGCCTGAGCCCACACTAGACAGTGACATCCTTGAAGACAGACACTAATTTCTGATTTCTCAGCACATCATAGGATGCCTGCAACACAAAGCAGCCAGTTGTTTGCTGAGCAAAGGACAGGGTAAGGCCAGCAAAAGGGTAGGTAAAGTCGTCTCCTGCCGAGCCTGATGGCCTGAGTTCAGGCCCCAGTCCCCAGCACTATTCCAGCATTCCCACATGGTACAACTTGTCCTACAACTTGTCCTCTGGCCTCCACACACACAATAAATAAAAGACAGAACACTGAGTAGTAGTTGCTGAGGGAGAAACAAAACAGCCACTCAGGAGGGAAGGGAATGTTCAGGAACACAGAGGCTGACCTAGATAGAATCCATGCAGAGCAGGGAGTAAATCCCAAGCCCCGTCACCAGCAGCAAACACTGCTCCGGGAGCAGAATAGGGTGTTTTCAGGAACTGCCTGAAGGTTAGAGTAGCAGGCAGCGAGGAGGCCTGGCTGCCTGCAGCTCTCTGGTTGGCTCCTAGGCAGGAAAAGAACACTTGGACACTTGGGGCGACAAGACCCAGGGCCAAGGAGTCAGAACCACAGCAGCTAAGGCCGGGACTTAAGGACAGTTCTACTTCCTGATAGCGTTGCTTTCTCTCTCAGGAACGCACAACTTGACTCATTTCCCACTTTCTACTTTCAGCCACCGTCAGTGACAAAGCTTCAGTCCTCCTGTTCCTAGGCAGTGCTAACGAAACAATACAGCCTCAAACAGGAAACAGGGTGTGGCTCGCCATGTCCGACCTCCTGCCAGAGGTAGTAATCGGTATTACCCTCTAGACTTTACCAGTCTAGTCCTGTGCTCTTCCTCCTGCTTAAGAAACCCACTGATTCATAGTTCATATTTTTCCACTAGTTTGGCTATTTGTCCCTGTGATTTTTCCAATCATGGTCTCCATATCTCTTGCTTACATGATCCCTCCTCTCTCTCACCTATTGGACTCCTGGAGCTCCACCTGGGGCCTGGCCGTGGATCTCTGCATCTGCTTCCACCAATCACTGGGTGAGAGTTCTATCATGACAGTTAGGGTGTTTGGCCATCTGATCACCAGAGTAGGTCAGTTTGGGCTTTCTCTCGACCATTGCCAGTAGTCTATTGTGGAGTTATCTTTGTGGATTTCTGGGGACCTCTCTAGCACTCTGCTTCTTCCTATTCCCATGAGGAGCCCCCATGGAACTGGATCAGGCCCTCTGGATAAGTGAGACAGTTGATTAGATTGAACTATCTAGGAGGCCCCCAGGCAGTGGGACCGGGACCTGTCCTTAGTGCATGAGCTGGCTTTTTGGAACCTAGGGCCTATGCTGAGACATTTTTCTCAGCCTTGGTGTAGGGAGGAGGGGACTGGACCTGCCTCAACTGAACCTACCAGGCTGAGCTGAATCCCCAGGGGAGACCTTGCCTTGGAAGAGGTGGGAATGGGGGGTGAATTAGGGGGGAAGGCTGGGGGAGTGGGAGGAGGGAGGACAGGGGAATCCGTGGCTGATATGTAAAATTAAATTAATTACAAAATAATAATAATAACAATAATAAAGAACCCCATTGAGTCTAGAGTCACTCTCTGACTCATGTTTCTTTCTTGGTAGAGTGAAGGATTGCACGCCCCCCCCCTCCCATGACACTGCAGCTCCTTCAGGGAAGAACCATGGCTCCTACTGATGAGCTCTCTAATCAGCACAACCCGGGAGAGGGCGAACAGTGCCTGCTGTAGCCAATGCATGTTTGTTGGATGAATCATGAGCAACTAGTTCTATCCCTCTCTTTCCAGTGGCACAAAGCATTGTGGGTTTATAGGTACATCCATAAAGCGAGAGGGTTGAGGATATGAACTACAGAACCTGATTCTTGGAGCTGAACTTCAAGTCTACCTTTTACCAGATGTGGAACTCTAAAATGTTTCCTTAGCCTTAGTGTATCTCAGTTTCCTCATCTGGAAAAGGGGACAATAATATTAGCTTACTTGGTAGGGTTGTATCGAGGAGCAAATTCATTCAATGTGCTGTGTGTCTACAGCAGGGCTCAGCACACAGGAAGTAGCTAGTGATGGTCACTGTAGTGGTTTGAATGAGAAATGTCCCCAACAGGTTCAGGTGTTTGAACGGTTGGTCCCTAGTTGGTGGCACCATTTGAGGACATTATGGAACCTTTGAGACGTGAAGCCTTGCTGGAGGAAGTATGTCACCAGGGGAGGGAGGGCTCTGAGAGCTCAATGCCAAATTAACTCTTTTGTAAATTGCTTTTGGGCATGCTGTTTGTCACAGGAAAAAAAGTGACAAAAACAATTACATTCTTACTTTTACAATCTGTGGGCAAACCATGTTTGTCTACATGTGTCCAAACTCTAGTCTGGTCTCTGCATCTTGACAGAAAGCAAAGTAGGCAGAATACCAAATAACTTCAGTATCCTTAACCTTACTTCAAAGGTGAATGAATCACAGACCAGGAAAATGAAATCAAGCTAAGAGCATATGAAAGTCTGCCTAAACCCGGAAGCTTTCTCTGTCACAGAGTCACATCTCTATAGTCAAACATGCTCCCGAAAGGCATTCTTAGTAATATCAGGCAAATGTACAGTGCAGAAATCCTTAAAGCATCCCCAGCCTTCACTCTGGGCCTAAATGATTAAAAAAGCACTTCCCAGGATTTCTTCACCCTCTGGGTAGGGTTCTTGTATCAGCTGGTATGCTACAGCCATTGCCAATTTAGTAGATATTGCAGGTAAACTAGGACCCTGTGGAACCATCATGGAAATGAGGCATTTTTGCTTGTTTTTTGGTTGTTCTGTGTAACAGAGTCCCAGAAACAGCACGCTTAGCTAGTGTAAGCTATGGAGGCTTTAATAAGGAGACCAGTGACAAAGATGTGTCAGGGTGGAGGACCCCACTAGTGGTAGGATAGCCCCTCAGAGCTGTTAATGCCCCCAGGGACAAAGGAGGAAGAGATTACTGAATCCAGAAAGTTCTCTAAGAGGGCCAGCTTGCCACCAGCTATGACAGTGGTCAAGCTTGTTGCCATCCTGCTCTAATCCAGCTGTGAGGAAGCCAGGGCAGGAAGTCCCTCCTCACTCTCACTCCCAGCCAGCCAGGGAGCCTATAAATATCCTCCAATTGTCTAGCCTTCCCAGGGAGGGCAAACCTGGAGAATTAAACTGAGAGGGGAAAGGAAAGCCACCTGCCCAAACATCTGTGTGCAAAGGTGTACAAGTCATGACCAACCCCGCCAGGATTGTGAGGGCAGGGTAGACTCAACGCTCACTGTAATCTAGCGGGTAGTGGAAAACTGGCTGAGGAGGTAGCTCCGATGGTAAAGTGCTTTCTACACAAGCAAGAAAGCCTGAGTTCAATTCCCAGAACCCACATAAACAAGTCTGGCGAGGTGGCACTCTTTTGGAATCACAATGCCAGGTAGCTTCTGAGGATTGCTAGCCAGCTCCAGTGAGAGACACTGTCTCAAAACATAATGTGGATGGTTCCTGAGGAATGACACCTGAGGTAGCTCTGCCCCTCCCCCAACACACACACACACACACACACACACACACACACACACACACACACACACACACAGTGGGATATTTAATCACACTGTGAAACCTGAGACTGTGTTAATAAAATCAACCTGGGGGGGGGCGGAGTCAGCATCTAGTTGGCAGTTGGCAGGAATTAGCCATAGAGAGTAGGGAGGAGCCAGGAAGTTGGATAGAGACACACAAGAAGGAGTAGAGAGGGACTTGGATTTTCTTGGTCTTTTTGGTTTGGGATGACTGGAGATGCTCTCTTGCTGGGTCTCTGGCCAAACAGGAAGGTCAGCTGGTTGCTTCTTGGCCTCTCTGAGCTAGCAGGTTTTCACCCCAACATCTGACTCCTGAGTCTTTATTGGTAAATAAAATGATATTTAGTTAGAAACGACATTTGGCAGAAGCTGTAGAGCCAGTGCTGGTGGGACTAGAAATCCCACCAGGCCCTGCCCTGAGCAGAAGGTCACTGACTTCAGGACACAAAGTATCAGTAGGTTCAGATGCAGCCACTAAGCCAATGGAAAAACCACACACACTCACACCTAATTACTAAGGCTGTCATTCCAAGGTATGAGCAAGTCACTTCTCTGAACCAGTGTCTTCATTTGCCTGGGTGACCACTCAAAGTCCCTCCAGCTTCCATTCACCTTAGCTGTCCTAGAATTCAATATGTAGACCAGGCTGGTCTTGAATTCACAGGAACTGGCCTGCCTTCACCTTCTGAGTGCTGGGATAAAAGGGGTGCACATGCACCACCATTCTGGGGCCTGGCTTCTTGAAATGATCTTTATTTACATCAGGAACTTTCTGATGAGGCACATCATGCATGGTGAATTTGTAGTGACCCGCAGACCCTCTAGTGCATCGTCCCTGGGAAGCTGACTATCGGCTGACACCTCCCCCTTGGCAGCCTCCAGAAGATGTATCTCTTACCTCCTTCAGTCCCATTCCTGGTTGTCACAAAGGACAGAAGCACGTCCCGAAGGCCATCTCTATTCACGTCAGCCAACTCCAGGGGAGACAGGTCCCCGCCTGGCGTACACATAATGAAACAAAAAGGGCCTGAGCCAGTTACCACAGACTAGTTCTCTTCTGCCAGGTTAGAAAGAAACAGATGCAGATGAGCCAGCACCCCCTCCCGGCCCAGGTGGACTGTCTGTTCCCAAACAAGACAGCAGAGATATGCATCTCCCCAGGCCTGCCCAGAACCTGGACATCCTATGTAAAGCAAATAGTCAGGTTCTGAAAGGAGGAGACAGAAAAGAGGCTCTGAAAGGAGGGGACGTTAAAGAAGACTGACTGGAGACTACAAGACCTAAGGAATGGTAATGTATGGAATCCCCTGGGGTTCCTGCCCACACTAGACAAGGTATAGTGAAGTACTTGGCAACTCAGAAATGCCACAGGCAAGAGAAGCCCTAAGAAACCTGGTTCCCCTGGCCAGAGGCCCAGGGAGGGTGCAGGCCAGCAAGGCAAATTGATTATAGATAATAACGGCCCCACCCCCACCCACAGCAAAGGCTGTGGAACCTGACTTCTGGAACCTTGCTCTGGCACCATCATGTCACACTCCCTCTCTCCAGAGCCAAGGCCAAAATGGCCATGGGAAGCCAGGGCCATCCCACCTGTGGTGGGGAGGCAGGTTTGGAGCTCCGCCCAGCCCTGTGTGGGGAGCAGAGATGAGGGAGGATCCCCTCCATGTGTCTGAGGAGTGAGAGGATGCCTGCCAGATCTGTAGGGAATTCAGACAAGTGTGGAAACACAAGCTGGTACAACCACTTCAGCAAATAATGTAAAGAACTGTTCAGAAAGAACACACCCATCCTCTGACAGGCAACTTTACTAGGCTTCGGCCTTGGAGAAATTTGCATATAAATAACCCTTTGGAAATGTATAAAAATGTTCTTAGAATCACTTATTTTTAAAAAAGATTGGAAATCATTTAACTGTTCATCAACAGTAGAATAGATAAATAAATCTCAGGGTATTCTTAACATGGGAAATTAGACATTGGTTAAAATAAATAGATTCTAGCTACAGTGCATCAGTACAGATTAGTCTCAGAAATGTCTCTTTAAAAATGATGTGCAGTGGTAGAGTGTTTATGTTGTATGCACAAGGCCCTGGCTTCAACCTCCAACACCAAAAAAAAAAAAAAAAAAATTCTCCAAAAGGGTAAAGTCAGTGGCACCGAGTGCTGTAACCCCAAGAACCCCAGGTGGGAGCAAGAAGATCTAGGATTCAACGTCATCTTCAGCTACACACTGAGTTCAAGACTAGCCTGCATCTCAGGGGGGCATCTCAGAAACAAAAAAACATAAACAAAACTTGTACTGACAACCCAGGTGTGGTGGCAACCAGGTGTGGTAGCACCCAGGTATGGTGGCACGGGGCCCCAGCATTCAGAAGGCTGAGGCAGGAAAGTGGAAGGCCAAGGCCAGCCTGGACTTCACAGTAAGATCCTGTCTCCAAAAACCAAAAATGATGTTGAACAAAAGTCACAGGGGATTATGATTACATTTATATAAAATTCAAAGAGACAAAAATTAATGAACATATCAATGTGGCAAAACATTGAGGCAAATTAATAATCAGCACAGATTCAGGAGCAGAATTTTGGGGGGGCAGAAAGGGATATATTCGGGAGACTTGGAGGCCTCGGCCATGTCCCATCCCCTCAGCTGGGTGCTGGACCCACAGCACCACTGTAACCTGGAGCTGCCCTCAGAGAACTCTGGGGAGAGCAGAGCTCAGAGGCACAGCAACCCAGCCTTTAGTTTAGTCTCAAACCTTCACCTCCTGAGCAACCCCATGCACAGCGGGGAAAACCGCATAACACACGTTAATTTTTAAGATTTGGAGGGAAAGCCAGGCACAGTGGTGTGGTGCACAGCCGTGATACCAGCACTCGGGAGGCTGAGGCAGGAGACTGACACAAGCTCAGGAACAATCTGTTTTGCATAGTGAATTCTAAGCCAGTTAGGGTGACGGTGATGAGACACTGTCTCCAAAAAGAAATTAGGCCGGGCATAGTAGTACATGTCCTTAGTCCCAGCACTTGGGAAGTAGAGACAGGCAAGAGCTCTGTGAGTTCAAGACCAGCTTGATCTACATAGTGAATTCCAGGCCAGCCAAGGCTACAGTGAAACTCTGTCTCAAACACAAAAAACGATTTGGAGGAAAACTTGAATGTACTAACATATGAAAATTTACAGGTTTATGTCTTAAAATCCCGCAACTCACCTCCTTGGGAGCCCAGGCGTCGGCTCCAAGTGCTATGCAGGTCTCTGGGAGGACAGGGGATGAGGAAGGCGCAGAGGAGTACCAGGACCATGGAGATCACCAGCGTCAGCAGGAAGACAGACGTGCGCACGTAGGACACCAGGGAAGAGGTGGCCTTCTGCTCCAGACCCCCAAGCGGTTCCGAGGGGAACCCCTCTGGGACGGCTTCTGAAAGGTGCGGCTTTGCCGCCCCAGCCACGTCTGCATCCGAGTCGGGCTCCGGCGGCTCCCCCAGGGCGCTCTTCCCGTTTTTGACCCCTCCGTTCTTCTGCTGCAAGTTAAGCACCAGATCATCTTCGCTCTCGTCGCTGTCGGCCTGGGTGAGGGGGTCGTACTCCCCGAGGTCTGGGCTCTTCTTCCCTGGAAAGACAGAAGGACGGAGTCAGGGAGAGCACGGAAGGAAGGAGCCTCACCAGACCGTGGTGACACGGAAGCAAAATCACAATCACCACTAAAAAACCCCTAGCTTTACATCGTTTACACCTTAGCGGCTTTCTGTATAATTAATTAGCTGTCAGCACAGGAGCCCCCAAGGGAGTCAACTGTTCTAGAATTATTGTCTTTTGGGGTTAAGAAAATTGAAAAGGCTAGGGTAGAAGTGAAATACACCATGTTAACTAAAATAACCCAGGCCTGGTCAGATACATGCTGCATGTTCACCCATGTGAAGGCTAAGATAATTACCTTGAGCGCAGAGGGCCAGGCATAATGGCTCACACCTTTGATCTCAGTGCTCGTTTTAACAGGAGGGCTGCCATGAGTGTGAGGCCAGCCTGGGCTACCAAGCAAGATCCTGCCTCATGGGCTAATGACATGGCTCCATGGGTAAAGGCGCTTCCGGCGAAGCCTGATGACCTGAGTTCAATCCCTAGGGCCCACACAACAGAAGAGATTCACTTCCACAAGTTGTCATCTAACAACATACATACAATTTTTAAATGTAATAATAAAAAAAGACCCTATCTCCAAAAAACATAAAAAGAAGCTGGGGTGTACTTAGTTTCAGGTAAAATGCTTGCTTAGCATGCACAAAGGCCTAGGTTTGATCCCTAGGATAAACCAGGCATGGTGGTGCATGCCTGCTGTCCTAACACTTGGGAAACAGTGCCAGAATCCGAAATTCAAGGTCATCCTTATTGTTGGAGGTTTTTTGCTCTTTTGGGGGGCCCTCCACCCAGCTCCCAAATAATCACACACAGAGGCTTATTCTTACTTACGAATGTCCAGCCTCTGGGCTTTTCCCATTCTCTTACTTCTGTAAATCTTATTCTTACTCCATGGCTTGCTGTGTAGCTGGGTGGCTGGTCCCTGGAGTCCTCCTCCTTTTCTGGCTCCTAGATCTTAGATCCCTCCTTCCAGTTTTTTCCTTCTATATATCCTCTCTGCCACTAGCCCCGCCTATCCTTTCTCCTGCCTTGCTATTGGCCAGTTCTTTACTAGACCATCAAATGTTTTAGACAGGCACAGTAATACAGCTTCATGGAGTTAAACAAATGCAACATAAACAAAAGTAACACACCTTAAAATAACATTCTACTACACATCCTCAGCTTAGTTTAAGGCCAGTTTGTTACATATGAGACTCTGGGTCATTAAAAGGGTGTGTTAAGAGCACTGGCTGCTCTTCAGAAGACCAGGGTTTGATTCCCAGCATCCACAGGGGACTCACAACTGGCTGCAACTCCAGTTTTAGGGGGTCCCCAGCCCTCTTCTGGCCTCCTGGGGCACTAGGCTTGCATTTGGCAAACAGACATACAAATATTCAAAATATCCATACACATAAAATAAATACTTTTTTTTTTTTTTTTTTTTTTTTTTTTTAAAGAGAAGCAAAGAACAGACCGTGGTTACCAGGTTCAGCTAGACAGGAAAATAACTTCCAAAGTTTTGTAGCGCAATCAATAACTATGGTTGTTCCGTGAGGCCCAGGGATGGAACTCAGGTCGTCAGTCTTACTGGCAAGCGCTTTTACTGGCAGAGGCATCTTGCCAGCCCAAACATCTGTTCCTCTTATAAGCTTCTAAATTTGACTGAATATCACTAATGAAGATGGCCACGGCTCTTTTGCTTTTTAAATTTTTTTATTCATTCATGCATGGTGCATGTCATGTATTCATTCATTCATTTGAGGCAGGGACTCACTATGTAACCCAGGTTGTCCTTGAACCTGTGGTGACCCTCCTACCTCAGCAGCCTTCCTGGTGCTGGGATTGCAAGTGTGTACCACCACTGCCAGCTTGAGGCTGTGGCTCTTGAGGAAACTCTCCTTACACCTAAGGTCTGTTCCTGCTTTAGATTTTCTCAGAGCCATGATGCATGATTGTTCCTGGTAAACTTCTAGAACAATTCTCTTCTGTATGCTCTCTCTCACTGGGTGTCTATGGTTTCCCGGTTGTTTCTATGGAAACAAGTTAGCAAGTTGAATACATGTCAGCTGAAGGTGTTTGAGGAAACCTCACTTCTCAGAATTGTCCTGTAATTTGAATATCCTTTAAGAATACCTTTCAGTAAAGGTGTAAAAACTGCTCTTCTGAGCATGCGTCCTAGGAGAGGTGGCAGACTTATGCAAAGCTTGTTCGCACAGTCTGCATCCTGCTTCTACTCAGATTCTGTGTTGACTTTGAGGGGTAAATTATAGAGAGGCTTGGGTGCATCCCCACAGGACTCCTGGCTCTCGGTGCAGTGACCTGTGCCTTCGAGGCAGGCTATGGCTAACAAAAGCTTTCCTCTTGGGAAACCGTCTGGCATGCTGTGACTAATGAGAACTAATGTGAAACCTTGAATTCTGGAGAATTAAAAAGGGAAGCACAGTGCTGCGGCTAGGGCTGAGGAAGCATCCCTGGCACAGGTCTCTGCCTTGCTGACGTCCTTCTGGAAATTACCTCTGTGTCCTAACACACAGAAGGAAGCAGTAAAACAGACAGGGAGGCCAGATGTAGAGGGGAAACCTGGAGGATAAAGCTTAGCATTTGTTTAATAAATGGTTGATTAAACAACATTCCACAGGATCACTCTGCAGCGTTCAGCACTTTCCAAAAACTCAGACTACACTAGGTAATGTGGTAATCGGTTAACTCGAGGTGTCTCTTTGTTTTCATTCTCAAAGTTATTCATTTTGAACAGTGAAGATTGGATTTGGTCTTTTGTTTGTCTTCAAGTTGGGTCTATCTTAAACTGTGCCCTGAGGTTACAGTTGTGTGCCACCATGCTTGGCTTGGAGTTGGCTCTCATTCTCTCTCCCCACCCCTCCTCTCTCATCCCCCCCCCCCCCGTTCTAAGTGTGTGCACACATGTGTAACTGGATGCATTTGTCTATATATGCCCATGTGGAGGCCAGAGGTCATGTCCGGGTATCTTCCTCCATCAATCCTCACATTAGTTTTTGAGGGTATCTTCCTCCATCAATCCTCACATTAGTTTTTGAGGGTATCTTCCTCCATCAATCCTCACATTAGTTTTTGAGACACAGTCTCTCACTAAAACTGAGCTGGCCATTTTGGGCTAGGATGGCTAGCCAGGAAGCCCCCAGGATCCACCTATCTCTGACTCTTAGAACACTGGAGGCAGAGGCAAGAGGATTGAGGATCAACCCCAAACCGAGGCCAGCCTGGTTTACATGTTGAGTTATCAGACTGCATGGTAAGCCTGCGTCTTAAAAGGCAAATAAACAAACATGTTAGGAATACTCCTGACAGGAGCCATTAAGATGGCTCAGCAGGTTAGAACACCGGCTGCTCTTCCAGAGGACCTGGGTTCTACTCCCAGCACCCACATAGTGAATCACAACTGTTTGTAACTCCAGTCCCTGCAGGTCCCATATCCTCTCCTGACTGACCTCCATGGGCACTGCATGCATGTGCTGAACATACGTTCATACAGGCAAACCACCCATGCACATAAAAAAAAATTTTTTAAACAAAAAGAGGCTTGAGAGATAGCTCATCAGTTAAGAGTACTGGCTGCTCTTCCAGAGGACCTGGGTTCAACTCCCAGCAACCATATTGTGAATCACAACTGTCTGTAATTCCAGTTCTAAAGGATCCAATGCCATCTTCTGGCTTCCAAGGGAACCAGACACACGTGGTTCACAGACATACATGCAGACAAAACACCTATACATATAAGATAAACACATAATTGGTGGAGGGTGTCTTTTTTATTGTTGTTGTTTTGGTTTGGTTTTCTTGTTTTGTTTTGGTTTTTGAGACAAGGTTTCTCTGTGTAGTCTGGTTATCCCTGGAACTCAATTTGTAGACCAGGCTAGCCTTGAACTCACAGAGATTCACCTGCTTCTGCCTCCTGAGCACTAGGATTAAAGGTGTGCACCACTACCACCCAGCCTGATAAATAAACAAATTTTAAAAAATCCCTCTGATAACCAAGAAAACATACTAGATCTTGAAATCTCAGGGCTGGGTGAATTTTAAAGTTCATACAATCTCTGTTCCCTTTCACACACAGCAAGCAGTCACTCAGCACACAGCTGAGTGTGGCCAGTGTCAGGAGCCCACTGTCCATCTACCACTTGGAAGGCCAAGGCAGGAGGATTAGGAGCTCAAGGCCAGCCTCAGCTACATAGTGAGTTTACACTAGCCTGGGCTACATGAGGTATTGTCTTATGAAAAAGAAAAGAGTTCAGGTCTTCATGACATAAGACAAGTTTGGCTCTCTTATCAGCTATGTGTGTCCTTCCTTTTCAACTCTATAGGGGCTCAATTACCCTATTTATAAAATATAATAACTATTGTTATATCTCCTGATTGTTATAAGGATTAAGTAAGAAAACATACAAATGGCCCTTCATGCCTGGATTATGGTCATAATCAATTTTGGCTTCTATTATTATTGTCTAAATCTGTTGACAGCCTTTGCCCAGCCTTCTTATCTCCAGGTTAAACTCTTTTATGTCCTTCAACCCATGATCTGAAGGAACAGTTTCAGGTGACCCTTCTCTGGATACAATATGTGCTGTGGGATGTTCTGTATGGCAAATGTGTTGCTAATTAGTCAATAAATAAAACACTGATTGGCTATTGGCTAGGCAGGAAGTGTAGGCAGGACAAGGAGGAGAATAAAGCTGGGAAGTGGAAGGCTGAGAGAGAGAGACACTGCCAGCCGCCACGATGAGAAACAGCATGTGAAGATGCCGGTAAGCCACGAGGCACGTGGCAAGGTATAGATTAATAGAAATGGATTAATTTAAGCTGTAAGAACAGTTAGCAAGAAGCCTGCCATGGTCATACAGTTTGTAAGCAATATAAGTCTCTGTGTTTACTTGGTTGGGTCTAACTGGCTGTGGGACTGGCGGGTGACAGAGATTTGCCCTGACAGTGGGCCAGGCAGGAAAACTCGAGCTACAAATATGACATGCTCACAGTTTTTAAAGTAAGGTTTCTGGAACTTAA
Source organism: Peromyscus eremicus (assembly GCF_949786415.1). Classification (NCBI taxonomy): domain Eukaryota; kingdom Metazoa; phylum Chordata; class Mammalia; order Rodentia; family Cricetidae; genus Peromyscus; species Peromyscus eremicus. The sequence continues at coordinate 143,188,762 of NC_081418.1, read as the reverse complement.
CACTATGAAAGGGTGTGATCTGACCACAGACGGGACAGAATCACGCCATCATGCTACAGATGGTTTATTGACTCAGTTAATATTGGTAGCTCTTGGTAGCCTCATCACACACCAATCCTCCTAAAACTTCCTAGGATTCTGAACTGCGCTCAGGCCACCCTATGGCCTTACCACTGGATCTTAAGCACCAAGTGAAAAATTTAGAAGCAGCATCTACCTCAATCAATCTTGTCAATCTTTGCCTCCCCAAATTCCCAAAGAAGTGAAACTGTCAAACTAACAAAATACCAGCTAACAGAACAACTGAAGGCAATTCACTTTTACCATGATTACGCTGTGACAGGAAGGAAGGGGCCCTGGCGAGATACGCTACAGAAATGCAGACAATTTTAGTGAATCTATGAAGAATAATTAATGGATGTTCTTGTATAGGAATACACACTTCTAATAGTCACAGGAGGTATTTCTGTCATAATTCCCTTCCTTAAATCCAGGAGAGGAGGGAGGCAGAGGAGGAGGAGGAGGAGGAAGAGAGGGAGGGGGAAGGGAGAGGAAGGAGAAAACAGCACACTCCCAATAGGAACAATTGCTGCACATTCGTGAAACTCTATCTCCCTGAGGAAACACAGTAGAAGTAGATACATGTATCAGTACTTGAACAAGGAAGAGAGCCCACAGAATTGATAGTGATGACCATACTGTGATAATTGAAAATGTTGCCGGGTGGTGGTGCACATCTTTAACCCCAACACTTGGGAGACAGAGACAGGCAGATCTCTGTGGGTTCAAGGGCAGCCTGGTCTACACAGCGAGTTCTAGGACAGCCAGAGCTACAAACAGAAACCCTGTCTCAGAAAAAAAAAAAAAAAAAAGAACTAAAATGTCTTGACTGACTACCATCCAAACTGATCAAAAGTGTCTTAATTCATCAAATCCTCATGATGACCCCATTAGAGGTCTAATCCCTATTTTATCAACAAAAGAATTAAAAAACAGAGGTCATTTCCCTACAACCAAGAACCTACTGAGAACCAAAGCCCAGATTCAAATCCAGGCATCTAAGCATAAAACCCACTTGTTGACCTGGTAAGACACTTCTTCCTTATCTCATGAATATGTAACTCAACTAATAATTTCACGCCTGAAAAAATAAAGTCTAGGGTCACAGGAACACCCACGAACAGAAAGCAGAAGTATGAAAACAATCTCTACAGAAGCAAGCTGTCTAGTTGCGAAAAACTAACTACAGACACCATCAAATCCTGAAGAGGCTGATTGCTTTGACAGACAGAAGAGGCCAGTTGTGTTGCGGGATAAAATTTTTGTACACTGTGAAGATGTGTATCTGCCAAGTCATCTTCTGATTGGTTTAATAAAGACCTGAACAGCCAATAGCTAGGCAGGAGAGGATAGACAGAACTTCCGGACACAGATAGGAACTCTGGGAAGAAGGGAGGTGGAATTCACCAGTGAGACATGGAGAAATCAGATGTACAGTATGAGCCATGAGGCAGAATGTAGATTAATATAAACAGGTTAATTTAAGTTATAAGAGCTAGTTGGGAACAAGCCTAAGTTAAGGCCAAACTTTTGTACATAATAAGAAGTCTCTGTGTCATTATTTGGGAGCTGGCTGTCCAAAGGAAGTTCAGCTACACTTGGTGCCCAATGTAGCAGCTGTGGAGCTACTCACAACAAGACTAGTATAAATGCCTGCTGCAGTGTGGGCCCAACAACTGGGGCAAGTAAACGTGGCTCCTGGCTCTGGGAACCCACAAAGATTCCAACTTGTGGTTTTACTCAAGGTCAGGGAGTCAGGCTTTATGCTGCTCTCCAAGGCTGCATAATAGGGTGCAAAGGCATGGTTACCAAGTGTCTTATTCTTCAAGGCCTAATCACAAGATGCTTTGCAATGGGGCGTGGTTACCAGGTGGATTGAAGGATCTACACTTGGTTGTACGTTTGTGCTTTGATCTTGAAAGGGAGAAGCCCTTTGCCTCTCCCCTTGCTAGTGTATAAAAAGCCCATCAAAAATAAACTCAAAACTGCTGAGTATTGACCCAGAGCCCTCCCAAAACTATCCTGTGACTCTGTCTTTTTCTTCATCTATATTTCTAACTAGCATTTCTCAATTCCTCACTCCTCTCTTCAAGAAACCCTCCGATAAGTTGGGGCTGAGCCCCATCACTGGGCCCTGACACCTAGCCTGTGCCTGCGGGTGTGAGGCTAGGCTCTCACGGAAAGGTAAGCAGCCACAGCTGCTACAGCCCAGAACCAGTTGGATGGCCTGCTGAACCAACCTGAGGGGGGCAGAGCCAGGTGTCAGTGTCATGTGCTAGCCACAAGGCAGACAACCTAGCCCTTTAAGGCTTGGCTCACGAAGCCAAGAAGCCACTGCAAAAAGCCAAGTCAGGTGGCAGTGGCACACACCTTTAATCCCAGCACTCCTGAGGCACAGCCAGGAAGATCTCTGTGAGTTCAAGGCCAGCCTGGTCTACAGAGTGAGATCCAGGACAGGAACCAAAACTACACAGAGAAACCCTGTCTCGAAAAACCAAAAAAAAAAAAAAAAAAAAAAAAAAAAAAGCCACGTCCAGACCAAAAAAACCTCTGAACAGGTATAATATGCTTGAAAATGTGTTTAGTTGCTGAAGAAAGAAAAAAATGGATAAAGACTATCATAGAAAAAAATAGTTTAAAAATAATACTCTTTAAAGAGAGTAAAGTAATATAAAAAGAATAAGCCACATAAGGATGGGAATATTATAACACAGGGCATCTAGATCCTATATAGAGCTTTACTAACTTTAATTTTTAAATGCTAATAAGTAAAAAACAATAACTGCTGAGAGACAGATTATAGAAAAAACTGCTAAATTAAACCAGCTTATATATTTTAACTGTCTTAACTTCAGATTGGAAGTCAGAAAATGTGTTGCGTTTGGGGAGAAGTTATGCCTTTGTTTCCACAGAAAACAAAAAGTTATGAATTCCTTCAAAATTAATAAAGATCAGATTTGACTGAGGGAGACATCCTGAAAATCCTGGTTGCAGACTTGAGGGAAGAAACCAAGAAAAACTACAAGACAAGACAGGTGATGTATATGCTGATCCCTCAACATGGGAACAGCTCTGAGACTGGATGAGAATGATAAATCTTGTTGGCTACAGAGTCCCCATGACCTTTTACATGCCATCCTTTCATATGGCATAGATGGAGATTTATATTACAGTTTGGTTATACTTTCCAACAGACTTATAAAAGTTGACAGATGCCTTTTACCTGCTCAAACATGGAGCAAAAGATCATTTTTAGTTGATTTGTGCACAGTGTACATTCCACACTTGTGTTAATGCAGATATGTATGTTACCTTTAAAAGTGTGCATGTGTTTTCAGAAAGAAAAAAAAAGGACCAGACACCAATAAGACAAGTAGCCCAGGTGATCCAGCCTCATATAATGCCTCTGTTGCAGTTTCCTCAAAATCTGCATCCAGAACAACTTCAAAGTGGCCAGCTAAAATGGTCCAGCCTCATAGACTGCACCAGCCAGGACTTCAGATAAGCCCTGCACTTTCCCATCACACAGAAACTGAACAACAAATGATACAGCCAGCTCTCCCAGGACTTAACCATTATCCCAACTTTCTCAGGGTTCCCTAAAGATGCCGTCACCCCCAGACAACAGGAGATAATTTTAAGAACACAACCCCACATTCCCAAGAGGTAGAGTTAATGGTTTTTGGTCATTCGGTGGGTTATGGATATTTGCCATTTTTTAGGGGGGTTAGTTGCAAGTTGTTATTGGTCATAGTCAGGGAGGAAATTAAGAAAAGGAGGTTAGATTCAGGATCTCTTTCTAAAAAGAAAAAAGAGGGTATATAGGAATGATAGGATAAAAGGGTAGATTATTGAATCTACTTTTAGACTAAAAAGCAACTATTAGTCTCAAATATTTTGCATTGGTATGGATTTTTGTATATTAATACAAATTTAAGGTTATTTTTGTTATAACATACTGTAAGGTATTGTACCTATGCAACTCATTTAAAATTGTAATGTAAAGTTCTAGTCCTTGAAAGCTATTATTAAATTATTTAGGATAATTAAGATAACAATCAAACTTGTAGTAAGAGTTTAGATGTAGACAGAAAAAAGCTTTATTTAGCCTCATGTATTTTAGATAGATAGGTGGTCTTCAAACACTTCAGAGATCTACAGAATAAAACATTTAAGATGTTTTAATAACATAAGGCTTTTCACGACAGTGAGACATGTCTACTCCTGGCAGCACCAATCTACTTCAGAGAGTATGATGGGCACCGACGAACCCCCATACATTTGCTTTCATTGTGGGAAAGTTAGCCACAGGGCAAGAAACTTCCCTTGCCTCAACTGCTGACAGAATGTTGTCCAAATTGGACAAGCAGGACACAAAGAAAGCTCACTGCCAAACTTTGCAAAGACAAAGTAGGCTAGTACTTTAAAATTCCTGCTTCACAGAAAAGTCTGTCAGATATTCTAGGCCCATAGGTTGAAGATGAATGCCCTAGCATTGCAAAGGAACCTTGGGTGATTGTCCAGGCAGCTGTCTCTGTCATTTCTATAGTTTTGGAAGATGCTTGCCCTGCACTTCCAAAATTTTTACTCAGGCAATATTTTATCCTTCTCAGATCTCTGATGGGGGTTGAAGACTAGATAGTTATATAGTTTTCTTTGTTACTAAATTTAGAAAAAAAATTACCAAGAGATGTAAAATTTATAAAAGCTTAAGTTGCTTATTTAAGAAAATGTTTTAAGGTCTAAAAGGATATTTTAGGCTGGTAATACAAGAAATCCATGAAGTCTGTTTAAGAGCAAAGGATTTATTAAGGGGGAAAACTCACTGTGCAGAACAGAATTGATACAGGTTCTGGAATGCTGTTCCAGCTGCCTGGATCAGTCTCACATCCAAGTCTTACCATGGAGCGAAGAGAGGCAAGATGCCTATGTGCCTTAGGTCTTAAGGGTCCCGAGGGGCCATGCCCCAGTGGCATGTACTTCAAGGTCATAAGCAGGTGGAGCAGTTACCTGTTGCATCTCTAAGGATGGTGCTTCAAGGTCATAGCCAGAACAGCTACCCACTACAAAAGCTTAGGTATAAAACTTTGGATTCATCAAGATAGGATAGATAATAGAGTATTTTCTTCAAATACAAATGGACTAGACATTGTGAATGTAATTCTTTTTTTTTTTTTTTTTTTGGTTTTTCGAGACAGGGTTTCTCTGTGTAGCTTTGTGCCTTTTCCTGGAACTCACTTGGTAGCCCAGGCTGGCCTCGAACTCACAGAGATCCGCCTGGCTCTGCCTCCCGAGTGCTGGGATTAAAGGCGTGTGCCACCACCGCCCAGCGAATGTAATTCTTACTTGATAACTGTTCTTATTATACATAGTTTTACTATGTTAGAGTTAAAACCTTTCCTTTTCATTTAGACAAAAAAGGGGGAAATACTGCAGGATATTGGATTGCACCGTGGCACTGTGAGACTGTGTTAATAAAGTTAACCTTGAATCAGGGGCAGGGCCAGCAACTAGCTGACTGGACTAGTTGACAAGAATTAGCCATAGAGAACATGGAGAATCTGGGATATGGATAGAGAGGCACAGGAAGGAGTGGGGAGGCACTTGGAGATTCTCGGGCTTTTCTTCACCCCTTTTGGTCTAGGAAGTCTAGAGAGAAGGTCAGCTGGTCTCTCTGCCACTGCTTCTTTGATTTATAAGGTTTTCACCCCAATATCTGACTCCCCAGTCTTTATTGGTAATAGAACAACTTAGATAAACACAACACAGTTGGGAGAAAGAAACCAGACAATAACTCAGAGAAATCAATACAAAATATCGCTGAACTGTGACAGATTACAATAATCGTGGTTGGAGAACTTAAGGCTGCCCTGGGACTGAACTGGTGGTGACCAAAGCATAAACTGGGAATCTAGGAGAGTGCCTGCCCACATTTGAGTCCAGCACCACATAAAGCCGGGCACATGCACACACCTGCAACCCTAGCACTTGGGGCAAGTGGAAGCAGGAAGATTAGAAGCCTTCTCTATAAAGTGGGTTGCAGGCCAGCCTGGGCTACATAAGATCCTCTCTCAAAAGCAAAACAAAACAAAATATCTGGATGTGGGATGCAGGGTCAAGGGATTGCCACAAGTTCCAGATCAGCCTGGTCTACATAGTGAGCTGCAGGCCAGCCCAAGCTCTAAGATGCCAGGTGTGGTGGTGCACAGTTTTAATCCCAGTATTCAAGAGGGAAGAGGATGGATCTTTCTGAGTTCCAGGCCAGCCAGGTCTCCATAGTAAGACTGTCTCAAAACAAACAGAAACAAAACAAAAACAGAATAAACCAAAACGAGCTCAGATCCACTTCCACAACTCAAGTAGCAAAGATAAGAGATAAAGTCAGCACAGAAGAAGCAAAGCTGTGTCAGCACTCCGAGCCCCATGCATTCTGCGAGCCTGGACAGAGGCAGCCAGAAGTGAACTGCTGGGAAAGGAATTTGTCTCAGTTTGGATTTTTATTGCTATGAAGAGACACCATGACCACAACCACTCTTATAAATAAAAACATTTAACTGGGGTGGCTCGATTACAGTTTCAGAGGTTCAGTCTATTATCATGGTGGGGAGCATGGTGGTGTGCAGGCAGACATGGTGCTGGAGGAACAGCTGAGAGTCCTACATCTTGCAGGCAACAGGAAGTTGATTGACAGTCACACTGATGGAAGGTGGAGAAAAAGGGACCTCAAAGCTTGCCCCTACAGTGGCACACTTCCTCCAACAAGGCCACACCTCCTAATAGTGTCATTCCCTTTGGGGAGTATTTTCTTTCAAACCATCACAGGATCTGAGCTCCAAGCCCTCTTTAAATTCTAGCTTCTAACTGCCCCAGCTCCCTCCGTGTCTTGGCCAGCTCTGCTACCTGCTCAGCCACTAACCCAAAGGAAAATAGCTACCCAATCAAAACAGGAATAGTCTTGAGAAAGAAACCAACATTAGCATTCACTCCCTAAGACACTACAGAGTTCTACAAGTACTCAAGGAAGGCTACAACAAAACACAGCAAATAAGATCAGGAAAAGAACATTTGGGAGGGTGGGCAACTAGGGATATAGATTAGAGTTAAGCATTTGCCCAGCACGGATAAGGTCCTGGGTTTTATCTTCAGCACTGCTTCAGGGAAGAAGATAGACCAGTCCTACCACAAGATGAAAGAAATATTAAACAGATTATTTCCCAGTGGATTCCAAAAAAAATTAATATCATCTTTTTTGAAATAAAGATTCATAAAAAGACGTAATACTTCTAAGAAGCAACTACAATTCAATGGAAAAGATGAAATATCAACAGTCAGGGATCAGAACAATGAAGAAAATAACAGAGTATATATAGAAAAAACACTCTTACTTGTCTGGCACCCTCAGTCTCCCCACTCAGGAAGCTGAGACAGGGGAATCATGAGTTTAAAGGCTGTGTGGTGGGACCCTGTCTCAAAAAAAGTCAACAGCAGAAAAATTATAGAATCATCAAAAAGAATAGATATTGCTGAAATCAGACACAGATGATGACTACTGAGAACCTAGCTAAATTAAAAGGGTATCACGGCTGGGCGTTCCTTCTGAGCACTTGGAATATCTCACCTCAGTAAGCCTGTGTAATAGCTTTAAGACAGAAATGCCTACCATTTTCTAGAGGAAGAAACTGAGGTTTAAGCATTTAGGAAACTGGAGCAAGTAAGTTCTTCAAAGCCTGCACTGGCTACTCCTACCTCCCAAGGCCACAGACTGTGGTGCCCATGCCTGTAATCCCAGTATTTAGCAGGCTCAGGCAGGAGGGCTGCCTCGAGTTCCAGGCCAGCTTGGGCTGTTTAGTGAGTTTCAAAAAGAGACCCCATCTCAAAACACTCAAACCAGGGCTGGAAAAATGGCTCAATGGTTATGGTTAAGCACACACACTGCTCTTTCACGTGACCTGAGTACAGTTGCCAGGATCCATTTCAGGCAGCTCACAGCTCACAGCTGCCTGTAACTCCAGCTTCAGGGGATCTGACGCCCTCTTCTGGCCTCCATAGGCACAGCACTCACACGCACAAACCCACACAGGTATTCATAAAACTCAAACCAAATAAAAACACTAAGAACCCTAAGAAACTGACTGATACAGGATATGTATAACCGGAGGGAAAAAATTGGACCATCTTGCAGTACTTAAAGGAGACACAAAAGAAAGATGGAGAGAGACCACAATAAAGCCAAACCTAACTGCAGAATAAAGGGTACACAGAGAATAATCATCACTGAACGTTCTACTAAAAGTACAGGACTTCAAGGATAGCAAGGAATGGCATCGCATCCAGGCTTAAGGTGAAGAATCATGTCTAACAGTGACAGACAAAAGTCAAACTGGCAGCTGGTGTGGTGGAGCATGTAATTCAGGAGGGTCAAGAGTTTGAGAACAGTCTGGGAAATGGCCAGACAGATGGCTCAGTGGGTGCCAATGTGACAGTGTGAGTTCAATCCCCAGGACCACACAACATAAACTCCCTTCCTGCAAGCTACCCTCTGACTTCCACATGTGTGCCAAGCGTGCATGCCCCTTGCCTCCCCACACCAACACACACACACACACACACATACACACACACACTAAACGTATTTTTAAAAAAATTGTAATAGGCTAACTTCACCTAGGTGTGGTAGCATATGCCTGTAATCACAGCATGTAGGAGGTGGAGGCAAGAGAATCAGGCATTTAAGGTCCTTCTGTGCTGTGCAGTGAGTTCCAGGCCAGCCTAGGCTACATGGGCAGTGGGGAGGGAGTAACAGGACCGTGTCTCCAAAGTCATCATAGGAAGAACTTACGGTATAAAGTCCAGGGCCTCTAAGTATGAAGACAAGCACACCAGAGCACAGAGCCATCATTGGCTGGTGCCTTTAAAGACCTCAGCAGATTAGGGCCAATTCTAGACCAACCTTTGGAGCATGATAACTATTCAAACTTACATTAACACAGATAGTATGAAAACAAACTTTGGTTTAGTTATTACAGACTGCAAGTTCTGACTATGCAAGCTTTTTTTGTTTTGTTTTGTTTTGTTTTGTTTTCCTGTCTATTCACTAAAAACAGCAGAAAGAAGCCCCTGACTAGCCTTAGGCCACACTCAGACCAGACATGAGTCTGTACTTCATGAGTCTGTACTTCATAGTCCAGGGTCCGAGCACTCACTCTTTCTGAATCTGTTGCTTTTGGTGAGGACCCAGGGGTGTGTGTGTGTGTGTGTGTGTGTGTGTGTGTGTGTGTGTGTGTGTACACAAGCACCTGTACATGTGTGTATTTGTGGTGTGTCTGTATGTGATGTATATGTGTGTGTGACATGTGTTACACATGTGTAAGGTATGTGCGTGCATGTATATATGTATGTATGTATTGTGGTGTGTGTATACATGGTGTATAGGTATGCGTAGTGGGTATGGGTGTGTGTGTGTGTGTATGTGTGTGTGTGTGTGTGTGTGTGTGTGTGTGTGTGTGGTGTATGTACAATGTGTATGCAGATGTATGTGCCCATGCACATGCCAGGATGGCGGGTGTCCTGTTACATTGCTCTCCAATTTATTTTCTTGAAAAAAGATCTCACACTGAACCTGGTTAGTGGCCAGCAAGTCCCAGGAATCCTCCCGCCTCTACCCCCTACAGCATTGGGGTTATTATAGGCACATGTGTAGCCATGCCCAGCTTTTTATGTGGGTACTAGGAATTCAAACTCAGGGCCTCAGGTTTGTACAGCAACCGCTCTTCCCTGCTGAGCCATCTTCCCAAACCTAGGTTTCTAGTCAGTGAAATGTCTGCAAAGAGGGGCTGGGAAATCACTTAGTAGTCAAGAGCACGCACTGCTCTTGCAGAGGACCTGCATTTAATTCCTGGCGCACATATGAGGCAGCTCACAACCTCCTGTTCCTCTAGCTCCAAGGAGATCCTCTGCCTCTAGCCACCATGGGCTCCTTCATACACATGCACATACCCCCACACATACCCCCACATAGACACACACACACACACACACACACACACACACACACACACACACACACGCTTATATAACTTTTCTTTTATGTCTGCAAAGAATACAAGAGAAGACACTGGTTTCATAACACATTGATAGAAAAGCTCTTCACAGTCACTGCTTTCCTCCTAGGAGACTGAGACAGTGACTCAACAGTGTTCCCAAATGTGCAGAGGAAGTGTTCCTATGAAGGGATGCGACTGCGTTATGCCCAGGTGTGCTTAGGGAAATACACTGAGACGTACGCTACCCTGTGACACCCTATACCTCAGCTTACACTGTAAGCCACCCATGTGATGGGACATGTGCCTGCACCAATGCAAATAATTCCCAATATGGCTTAGTTTATCTAGAGGCACAGTCCTTGAAGTCACGTATCATAAAACAAACCACAACAATAACACTGTACTCTAACAGTCCCTTCAGTGTTTGACCTTCTAACTTTAAAACTAAAAAAACATATACCTAAGAGATAAGCCGTCCTACAGGCTTTATGAATGTCACATTGTCCCTCTGTTACTTATTAACCTCATGCCAGGCAGGAGAGCCAAATGCCTTTCCATTGTGACCTCAGTGAAAGGGTTTTAGATGATGAAATGCATCCCCAGCAGAGCTCGGTCCCTGTGTCACTCACTGCTGGATCAGGCCTTCAGAGTGTACTGCCCCCAGAAGCTACTAATGACCAAAACAATGGCTAATGTGTGAGAAGATAATTACATTCCTAAGTACAACTATCTCCTTTACCACTCCAAATAACCCTGTGAGATAAACATGAGATGCAGTGTGTGTGGCATGTAGAGAATGTTCTAGAAGAACACTATTTATTACAGATGAGGAAACTGAAGCTTATAGGGGTAAAACAGCTAACCAAGTGAGTCTGGAGCCTGGCTGTGGATGAGGCTCAGCCGGTAGCTTGCATGCCTAGCATGTATTTACAAGGCCCTGGATCAGATCCTCAACACAGAGGTCAAGTCAAAACAGATCCAGTCAAATCCAGAGCCGTCTCCTGCTCTTAGCCACAGTTCCATTCACTTCTCCCACACAGAAAAGTTCTAAGAGGGTTACCTAAGGAAACACAGCACGGTAACAACCAGGACCGCAGCCTCGAAGCCCCAATTACAAGGTATCCAAAAACAGCTTTGAGAAAGCAACTTCTACCTAATATAAAAACCACAAATTATATTTTGGGTAGTGAAGAAAAAGGGCAAAGGAAAGACCAGGAGAAAAACAAGCAAAAAAGAAAAAAAAATCCACATCACATACAGGGCAGGGCATATAGATCTGTATGCAGGCCTTAGTATTGATCATAGCTCAGCCCTCAGGGCCAAATTGCCTTCCAAACACAGGAATCTTCCACTTTATGCTGTCAGCTGACCAAATAACTACAGCCCAATACACTGAGGAGTATACTGTGTGCACCACATTCTCTGAATGAAGACACAGAAGGCAAGATATTCTCCAATTATTTTTTTTAAATATTATTTTGAATAGTATACAAAATGCCGGTTTCATTACATTTTTACACATGTATAGTATTGTGTTTTGCTCATATTCATCTCATTATTCTCTCTTGTTCCCCCTCCATTTGAATATTAATAACATTTTTTTCCACTGATGGGGATTGAACTTGGTTGGGTGTGTGCTAAGCAAGCACTCTACCCATGAGGTACACCCCCTTTCTGCAGCTTTATTCTCAGAGAATAACAATCATCTATGCTGAAATAAAACAAGGACTCCAAAACAAATAAAAAGCTAAAAGTGCCTGTCATTTAATTATGCCTTTGAGAAGACAGCATGCAAACGGGGGGGGGGGGGGGGGAGTACTTTCTTCAGAGTAAATGAATCCTGCAGGGAAAACATGTCTCTTTTAATTTCAGTATTATGTACACATTCCAAGATAGATCTTATCGGTGTTCTTTCCAGTGTTCCAAGCGGCCCATGAAAGGGGAAAAGATCTAAAGACATGAAGTCTCGGGTCAGCTAAGACACCAGGCTGGTTTCAAGGTAGCAGACTAGAAACTCTTTGAGAATAAGGGCCCTGAGCCCCACCAATAGCCTCAAGCTGGGCATCGGAGATACGCTTTTTAACATGCCAGGGAAAGCAACTGCTTCCGCTCTTAAGAGATCAGCCGATAAATGCTTACAACTTGGTGTTTAAATGTTTAAGTAGAGCAACAAATTTTTCGAAAGCTCTGAATGTTCAAATTTTTGCTAACGGCAGAATAAATGCGCTTTGGTTAAAACAGCGCATTTCAAACAGCACAGCCCCCTGCCGTGTGACCCCGTGCGATTCAATTAGCCATTTTCCTAATCTTTTCGCTCTCCTCCTCCACACAGGAGGAAGGGGAACACCTGCCTCGGCTAGCTCTCTGCTGCAAGGCGGCTGTCAGCGAGTGGAGATGCTGTTCCGCCCAGGCCACTCACTTACAGTCCTGCAGCCCCCGGCTCCCCCTCTGGTCCAACCCCAGATAGCAGCAGCGAGTCCCGGTGCTCAGGGAAGGATGCTCCGGTGGCCGGCCCTCCCTGGGAGACCGCGGCGACACGCGCTGGGACCTGACAGTCACCGTCGCGCCCCTCCGCCCCGACCCGGCCCCGCGCGCCTCCAGCAGTCTCTACCCCGGGAGTCCCCGAGAGTCCCCAAGTGTCCCCGAGCGTCCCCGGTCCCCGACCCACACCCGGGCGCCCCTTCCCGTCCCCCGGGCGCTGCAGCCCTCCCGGCTAACAGCCAGGCCCCGCCGCGCCTGCCTCGCCTCGCCTGCCCCTCTCCCCAGGCCAGGCCTCCACGGCGGCGTGGTCGCCGGGCTGCAGACTCCTTACCCGGGAGCTTGAGCGCCCTGGACAGCACTGTCGCCATGGCGGAGGCCCCCCGTGCGCGTGCGCGCGCCGCGTCCTGCCGGGAAGTGTAGTTCGCTGCGGGCCGCGCGTGGGGCTGCGGGCGGGAAAGGTGTGACCTGCCGGGGGAGCACGGCTGGGAGGAGGCGCCCGCTCCCGCAGGTCACCCGCTCGGTGCTGGGCCAGGCTGAGTCGCTCGTGCTGAGCTCAGCAGGCGGTCCGACCGGTGTGCGGAGAGCCTGGAAGCAGAGAGCCGGGTAGTTAGGGAGGCGCGGGCTGTGAAGTTCAGTTCGCGTGGGTTTGGAATGGACAGACTGGATTTGAAGCCTACCTGTGCTATTTACTGCCAGGGCCATCTTGGCAAGTCACTGAGCTCAGGCTTTGTTTGTCCGCCAGTCAGCCAGTCGGCCTGTCTGTCCGTCTGTTTTTGAGACAAGGGTCTTAATGGAAATTGTCTTTGTAGGTGAGGATGACCTTGAACTCCTGATCCTCCAGCCTCCATCTCCAAGCCTCGGTATTACAGGCACGTGACACCGCACCAGGTTTTATTTATTTATCTATCTATTTATTTATTTAACTTATTTATCTACGGCCAGGTGTGGTTGTACATGCCTTTCCTAGGCAAACAGATATGCCAAGCAGTCGTGGTACATGCCTTTAAAAATCCCAGCACTTGGGAGGCAGAGGCAGGCAGGTCTCTGAGTTCATAGTCAGCCTGGTCTACAGAGTGATTTCTGGGACAGCCAGGGCTACACTGAGAAACTCTGTCTCGGAAAAAAAAAAAAAGTATTTATTCATTCTTTAAATTTTTATATATATATATATATATTGAGATCATGTAGTGCAGACTGGCATCTACTTGGCTATGTATTTGAAACTGGCCTGGAACTCCTAATCCTCTGGGCTTTACTTCGTAAGTGCTGGAATTACAGACATGAAACACCACACCTGGCTGGCTCTCTTGAAATGAAAACGACATCTCCTTCTTACTGAGAGAATCAAATGATACTATCCTTTTAAAGCACACAGCTCCTGTGGCTCTTTTCCCATCTTAAGTGTGGACTGAAGTGTGCTGAGGCTCTGACGTGGGTTTCTTGGTCTCAGTTCTTTCCAGGAGCCGACTGGTTTCTCACCCACAGGCACAGAAAAGATCAGCATTTTAGGCAAGGAATATGGAAAACATTACATCAGCTTGAAACTGAAGCTTCTTACTTATCTAGTGAGGTCTCCCCACTTCTGCTGAATGCTGATAAACAAAGTAAACATGCGAAGCACCGAGCACCCACAACTAGTGTTTCATGAATGTCTGATGTCCTTTTGGTTGATGTCTTACTGTTTTGTTGTTGTTTGAGACAGGGTCGCACTATGTAGACCAGGCTGGCTGGAATTCAGAAGTCTGCCTGCCTCTGCCTCCCAAGTTCTGGGATTACAGACATGTACCTCAGTATCGGCTTATTTATGTTTTACTATGGCCTCCTGGAGCATCAAACACATACATGGTACACAGATATAATGTAGGTAAAACACCCATACATATAAAAATAAATAAAAATGTATATAAATAAAAAATGTTTAATAAAAGGAATGAGCCACCTCACCTCACAATTAATAATAATAATTTTAATGGCTTAAATTTTATGTGTTAATTCTTTAACTTTTATTTATTTTGTGTATGTATGCGTGTAAGCACATGCATACTTTTGAGGACCAGTTCCCTCCTTCCACTGTGTGGATGTCAATGTCAGGAATTGAACTCAGGCCATTAGGCCTGACTCCAAGCACTTTTACCCACTAAGCCATCTCACCGGCCCCTTATGTGTTAATTCTTTCAATGTTCTATAATAATTGAAATATTTACTCTTTGCCAGCTTCTCTGGATATGATTAAAAACCATATTTTATATCAATGTAGGTCATCCAAGAAAAGAAACACTACAAGTCACAACAAACCATAGCTGCTTGCCTGGTATCAGATCAGCTCATTAGAACACAATCAGAGAAGTGAAGACTGATGTCAGTGACCCTGGAATGTGAAAAGGGTATAGAAGGACAGGAACAGGCACCTGGGACAGGCTGAGGTGTCCCAGAACAGCCAGGTTACACATGGTAGAGAATGGAGTTAGAGGCCAGCCGGGTCTACAGAGTGAGTTCCAGGACAGTCAGGGCTACACAGAGAGGAACCTTGTCTCAAAAATTCAAGAGAGAGAGAGAGAGAGAATCTCAGTAAAAAAGAAAAAAAAAAAAAAAAAAAAAAAGGACCTATAAGTGATTCCCAACCTGTGGGTCGAAACCCCTTTGGGGTGGCATATTAGATATTCTGTATATCAGGTGTTTACGTTACAATTTATAACAGTCATAACAGTAGCAAAATTACAGTCATGAAGTAGCAGTGAAATAGTTTTATGGTTGGGGGGAACTATATCAAAGGGTCACAGCATTAGAAAGGTTAAGAACCACCAATCTAGGGAGATGGCTCAGTGGTGAAGTACTTGTTGGGCAAGCATAACAACCTGAGTTCAGAGCATCAGCACCCTGTGAAAGCCAGGCGTGATTGCACGTTCCTCTAGCCCCAGCTCTTGGGTGAGCGACAGGAGGATCCTGGTGTTCTCTGGCCAGCCAGACTAGCAGAAACAGTGAGTTCTAGATTCAGTGAGTGTGCTGGTTAGATTTTGTTGTTGTTGTTGTTTGGCATCTTGACAAAAGTATGAGTCATCTGGGAAGAGAAAACCTCAACTGAGAAAATGTCTCCATCAGACTGGCCTATTGGCAAGCCTGTGGGGCAGTTTCTTAATCTGTGATTGATGTGTGAGGGCCTGACCCGCTGTGGACAGTGCCACCCCTGGACAGGCGGTCCTAAGATGTACAAGAAAGCAGGCTGAGCAAGCCAGTAAGCAGCATTCCTCCCTGGCTCTACTTCAGTTTCTGCCTCCAGGTTCCTGCTCTGCTTGAGTTCCTGCCCTGATTTCCCCCAGTGACTGACTGTAATCTAGGGGTTGTAAGATAAAAATAAACACTTTCTTCCACAAATTGGTTTATTCATAGCATTTTATTACGATGTAACATGAATTGCTAAATGGTCTTATTAATTAAAAAAAAAAAAAAAAAAAAGACCCAGAGTCAGATATTGGGGTAAAAGTTGAAAGATCAGAGAAGCAGAACGGCCAGCCACTAGCTTATTGTTTCGAAATGCTCAACCTCAAGAGAGCGAGTTCCTGTTTCCTCATGCCTTATATACCTTTCTGTGTCCTGCCATATTACTTCCTGGGATTAAAGGCATGTGTCACCACTGCCTGGTTCTGTTTCTCTCTAGTAGCCCAGTGTGGCCTTGAACTCACAGAGATACATATGGATCTCTGCACATGGATCTCTGCATATGGATCTCTGCCTCCCAAGTGATATAAAGGTGTGTGCCACCACTGCCTGACCTCTATGTCTAATTTAGTGGCTGGCTCTGTCCTCTGATCCCCAGGTAAGCTTTATTGGGGTACACAATATATCGCCATATTACACCAATAAGAAGCAAACTAAGACTATATCTCAAAAAAAAAAAAAAAGTGGAGCGTGAGATGGATGAAGATACCCCAAAACAACCTCTGGACTCATTCCACATACATAGTCACACACATGCATGGATATACCACACACACAAAGAAAAATGTAAAGCTTTGCTTTAAACTGTTTGATTACTCCCCCACGCACACCTACATACATCCATACCCAACAGATTCATCTGAATCTGTATGGCATTTCTACTGTCTGCATCCCAGCTATGTCCAAGAGCTTTGGAGGGAAGCAGATGCTGAGAGCTTATGACCTCCCTGGCCCCCGCAGCTTTTATCCATTTTATTTGCCTTGTTCCCTCCAGGTTCCTCCTTCTTGTCACAGTTTTTCCCCATTTGAACATAACTACAGCTCAGAATCAGGTTTCTCAAACTTAGCCTGCCTTTCTTTTTTTCAATTTATTTCATTATTTGTTCTTTTGGGGAGGTCTTTGGGGGACAGAGTCTCACTCTAATCCAGGCTGGCCTGGAATTCACTGAGTTTGAGGAACGTGGGTCAACCCTCCTGCCTCTGCCTACTGATTTTCTCTCAATTTAAAGAGAAAACTCAAAGCGGTCACCAGAGGTATCAGGACCCGTGCTTCTGCCATAGAGAAGACCTGTGAGATTCTCTCTAGCTAGCGGGGAAACTGAATATCTTGGATGCCAAAACACCCACTCAGGTCACCATAGAAAGTAGATTCCCCAGGACTTGCCAAACGTGGCTTGCCTCCAAGGAAAGTCAAAGAGAGGTAACTGGAGAGGGGTGACCTGGAACAGCCTGTCACGCCTGAACCCGTGCCTGCTCTGAATAGAAGACGTTGTTCTAGACATCACAACAGAAGCCACATTGATCCCATGTGGGAGTCCCGATCATTTACAGAAAGAACCCACAGTGTCATCTCTTATTGCCTAGAGTGTGCTGTACTCAATCTAAGGAAGGTTAAATTGTGTTCTCTAATACTCCTTCTTCTGTGGCCACCACAGACATTTCTGTAGGTCCTGACCCTCCTAGTGGGTTTCCTGACTTCCTTAGATCCAGGACAACTGAGCCCACCAGCAGCTGCTACCCATCGCTCTTGGTATGCCGGGACGGCCAGGTTCTCTGCCGCCTCTCACAAGGCTTCCAGTGTCTCTCACAGATCAATACCAACACCAAGGTCTAGTGCTGTGAAAATGTGGAGGCCCGGTGGTGAAGTGGAAACTGGAGAAGACTGGCTCCTCCTCCTAGGTTTGTAGCTAGAGTTTTCCTGCTTGGCCCACAGTCAGGACAAATCTGTCACCCGCCAGTCCCACAGCCACTCAGACCCAACCAAGTAAACACGGAGACTTATATTGGTTACAAACTGTATGGCCGTGGCAGGCTTCTTGCTAACTGTTCTTACAGCTTAAATTAATCCATTTCTATAAATCTATACCTTGCCACATGGCTCGTGGCTTACCGGGATCTTCACATGTGGCTTGTCATGGTGGCGGCTGGCAGTGTCTCTCTCACCCAGCTTCCTGTTCTCTCAATTCTCCTCTCTGTTAGTCCCGCCTATACTTCCTGCCTGGCCACTGGCCAATCAGTGATTTATTTATTGACCAATCAGCAACACATTTGACATACAGACCATCCCACAGCATAGGTTAGTCACAATTTGTTAGGAAATTGCATGCACTATCCTGCCTATTCTTCAAGGTCAAATGGAGTCTTTCATTGGCGCTTTCCAATTTTAGTGGGTGAGTCAACCAGGCGAAAGTGATTGTTGTAACAAGCAACCTCAATCTTTCAGTGATTTTAGAGAATACAAGTTCATTGCTAGTTAAGTCACAGAGTAGGGGCAGGGCAGGCAGCACTGGGGCTCTGTTCTTCCATGTCATTCAGGGGCCTCAACTCCTGTCTAGTGTTCCTACATCTTAGGGCCTTGGAGCCCTCCTCCGGGTCATTGCATCCTAGCTCCTGCTGTCCTGGGAGAAAAGAAAAGGTGTTTAGGAAACATGCACTCAGTTTCTGTTATGCTAAGAACTTCTCTTATTTACAGAATACAGGCTTGAGAGACTGTGGCGGCACACGTGTCCCGAGGGTGGGAGAGACTGTCAGGACTGCTGGGCAAGGCAGAACCGGAGAAATTTCAGACTACGTTTTTTTTTTTTTTATAACCCCAGCTCCTGAGAAGCTGAATCAAGAGCGTTGTGAGTGTGAGGCCAGCCTGGGCTACATAATGAGCTCCTGGCCTTGGGAGGGCAGTATAGTGAGACTTGTTTCAAACAGACAGACAGATAAAAAGAAGCTTGAGCCCTTGGGGGCAGGGAAAAAGCTCAGGCTTTGTTCTGCTAGGGCCTAAAGCTTTGTTCCTGAGCTGAGTTTGTCCTCTGGCTTAGGAGCTTGCCACTGTGTTTAAAATAAAGCTATCCCCAGAGGACTGGAGAGATGGCTCAGTGGTTAAGAGCACTGGCTGCTCTTCCAGACAGACCCAAGTTCCTCTGCAACTCCAGTTCCAGGGGATCCGACACCCTCACACAGACAGACATGAAGACAAAACACCAATGCACATAAAATAAAAATAAATAAATCATTGTTAAAAATTTACTCCTTTAAAAAATTAAAATAAACCTGTTCCTAGAAGCAACTCCTTCCTCCAGAGACAGCTTTCTGGAGACCAAGTACCATCTGCTCTACTGGGACTAAAGTGACAGAAGTGGGAATTAGTTACAGGGCAGAGACCTGAAAAACAGAAAGAACAGCGCAGCAAAGAGCATGTTGGCGTTAAATGCAATGTCAAGGAACCGGAGAAATCAGTCTTGCATCAGGAACTTGGAAGAAGGTGTTGGCCTGTGGTTTATTCACTTCATACAGGGAACTTGAGTCTGACCAGGAGGGAGTAGCACAGCTGTAGAAGACAAACAGGTTCCTCTTCTCATACTGTCCCTTAATAACATTCAAGGCTCCTCGGCTCAGATTTGTACACACCTAGGTTTCTCCAGCCTAAAGGACTTTCTGTAACCCAGACTATTAAATGCTTTCTAGGCCCTGAGGTTTAAACAGAGGTTTCTTATCAAGTCCCTAGCTGGGGACATATGTACAAGAATAACAATACAATTAAGCACAGGTCCACCCAAAGCCACTGAGATCCACCCCCACAGGCACATACCATGGCTTGTTCATCCATCTGTGACATACTTGACGTCATAACGTGGGTGGTGATAGCTACTGAAAAGTTTCTGCACCCCATAAGCCTCTCCACTGATGCAGCAATCTAAATTAGACCAAATCAACCCAAATTAAGAAAAAGCCCAGGTTTAATGGGTAAAATGCTCCTGGATGATTTTCCCATGCGCCCTGCCCCCCCCCAAGGGGGGTGGTTAGAAGAGAGACCTAAAAACTATGTGTCTGTTTTCTGGGGGAGACAGTTTAAATACCCTGTGAGAGTGGTCCTGAGTATCTCTGGGGGAGGAGCAGTGTTTGGCGGACTTTCTGAGGAGGCAAGATCTGGGGGAGAGAAAGAGGTGGGGCTTCCATCTAATGATCCCAGACTCTTTGGGTATTATGGATGCCAGGGTGCCAGGGGCTGAGGTGGAACTTCCACCAGAACAGCTACCACTGAAGAACCTTTATCACCCATGAGAGCACACTATTTAGGACACTCGTCAGTCAATCCTGCCATCAGACCTCAGCTACTTTATCAGCTTCAAAACATAATGAACTAGATAGTTAAATCAATGATCAAGCAAATTAGGACTTGTATAGTTGTTTTCCTAATGATTTAAGAGCTGGGGGATAGAGGTCAGGACACTCAATACTCAATATTTCTCCAAAAAACGACAAAACATGGGACACATGTGTTCTCCCTGTTCTGAGCTTCTGGCCCCCACCATTGTTTCTTCTCCAGTAGGATGCTCTTGGCTCCATTCTGCTCTTGGGGTTTCTCTTCCTGCCATCTTTCCTGCTCCCACTTGCCACAAGCTGAACTCACCTCCATCCTCCTAGGCAACTTCTTATCATGGAGGCAGTCACTGCTGTAGAATTCTCACACAATGTTCTTTACATTGTTCTTCCAGTATTAACCCATTTCACGGTCGTAACAATCTTGTGGTGTAGGCACCCGACCCCAACCTTTCAATGAGGAACTAAAGGCTGATATTGTGGTAGATGAAGCTGCTCACCCGATTCCATGAAAGAGGAATTTAATGGAGATTATTCTTTTTCCTTTTTCTTTTTTTTTTTTTTTAAAGAAATCATCTCACTAGAACTTGCTCTTTCGACCAGGCTGGACTTGAACTCACAGAGATCCACCTGCCTCTGCCTCCTGAGTGCTGGCATTAAAAGTATGCACCACTATACCCAGCTATTCTTTCTGTCTTCAATCACCAGCAAAGACATTATATAACACACGTGCTAAGATCTGTCCTCTGTCCTCCACAGCTTAGAATTAGCTTCAGATCTGTGGCTCAGCTGTCCAGGGAAGCACTATTTGTTCAGTTGGAAGTTTTTGGTGGGGCTGGAGAGGTGGCTCAATGGTTTAGAGCACTTGCTGCTCTTCCAGAGGACCTGAGTTCAGTTCACAGCAACTACATCAGGCGACTCAAAAACATCTGTAACTCTAGCTGCAGGGAGTCCAGAGCCTTCTTCTGGCCTCCCTAGACACACACATAGCATACACATAGACACTGACACACTCATAAATAAATAAAAAAATAAATAAATATAATACTGGGTGGAGTGATGCACTCCTTTTATCTCAGCACTGAGATAAAAAGCAGAGACAGGTAGACCTCCATGAGTTCAAGGACAGCCTGCTCTATATAGTGACTTCCAGGACAGCCAGGGCTATATAGAGAGATCCTGTCTAAAAATACTAAACAAATCAATAATTAGTTAAATGGCTGGGTGTGATTCATGCCCTTAATCCCAGCACTTAGGAGGCAGATGAATATAGAAATCTGAGTTCAAGGACAGCTTATGTTGTATTTTAAAAATAGCGGGAAGGAGTCACACCATACAACAGGGCCCACGTAGGAGGTTTATTGAGGGGAAGGGGAGAGAGAAGGGCAGAGAAGGGGCAGAGAGCGATCCTTGGGGACGAGGAAGGGAAAGAGAAAGGAGAAAGAGATGGGAGGTGTACAAGGGAGGCATTTTATAAGGAAACGTAGCGAATGTGCACAGGGGGTGCTCTTAGTGGCTGCAGCTGAGGGATATCCTGTCAGGACCCTAAGGGCAGGCCAATACAGATGCCTAAATGCTAACAGCTTAGTCTACACAGTGAACTGAAGGACATCCAGGGCTAAAATTAAGACCCCATCTCAAATTTTTAAATTATTTATGTATATATGAATAATACTAAAAAGTCAAGTAAATAAATAAATACCCAAGGTCTTCAGTGCCAGCAAAAATGAAAAATAAGTATGCTTCATGGGAAAGTAGTCCACTGGAATGTAGTCTCAGTAGATAAACTACTCTCACTGGGCATAGTGGTGCACACCTTTAATTTCCAGCACATGGGAGACAAAGGCAGGTGGATCTCTGTAAGTTGAGGCCAACCTGGTCCCCATAGCTAGTTCCAGGACAGCCAGGACTAAGAGAGACCTTATTTCAAACAATAACAACAGTGAAAGTCTTCGTCCTCTGAAAAATATGTATTTATTGATCTAAAAATAGACTTGGCTCTGAAATCTCTTGCTCCAGAGACTTTCTTTCCTGGCTAGAGGTATAGGAACTCGATTGTACAGATGAACCCAGGAAGCCCTGTCTATTCAGATCCTCTCGGCCTCTGACTCACAGCCTTCCTCTTCCTTCTTCTGTACGGAGCAGGATCAAGCTGGAAAGAGCTGCCTATTGCACAGCATTACACAGAGAAGTTATTTATCTCCAGCCCCTAGACAGGAAGGGAAGGGAAGGTTAAAGGAATACTTTTCTGTGACCCGCCTTGGGCAAGAAGAATTTTGGCCTCTCAGATTCACATTGGGAAAGAACAAGGCAGGAGGCAGGTGGTGGGGAGATCACAGACACCTTGGTTCTGAGACTGCTTCTGAAGACCTCCAACAGCTGCTGATTCAAGGTTCTCAGCATGTCACAGCACCCCAGTTTGGAGACTCGCTTTCTGACCTCCAACAGCATCAAAGCAGAGTAAGAACCTGATCTCTTGCTTGATTTTTGTCTTGTTTTGTTTTCACAGGGTCCCACTATGGCAGCCCCGGCTGTCCTCTGCCTCCACTCCCACCTCCCCAGTGCTGGGCTTAAAGGCATGAACCACCACACCCAGGGGACTTAACCCAGGGTTTTGTGCATGCTAGACCAACTCTCTGCCAACTGAGCTACATCCCAGCCCCAACACTACCTATTCTTAAGTTACAATTTAAATAAAGGTATGAAGGAAGAAATGGGCAAGTAATTAGTTAAATGAAATTTTAAAAAAACCAAAAACTTCTGTAATTCTTTTTTGTGTTTTGTGTATATGTGTGTGTGTGTGTGTGTGTGTGTGTGTGTGTGTGTGTGTGTGTGTGTGTGTGTTTTACTGGGGTTTAAACCTAGGGTGTTAGGCATGCTAGGCTACTGCTTTACCACTGAGTTATATCCCCAACCATCTTCCTTTACCTTAAACACAATGTAGTACTCGAGATGTCTGCCTATGGAGTGAAGCCCAGGCCTTCTCCGTGAATCCGGACTGGCAATCTCAGACTGAAGCCTTCACAGTGGAGCAGAACAGGCTCATACTCTGGGCATCACACTTCAGGGTGTGCTATGCTTTGGGGTGTCCTACTTGAGAATTTTATGGGCCCCCTCTAGTGCCTGAGACCATCTGGATGTGATGGTACTGTAGCAAACTGCAATGAAATGTCCCTTCTCAGGGTGTCTCAGAGGGGCTCTTCCACCCTGTCACCACCCATGGCCCATGCATTTAGTGTTTCACTTAAAATCAAAAGGTTTGTATGGGGGACGTCTAACTGAAAGGAATTCCCAGGTCTTTCACCTGCATGTCCACCCTGCCTCATTTTCACACAGGTCCAGGTCAGCCCCTCCCTGTGAAGGGGATTTGTATACAGGTGTGGTTCTAATAATACTGGATCTTAGAGTTGGATGGCAGCTCAGAAGTCTTCGGATCTAACCCGTAGCAATTCTGCCATCTGGCATCCCATCTCTTTGGACACCGTTAGATCCTGGGAGCTCATGCCATGTGTGGTCACCATCCAACATAGTAGTTACCTTTTGCCTCGCTGTGACAAAATAGCCCACAGAAGCAACTTAACGAAAGAAGGCTTTATTTCTGCCCACGATTTTAAAGGGATATTAACCCATCATGGCCAAGAGGCACGGAGCAGGAGCAGGAGGCGCCATTGTATCCACAGTCGGAAAGCAGAGAGAGGTGAATGATGGTGCTACCTCACTTTCTCCTGTTCACCTGTCTGCTCAGCCTAGGACTCCAGCCCTGTGATGACGTCACCACAGCTAGTGTGGGTCTTTCTGCCAAAGCTCAACCTCTCTGGAAATGCCCTCATAGATGCGCTCAGGGGTACATCTCTTAGGTAACTATAAACCCAGTCAAGTTGACCATCAAGACCACCATTATGCCCACTGTTGTACAACAGTGTTCCTAGACCACCCAAGAGCACTGCACTTTTTTGAAGGTACCGGAAGCAAGCTCTAAACTCTAGTTCCCATTCCATTTAAGCCTGAAATTCTGACTCAAGGTTCTTAATAAATTTTGCTTAAAGCTGTTTTCACACACACACACACACACACACACACACACACACACACACACGCGCACATGCACACGCACACGCGTGCTCTCACCCTTCCCTTTACCTCAAGGGCATTCAACTTTGTCTTGTTGTAGAAAAGATTCTCCTTTGAGGCTAAGTTCTTTTTCAGCAATCAAGTTTCACATCCCTGGAGATGTGGCTAGTGATGTCATGAATGCGGAAGGCTTTCCTCTCACTGCTGGGCTGTAAATAATTAAAGATCTTAGATATGTACTCTAAAAGCTGGGCTGGGGAGGTGGTTCAGGAAACACAGGCATACAATTCACAAGCCTGATGACCTGAGTTGACCCCACATGTTGGAAGGAGAGAACTACTTCAAAGGGTTACCTTCCAGCCTCCACATGCACACCAGGGCCACAAGACAACATTTGCTTCTGTGCACACACACATACATACATATATACATACATACATACATACATACATACATACATACATACATACGTGTGTGTGTGTGTGTGTGTGTGTGTGTGTGTGTGTGTGTGTGTGTATACTCTGTATAGCCCTGGCTGCCTTGGAACTCCCTCTGTAGACCAGGCTAGCTCAACCTCAGAGTGTTAATCCCAATGGAGAGAATAAGACCACTAACACAATTTGAGCCAAATTTGAAGCAAGCTTGATTTTTATCGGGGTGCACCCAAGATCTGGCCAGCAACTGCCTTCTAAGTCAGGTTAAAGAGAGAAGCCCTGAATCCATTTCTTGCCCCTCCCTCTCCCCCCTCCCTTTTTTTTTTACAGAAGGGAGACAATGGGGTAGTAAGGAAATATAAAAATCTTAAAAAAAAAAAAAAAACATCCTGTGGTCACCCACCATGTGCTTAGGGAGGGGTCAAGGAAGGTCAGGGTATTCTCAAAAACAAATCAAGGTCATGGGTTGGGGAAGGTCAGGTTCCAGGAAACAGAGAGCAAGCAACTCGACTCTCACAGCAAATAGAAACTTATTTTTAAAAACATGGTATAATGGCCCCTGCCTTCAAAATGGCCTCAAGTAGGTTCCTCAAGAGATCGCCGGCCTCTGCTTCCCGAGTGCTGGGATTAAAGGCATGCACCACCACTGCCCGACAATAAACATATTTTAAAAACTAATAGTATGAGAAAATTTCTGTTTCTATAGTAAGGGCTTAAAGACCACAAACCACACCCACACACATCTCTCTTCTTTCTTTGCTTGGGAATGGGTAACATGTAGCTTAGGCTGGCCTCAAACTCGATATATAGCCCAGGATGACCTCCCAATACACCAATCTCTCCCTGGCTGGGGTGATAGGGCTTTTTAAAAAGAGAACGTGCCCGGAGCCACGGGGACTCCCCCATCACAGACACATCCTTGTGGTTCTTCCTCTGCCGCCGCCCCATAAGACCTGAGTTTTTGTTCTCACTGGGGAGAACAAAGTCTCTTTCTGCTCTCCTGGGCCAGCCCCAAAGAGGAAGCACCATAGAGAGAGGGCTATTTCGTGAGAGTTTTGCATCCATTTTATATAATCCCGTATAGTTGTTGTTTTTCCCAAGATTGATTTATTTTTATTTTATGTGTAGGAGTGTCTGCCTGCATGCATGTCTATGTACCATGTGTGTGCTGGGTGCCAGTAGAAGACTCCCAACTCCCTGCAACCGGAAACAGAGGTTGTAACAGCTGTGTGGATGCTGGGATCCAAGCCATCTCTCTAGCCACCAATTTCTTTTCTTTTTCTTCTTTAATTTAACAATTTAACCTTAACTCAGTCTACTTTTATTTTGGGTGTTTTGGTTTGCTTGTTTGTTTTTGAGACAAAGGTTCATCCTGTAGCCCAGGCTTGATACAGAATTCACCATGAAGCCTAGGCTGGACCTCAAGCTCACAGGCCAGTCCTGGAATTACAGGTGCAAGCCACACTCCTAGCTTCCATATCAGTCATCTTAATTGAGAAATGATTGTATGTGTTTTTCTCTATTCCTCATTTTAAGGATTGGACACTGGAGTGTCTCTCTGCTTCCGTCACTAATGTTCTCTCTGTGACACCTTTGCTAAACATAGCTGCAGATTGTTCCCTTAGTGAACAGGTCAAAAATACAAACTGGAGAGAGAGAGAGAGAGAGAGAGAGAGAGAGAGAGAGAGAGAGAGAGAGTAGCTGGCATCAGTGACCTGATACCACTTACTTAGATTTTTTTTTTTTTTTTTTTTTGAGACAAGGTCTCACTATGTAGCTCTGGCTGGCCCGGAACTCATTGTGGAGACCAGGCTGGCCTTCCAAGTACCCAGATTGAAAGCATGTATTACCATGTCCAGGTATTCAGATTATTATGTTATAAGGAATAAAGATATGACTCATTTCAATTTTGTGTGCATACACTTCTCAGGGAAATAAAAAATAAGTAATTAACATATGTACAAATTAGCTTCACTTATTTAAAATAATGATAGAAATCTAAACATGCTTATAGAGACATATATATGTAAACTCAGAAAAAGCCTAGCAGTGCTGGCGCACACCTTTAGTCCCAGCACTTAGGAGACAGAGAAAGATGGATCTCTGTTGTTGTTTGTTTGTGCTCTTTTGGGGAGCCTGCCACCCAGCTCCCAAATAAATCACACACAGAGACTTAGTCATAAACACCCCGCCTTAGCTTGGCTTAGTTTCTAACCAGCTTTCTCTAACTTTAAATTACCCCATCTGGTGCCTGGGCTGGTCTACTCTGGTGACCGGTCTAGTGAATATCCTAACCGCCATCTTAGAGCCTTTATCCAATGACTGATGGAGGCAGATGCAGAGATCCACGGCCAGGCGCCAGGCTGAGCTCCGGGAATCCAATCGATGAGAGAGAGGAGAGATACTGCAGGCTGGGGACGTCGAGATCATGATGGGAGGACTTGCAGAGATGACCGGCCACACTGGTGGAAGCCCATGAACTGTGGACTGGTGGCTGTGGAGCCCCCATGGGACTGGACTAGGCCCTCTGGATACAGAAGATGGTTGTTTGGCTCGAACTGTTTGGGGGGTACCCAGGTAGGGGGGTCTGGATCTGTCCCTGGTGCATGCACAGGCTTTTAGGAGCCCAGTACCGGTGGTGTGACGCCTTGTGAAACCTTGGTGCGGCAGGAAGGGGCTTGGAACTGCCTAGGCTCAGTGTGCGGTCCTCTGCTGACTCCTCATGGGAGACCTTGATTTGGCGGATGTGGGGATGTGGGGTGGCTTGGGAGGGAGGGCTGGGGGGTGGGAGGAGGGAGGAGACGGGATCTATGGGTAGTATGTAGAGTAAGTAGAAAATTTCTTAATAAAGAAAAATGAAAAAAATAAAAATAATAATAAATTACCCCATCTGTCTTTTGGCCTCTGGGCTTTTCCCACTCTCTTACTTCTGTAAATCTTACTCTTACTCCGTGGCTTGCTGTGTAGCTGGGTGGTTGGCCCCTGACATGCTTTCTCTTCTTTCTCTGGCTACTTCTCCCTTTTTTCCAGATTTATCCTTCTATATATCCTCTCTGTCTGCCAGACCCACCTATCCTTTCTCCTGCCTTGCTATTGGCTGTTCAATTCTTTATTAGAGCATCAGGTGTTTTACACAGGCACAGTAACACAGCTTCACAGAGTTAAACAAATGCAACATAAACAAAAGTAATACACCTTAAAATAACATTCCACAACAGATCTCTGTGAGTTCAATGCTAGCCTGGTCTACAGAGAGAGAGAGTTCCAAGACAGCCAGGGCTACACAGAGAAACACTGTCTCAAAAAAAAAACAAAAACAAAAACAAAAACAAAAACAAAACATTAACAACAACAACAAAAAAAAAACCAAGAAAAACATGTGTGTGTGTGTGTCTGTGTGTGTGTCTGTGTGTGTGTCTATGTGTGTGTTTGCACTGAAGTGGAAGCATCAATACCAAACCGTCAGTAGTGACTACTCTGGAAGGGTGCTGCCGTGAATTTTCATTTATTTTGATGAATGATTGAAACTAAAAACTTTTTAAGATGAAATCTCTTTATGTAGGACTGACTGGCCTAGAATTCACCAAGATCAACCTGCCTCGGCCTCTTGACTGCTGAGATTAAAGATATGCTCGACCATGTCCAGCTAAAAAGTATGAAACAATTTTAAAGACTCACATACTGTTTAAAGTGCAAAAATAGAAAGTAGCTGAGTTTGGTGACTCCCACTTACAAACCCAGCATTGGGAGATAGAGAACTCAAGGCCAATCTGGGCTACCAGAGGAGAGTCTTTCCAAACAAACACAAAAACTGTGTTAAAGACAGAGTCATCAGAAAGAAACTGAAAAACTGTCTACTTTGATCCATAAAGTGATGGCTGCACAAACATGAGGACCTGAGTATGGTGATATTTTATTTGTACTGAAATGTGATTTTATTTGTATGTTAGTAAATAAAGTTGCCTGGGGGTCAGAGCTAATATCAAGTCATAGCAGAGCCTGGCGTTGGTGGCACACACCTTTAATCCCAGCTCTTGGGAGGCAGAGCTAGGCAGATCTCTGTGTGTTCAAGGATACAGCCAGCATGGAGACACACGCCTTTAATCTCAATACCAACCATAGAAGACCTGGAGGTCTGTATAGATGGGCAGGTCATGTGGTTGGGTTTACAACCAATGAGAAGGCAGAATAGAAAGTCAATAAAAAGCACAAACATACAGGAAGTAGGTCTCTTGTGGAGAGGTAGGACAGCAGCAGCAGTGAAGGATAAGGTTTTTAATCTCAGCTCTTAGATATTGCTCTGACCTCTTGGCTTTCATCTCTGAATCGGCTCTGTGTTTCTTATTTAAAAAGACGGTTACATCTACAGAGTTTGGGTCCCTAGTACCCACATAAAAGTCAGGCACAGTGGTATGCACTTATAATCTCACCCAGGGCTAAGTTCAGCTAACCAAATTCTACTGGATTTAGAAGTTAATGAAAATGAGAGAGGCTGGCTAGTCTCAAGGACTGACTCCTCCTATCAGATTCCCTGCCTATTAACTTCCCAGTTCTATCTCTGGCCTGGGCTTCCCCATTGAGTCCCAGGCTGATGTATTCTAGACTATGTCCTCAGAATCCCCCCAAAACATTTATAGTCATCTGAAAACAAAATATGTCCACAGCTGAACTCCTGAAATTGACTCCAAAATGTGTTATATGAGGACAGGATCTCACACAGTAGTCAGACTAGTCTGGAACTCACTATGCAGCCAAGGCTACTCTCAAACTCACTGCAATCCTTTTGACTCAGCCTCCCAAGTGCTGGAATTGCCTGCATCATCCACCACACCTGCGTGTTCTATTTATTTTGCTTTTTGTTCTTTTTTATCTTTCTTTCTTTTTCTTTTTCTTTCTTTCTTTTTTTTTTTTTTTTTGTCATAGAGTTTTGCTTTGTAGCATTGGCTGGCCTACAACTTCCTATAACAGGGCTCCAGACCTTAGCACAATTCACTCCATGATAGAAGTGCCGTTTAGGCTCTAAAACCTCAGCCCATAGATGGTATTACCTGCCAAAAATGAAAACAAAGACCTCAGCAAAGTCCATAGTTATGGGAAGGTCTCTAAATGTACTAACCTTTTGCTTTTTGTAGTTCTGCTTCTGGCTAACTGTTCTTCTTAACTGAAGTATGTCAACCCAGGACATGGTCTTTGCGCTTAAAAGCTCACCCTGAGAAAAGCTTGGGGCTACAGTGGGATCCCAAATATCTAGTGTAGTTACTGGCCAGCTAATAGAGACTTTCTATTGGCTTAAGCCCATGTCCAAGCAGTCTTCTCCGGTGCATACCCACAACACTGACTGTGTAGAACAGGCTGGCCTCAAACCCACAGCTATTTGCCAGCCTCTGCTCCCGGGTGTTCGAACCAAAGGTATACGCCGCCACACTCAGCAAAACATGTTCTTTTTGCAGCCTTCCCAAATGCAATTGTGCTCGATCATTCCAGTCTCCTAGTTACTGCTTCCGATTTACTTTCCAAATCTGTCAGGACACTCTGGATACTCAGATAAATTCAGACAGTGGTGGATTAAGAACATTTAGAAGGATAATTTACATGTTCCACTATAGAGTTGAGTGAAAAAAAAAAGCAAAATGCAAATTAGAATGCATAGTCATCTACCTTTTAATAAGAAAGGCTAGGGATATGAAAAAGTGTACATATAGTTTCAAAAAGTTGATGAATGAATTTAAATGTAATGAAAGATTGCCCAACACCTTTATTAAATTGCACACCAAGATGTGACGGTTGATCTTGATTGTCAATTTGACTGGATTTGGAATCACCTGGAAGACACGCTGGGTGTGTCTGTGAGAATTTCCAGAGAATTTAAAGTGAGATGAGAAGACCTACCTAGAATGTGGGTGGCAGCATCCCCAGGTTGGTGTCACAGGCCAGGTTCCCAAGAACCCAATAAAAGGAAGAAAAGGAGGCGAGCAGAGCAGAGGGCCGACTCTCTGCTGCCTGGAGTGTGGAGAGTCCCAGTCACAAGCGCCTGTCACAGGAGTGCTGCCCTGTCAATCCTCTTAAGCCATGCACCAAAAGAAATCCTTCCTTTAAGTTGCTTCTGAAGGGCCTTTTGTCACAGCCATAAGAAACATAGCTGATACAGAAGCATCCGCGGAAGCTGTTTCCTTTGTCCTGTTTCTGCCCCCGTGTCTTTTTCTCTTACCCATCATTCTCTGCTGGGACAGCCCCAAGACGTTCAGATTTCTCTTCCCCAAAGCAAGTCACAGAAACCAGACTTCCCCCTGAAGCCAAGCAACCCAAAAATAGTATGTTCCCCTGTCTTTCTGAATAAAAACTGACTATAAATCAACTCCCTGACCAACAGCCATCAGGACTTTGCTGTAGATTGCCTTTGGCTTCCTGAGCTTTGTGATAGCCATCAAAGGAACTCGGACAGGATGTACACAGTATGGTTAGTAGTGTACTGAAGAGGGCACGGGGCCACTCTAGGGACAAGAGTGGTGATGGCTTTATGGTATTCCTCAAGTCTTGAGAACAGACAGCTTTTCCTGGGTGGAGGGAGGGGCGGGGTTTCCTGTCCAGATGATTGATGGGCTCATTTAGGCTGATCTTTATGGAAGGAGGCAATAATGTGGCATTGCTCTCTATCAGAAGCCTGTGGCTAGTTAACAATCTTGTAAGATTTAGATAATGTTGTATTAGTGACCTAGACAGTTCAACATGCCATGTCTCCACCCAAGGACAGAGGTGTGACTCAGATCCCACTCTTTCCACCAGCAGCCTTATAGCGTCTGTTCAAGGTTTTACAAGCTTCCAATTATGAATGAGGAATCTCCAGTGACCTCCAATCATGCTAGTATCTCTAACGAGGGGTTAGTGAAAAGGTTCAATGGGTAAAGGTGCTTGCTGCCAAGCCTAAAGACCTTAGTTCAATCCCCAGGTCCCAAATGGCAGAAAGAAAGAACTGACTCCCAAAAGTTATCTGCCATCTACAAACATACCAGGGTATAGTCTATATTCATGCCAGTGTGAACACACACACACACACACACACACACACACACACACACACACACACACGCATGTACACGCACACTGATAAATGGTCTTTCTTTTAATTTTAAATAAATTAGTTACCTAACACAACTTGTTTGATTTTAAGTTGTAAGACCCCTATTCCAGAAGGGATCCTGTCCCCCACAACCAGGAAGAAGAAATGCCATGACTGAAGAGCCAGAAAGAATGTGAACAGTCAGGCCTTGCTGGGTACCTGCCCTCCACCCACTGCATCATCTCCTAACTTATCTGTCCAATTTCTGAGTTACACATCTGTCTCGGCACCACCCAACCTAAGATGAAAAATGGATACTTTACCTGGGTCTTTGGGTTTTTGACCTAAAGGCTCCGCGTCAAATAAAGTTACAGTTAAATAACCGCTGTAGCTTTTCTCAGGTTAGTCCGCTGCAAGATTATTCCAACCATTTCAAATGTGAACACTCAGAGAGTAAAGCTGAAGTTCCATACAGGAGGGAGGAATAAGCACATGAAAGAATGGTGTCAGAAATCAATAGCGTTGAGGAGGCTTTGTTTACATCATTTGACTTGTGGAGATGTAAAAGGCTTTTATAATTATAAGGCAAAGCGAAGCCGAGATAGGAAACAGCGGTGCCTCAAAGTTAAAAATGAGTATCAAGCAGATCAGGTTGAGAGCTTGACCATAGAAAGGAAATTAATCTGAGGACTTAAAAACACAGTAAGTGCTAGAGAGCATCTGTGCTCTCGCAGATGATCCGAGCTCAGTTCCCAGCACTTGCACTGGGAGGCTTACAAGCCTAGCTCAGGAGTGTCTGAAGCCCTGTTCACAGGCACCTGCGCTCACACACACACACAGTTAAAAATAGAAACATGGGCCAGAGAAACAGCTCAGAGGTTAAGAGTAAATATTGTTCTTTCAGGGAACCTGAATTTGGTTTCTATCACACATGTCAAGTAGTTCACAACCTCCTGTAACTCTAGCTCCAGAAGATCCAATTCCTCTTTTGTTTTCCTCAGGCATGTGCCCACACATGCACATACACACACACACACACACACACACACACACACACACACACACACACACACACACGGACACGGACACGGACACAAATAAAAACATGGTATTGTCTAAAATATAATAAATTATATCTTTAAAAAACTCAATGATTGTCCCTTCTAGTAAGATATATTACCAGGTGAGATCTCATTACAAAAATATCTTAGCCCACTGTGATGGTTAAGGCCTGCCTGTAACCCTAGCTCTTCAGGCTGAAATGGGAGGATTGCCATGAGTTCTAGGCCAGGCTGGGTTATGGAGAAGAGATTCCATGACCAAAACAAAAATGAAACATCAAAGAATCTTAAATTGTATCTATGGGTTGAATTGGTAACAATTGTTAACAACTGACATTGTTAGCATGAAACCTGTACATGTGTATAATGATAGGACACAGCAAATAAATTCCTGCATGATGATATTATAAACTATTAAATAGGTACATATACATAGACTCGAATGATAAGTAAGTTCATCAGTAAAGAAACACAAATTTAAGAAGTTAGGTGAAAGAAAACATCCTGTCTGGTTTAGAAATATGAGTCCCAGGGAAGTGTGGTGGTACATACCCATAATTGCCATATCTGGGAGACAGAGGCAGGAAGATCAGCAGTTCAAGGTTAGCCTTGCCTGTGCAAAACTCGGTTTCAAAAAGAAACCAAGAAAGAAATACCCGCTGTGGACTCAGGATGTGTTTCTCGTTTTCATAAACCTAGTACTAGCTCTCTGCACAAAGAAGCCCAACAGGATTCCAAACAAGGAGCTACAAGGACCTCTAGGGACGACTGTGATTTCTAATCACATTTGCCTCTGGTACCTGGGTGACTGCAGTAGTTTCCTGGTGGAGCATAAAGTCTACATTGCCTAGTGGGAGTGAAAAATAAGGAAGACTCGAGAGCCTGGGATCATGTGAGAAAGACCTAGGAAACGGTTTGACTAGGGTCTTGGGAGCCAAAGATGGGGCATTATCCATGGGAATGAGTGCAGTGGACAGAGTCACTGCCACACAGTATGCTGATATTTTAACATTTGTAAGTATAGTTTTTAAAAAAAACTCTCATTGACAATCTTGGAAGCTTTTATGAAACAACCAAATCAGCCAGACTGGTGGCACAGGCATATAATCCTAGAACTCCTAATATAGAGGCAGGGCGCACATGAGTTTCAGGCCAGATTGGTCTACACAGCAAATACTGTCAGAGTGAGGAAAATGGAGAGAGGGGAAGGACAGATGGACAGAGAGACAGAGATAGAGAGGGATGGGGAAGGAAATCCTTCTTCTAAAAGCTGGAAACGTGAGAGATGACATCCCTTGGGGCAGTCCCTGATGAGGAATGTACAGGGCTACATTTAAGATAACCAACCATAAGCATTTCTTCCCTTTGAAGCAGATAGTTCCTACAGGTGTCCCACAGGACTTCCTAGGGTCCCCTACCAGCTACCAGAGGCTTCCATGGTGGTGGTGAGGTAAGCTGGTAAGGCATTTTTTGATGATCTTTTTGTCCCCACATCGCTGGTTCATTTTGAGAAGAGTCTTTTCTCAGATAACCCTGGGCACAGTGGCCCATGCTCACTATCTCATCATTTGGGAGGCTTTTCTGCAGCCTGCCTGGTCTCCCAGCTGCTTATAATCACTCAGAGGCTTAACATTAGTTACAAACTGTATGGCCTATTGCTCAGGCTTATTACTAACTAGCTTTTACAATTTAAATCAACCCATTTCTATTCATGTGTCTTATAGCCGGAAACTTTTCCTGTTCTGCCTGGCCCCAAGTTCAGATGAATCTCTCCCACCCTCATCCCACAGCCACTTGGTCCCGAGTAAACACAGAGACTTATATTACTTACAAACTGTATGGCCTATGGGTCATCCTTCTGCTAGCTAACGCTTATAACTTAACTCAACCCATTCCTATTAATCTACATGTTGCCATGTGGCCGTGGTGTTACTGCTCTGCTGGCATCTTGTTGCTCCTTGGGCAGCAGGCTGATGTCTCCTCAACTCCACCGTTCTTCCTCTTGTCTTCAATTTGATTGTACCACCTAACCTTATCCTGCCCAACCATAGGCCAATGCAGCTCTGTTTATCAACCAATCAGAGCAACATGTATTCACAGCATACAGAAAGATATCCCACAGCACTTCCCTTTTCCATCTAATCAAAAAGGAAGATTTTAACTTTAACACAGTAAAATTATATATACTAGAACAGTTATTAAGCAAGAATTACAGTTACAATCTTCTCACATCTTAGCTAGATAGAACATATTAAGTACTAGAGTTAGAATCTTCAGGATAGAACAGCTATTGGAGTAATCTCAGTAATTTGCCATCTACCTGTGATCTGGATATTTCTGGACAATAACATGTCTTTCTTGTCTGATATTGTCCTTGTAGGTTGTAGTTCTATTTTTGTTTATGTTATTACCCTTTGTTTTTCCTGGACAATACTTGATAATCATTCTTATTGTATCCAATCTGCATTAAGTTTAGAATCTTCTTATTTAGACAAAAAGGGGAAATGCATTGGTGTTTGCTCTGCCCATGACCTTGGGCTATAGGGCCGGAAGGAGGCTGTGCTTCTTGCACTTATATGTGACCTCTTAAAAGGGAAGGGAGCCCCTTCTCCCTGCTGCCTGCTTCCTGGTCTGATTGAACTGCCAGGTGGATTTGCTCCTGGTCAGATCAGAGGACTTCATCTATCTACTCGGTTCTGTATGCATGAGTGTATTTCCTCAGTTTACCCTAATAAATTTCCCTAATACTCCTTAAGCAAACTGTCATGGATTTATTGCATTAGTGTCTCATGGCTTTATCGGTATTCTAATATATCTCACTCCTCTGGCAGCTGGCTGGCATCTCCCCAACTCCATCCTTCTATCTCTGTATTCAGTCTGGCTTTCCTGCCTAGCTGTATTCTGCCTTGCCATAAGCCAAAGCAGCTTTATTCATCAACCAATAAAAGCAAAACATATTCGCAGTGTACAGAAGCCATCCCATATCATTTCCCCCTTTTCTGTCTAATCAAAAAGGAAGGTTTTAACTTCAGCATGTCAAAATTACATAGAATAAAATAATTATCAAGCAAGAATTGTAGTTACAATATTTAGTCTATTTGTATTTAGCAAAATTAAAGAAAATACTCTAAAATCTATCCTATCTTTGTGAGTTTGAGATAAGTTTCATATCTAATTTATCTTTTATCATAACTAAGGAAAACTAAAGGGCTTTCTACCCCAGAGCCATAGGCTGAACAGAACGAATTCCCACAACAACTGAGGCTGGAGCATTACCGTGAGTTCCAGGGCAGCCTGGGTGAGAGTGAGACTCAAGAACAAACAAAAAAGACCCATTAGTGGTGACAAGAAGGAACGTGGAAAGTGTGAGGACTACAGCATTGGTGGGTTTTCTTCCGAGATCTTGAAGTGTTGAAGAAAAGTGGATGAGAAAGCAGAACTGTGGAGACAGCTCAGGGAGAGAGTGCTTACTGCTCGCTTCCTCCCAGACCTGGTGCCCTCTTCTGGCCTCCGCGGGCATTTGCACAGGTGGCATACATACATGCTTTAATAATAATAACAACAACAGTAATAATTCTTTACAAATAAATAGATATGCTTAGATAAGCAGGCAGCCCAGGCACACTGTGGGAGGGATACTATTCTTTACAGTTTCAGGGCAGAATCTGCTGCAAAGCAGCCCTGGGGTTTAATTGCCAGCCAGCCTAGCAGAGTTTAGGGGGAACTGAATGACAGTGCTACTGGTAGGTGTTGTAAGGCCTTGCAAAAGGAGAATCACTTCCGGTCAATGGGAGAAATCACAGTAGACAGTACCTGGAGCAGAGCTTCACAAAAAGTGTTAGTCCCTTCCAGGCCTAGCCTGATCTTCCTAACCACCTCAAACTGTGGTGGATTAGTCGCCACAGAACTCAAGTACCTGGTGCACATATCTAACTAATTTCAAGACCTAATCAACCTAATTGCCAATAGGTACAATCCAGATATAAAATGGATACAACCTTATCATTTTTGACAGCACAAACAATTCTGGAAGACATTATGTTGTGTGAAATAAACCAGACATGGAAACGCAAAATGTGCATTATCTGGCCCTGTGTGGAATCTAAACCAGTTGTCATGGAAGCAGAGAATAGAAGAGGGGTTACTAGACACAGCGACTGAGAGGTGGGGAGAGGTTGGTCAGTGGGTACAAAGTTAGATGGGAAGGTAAGCTCTGGGACACAGGAGCATGCTATAGTTAACAAGTGGGAAAAATGTGTTTTGGGTTTTGGAGACAGGGTCTTGAGATAAATCTCAATCCTAGTTGGACCTAGGACTCACTATCCAGGCTACCAGCTACTTCATGGCAATCCGCCTGCCTCAGCCTGCAGAGTGCTAAGATCATAGGTATTCAGCACCACATCAGGCTCATTATACATTTCAAACTAATTAGGAGAAAGGATGGGCAATGTCCTCACAACAAATGAATGGTAAACAGCTGGGCATAGTGGCACACAGCACAGGCATATCTCTGTGAGTTCGAGGCTAGGACAGCCAAGGCTACACAAAGAAACCCTGCTTAAGAAAACAACAAAGATAAACATCTGAGTAAATGGATATACTAATTACCCTCATGTGATTATTACAAGATGGATTTATTTATAAGAAGAGTACATTGTAGGGCTGGAGAGCTGGCTCAGTGGTAAAGAGCACTTGCTACTCTCCCAGAAGACCCAGTGCCCATGTCAGGAGATTCACAACTGCCTGTAACTCCAGTTCCAGGGGATCTAACACTCTGTTCTGGCTTCTCTGGATATCCACACACTCATGGTACATAAATAAAACTAAAATTTAACACATGATAAAACAGTATATTATGTCCCCAAAATACGTGTGTTCATTACTCTTCTTGCTTCTGTGACAACATATACGGAAAGGGCAATGTGAGGAAAGACCGTGTTGTTGTTTGTTTGTTTGTGGTGAATCAGCATGGCAGCGGGAGCTCCAGGGGCTGGCCATATCACATCACATCATTTGAGGTAGACTGATGCTCAGTGGACTTCCTCCTCCTTCCCTCTTCATTCAGTCTAGGTCTCAGTCCATGAGATGATGCTGGCCACATTTAGAGTGGGTCTTATCTCCTCAGGGAAACCTCTCTGGAAACTGCCCAGATGTGTCTCGGGGTGAATTAACTGTCACAATATGCAGCATTATTACATCAATTAAAAAGGCTTAGGGCTAGAAAGATGGCCCAACAATTAAAATCAACTGTTGCTCTTGTGGAGGACCTGGGTTTAATTCCCAGCACCCACATGGTTGTTCACCGCTATCAGTAATCCCAGTTTCAAGGGATTCAACACCCTCTTTTGACCTCCAAGGACACCATGCATGCATGTGATTGGAATGAATGCACGCAGGCAAAACACTCAAACATATACAATAAATAAATCTGAAAATATTTTAAGTATTAAAAAAAACTTGATTAACATGACTCAGAAGAAATAAATACATGTGGAGAGCTCAAGGATGACATTAGACTAAAGTGAATAAGGAGGATGAGCAGTGACTAATCTTTCTTGACGTTATAATAGTACTGGTCATGAAGAAGCCTTTAAAACCTGCCCGTCTTCAAGCCATGCTGTTTACCAGAGGGAGCTGGGACTCTATCCCAGCCTTCCCTCTCCACTGTGTTCAGTCTCCTGTGGTCAATCATTGCCCTCAAATGTTAAATGGAAAATTCAAGAAATGAACAATTCATAAATTTCAAATTATTCAGCCTTTGAGGAAGCTTGATGGAATCACATACTATATTGCTCTGCTCTGCCTCAGATACAAACGATCCCTGTGCCCTGTGGCCCGTGTGTCTGTACCCACCCAGTAGATGCACAGTGACTGTCTCATTATCAAAGCAACTGTTGTGAAATTAGGATGCATGTGTTCAAATACCCTTTATTCTACTTAGTAACGGCCTCAGAGCATAAGATAGTGGCAATTCAGGCCAGCCAACAAGAAGCTGTATGCCATACAGTGACTCCCTAAATGAAAAAATAAATTCTCAACTTCAGAAAAACAAAAACAAAAGCCACATTTGCTGAAATTGCTCAAACCTACATTTGTATTGTTAATCTCATTTTTTTGTTTGATGAGTGTGTGTGTGGGGGGGGGGGGTGACATGGGAGTGTCACGACGCAACAATGCACTTGTGAAGGTCAGAGGTTAGTTTTGTGGAGTTGGTCCTCCCCTTTCACCTTTATGTGGATTCCAGGGACCAAACCCAAGTCACCAGGCTTTCATGGCAAGGATTTTTACCTGCTGAGCCATCTGGCTGGCTTCTTCATTGTTGCAAATTCCTTGTTGTGCCTCATCTATAAATTAAACTTCATTGTAGTTGTGCATGTGCCTAAAGACAGAGTTTATATACGATTTGATGCTCTCTAGGGTTTCAGGCACCCACTGGGAGTCTTCTCCATGTTCTCCGTGGATATTGGGGTGAGGGGGGGCTACTATACCAGACCTGGAAAGAATTAAAATCATCTTCAAAGAAGGAAAATAGGCAGTGATCATGGTCTTCATCATGTCCTTGTAACACAATTGCTAAATGGTCTTATTAATAAAAAACTCAGAGCCAGATATTGGGGTAAAAGCTGGAAGATCAGAGAAACAGAACAAGCCAGTCACATTCTTACCTCTATGAAATCCTCAGCCTCCAGAGCATGAGTTCCTGTTTCCTCACACTTTATATACCTTTCTGTATCCTGCCATATTACTTCCTGGGATTAAAGGCGTGTGTCCTTCCCAAGCAAAGACATGAGATCTCAAGTGCTGGGATTAAAAGTGTGTGCCACCACTGCCTGGCTCTGTTCCCAGTGTGACTTTGAACTCACAGAGATCCATACAGACCTCTGCCTCCAGTGATAAGATCAAAGGTGTGTGCCACCACTGCCTGACCTCTATGTCTAATTTGGTGGCTGGCTCTGTTCTCTGATCCCCAGATAAGTTTTGTTTGTTAAAGCACAAGTAAAATATCATCCTTGTTTCATTTGCCTGTTTAGCTTTGAAAAAAGAAGGGGGTGGGGAAGCCTGTCTCACTGGGCAGTGGTGGTACACGCCTTTAATCCCAGCACTTAGGAGGCAGAGGACACAGATCTCCAGAATTTGAGGCCAGCCTGATCTACAGAGTAAGTTCCAGGACAGCCAGGGCTACACAGAGAAACCCTTTCTCAAAAAACCAAAAACAAACCAAAACAAAGCAAGCCCCTCTCTGGCTTTTGTGATACCACTGTGAACATGACGGAACCAAGCAGCGGTGCCTTGGCCACTCCTCCAGAAGTGGCTCCTGTCTGAAATTCAAAGTTAGTCTGGCACATGAATCCTTTACTACCAGAAATAAAGTGGACCAAAGTTTAGATCTGTGCATGTGTGTGCACATGTGAGTCTGTGTATACCTGCATGTTTGTACTCTTCCACATATCTGTGTGTGTTAATGTAGATGAATGTAGATGCAGCACTTACTCACTGTCTCACCCCAGGGCTGCTGTGCTACCCAGCAGGATACCAGGAATGCTGCATTGTGGAGCAACTCTGTCACCGGGTCCAAGACTCAAGCCAGATGAGGTGTAAGTACTGATGAAGAACTGCAAGCTTCCTTCATGACCACAAGGCAGTCAGGGGAGAAATGTGACATCCCTGAGTCACAGTTACAGCTGGTGCCCCACACTGAGCTTGAGAGAATTGATAGTCTGCTTAAGCTGCTTTCAATCTTACACAAATTTCTTTTTTGGCTAGCCCTGATTTGGATCCGCACATGGAAGAGAATCCTGGGAAAACATCAATTTAGCTAGCCTGTTAACTTTCTTGAGTACAGCAGAAGTTATCTGAGAAGTATAGCTTCCGAACTCTATTATGCAAAAGATTTATCAAACATTCTGATTGTCATCGCTATGTGATGAATCTTCCTCAAATGAGTTTCATAAAACAGCAACCTTTCTTATTCTCAAGGATCCTATGAATCAAGAATTCAGTCTAAACACAGTGAGGATACCATTTCTTTCTATAGTTTTAATTTTTACTATTTATTACTTCATTCATTCACTGAAACATGTTTCACTGTGCAGCCATGGCTGGTCTGGAGCTCATTTTGTAGATCAGGCTAGCCTCAAACTCACAGAGATTCTCCTGCCTCTGTCTCCCTGGTGCTGGAATTAAAGGTGTGCACCACCTGACTACCACACCTGACTGAGGATGAAGTTTCTCTGCTTCCCAGTGTCATTGAAAAGATTTAAATGGTTGAGCTTTTTCAAATATTTGAGAGACAGAGTCTTCTTTTTGTCTTTTTTTAAAATTCTGAGACATAAGGGTCTCATGTTTCGCAGAATGGCCTTGAAGCTACTAGGCAGCTAAGCAGGACCTTGAACTCCTGATCCTCATGCCTCCCATTCCTAAATACTGGGATTGTAGGCGTGTGCCGCTAGTTCTGTAGAAATAAGAAAGTCTGGGATTTTATTTTTGTTATTATTTGTCTTTCTTTCTTTCTTTCTTTCTTTCTTTCTTTCTTTCTTTATTTATTTATTTATTTATTTATTTATTTATTTATTTATTTATTTCAGACAGGGTTTTGTGTATTCCAGGCTGGTCTTGAACTTGATATGTAGCTAAGGCCTGCCTTGAACTCCTGTCATCCTGCCTCAGCGTCTCAAGTGCTAGGATTACAAGCATGAGCCACCATGCCAGGCAATTCTGTTTTTCTTTAAAAATTTTTTTAAATAAAAACTTTATTTTATCTCATTATCCAAGTACCTTTGAAAAGGTAAATGAAATATGGGCTTTGGGGCGCCCCTGCTGGCCTGGACAATTCTTTACCTGCTTATCTCAAAGTCTGGACTTCATCGGATTACCTTTTCCCAGGGAAGGGGGTCTTGGGGACTTGATCCACCATCTTGAACTGCTAGGCAAATGCTTTATTGCTGAACTATGTCCCAACCTCACCTGGGATTATCAACAATGCTTTTCCATGTAATGTTTCCATGGCAGCCTTAAACAACCAACCTTTTTCATGGAGTGTGATATGTCTATTCACTCCAGATAGGGCACTGATGACAAACCAGAGGCACGAGTCTACCTCGGTCCATCTTGGTGAAACAATGAGTTTATTGTGGTTACTTACAGGAACATAGGTAAGGAGTCACTGTTCTAGTTTTCAATTGTTGCTGTTATTAAACACTCTGGCCAAAAGCACCTTATGGGAGGGAAGGGTATATTTGACTTACTCATCCAGGTCACAATCCATCAAGGGAAGTCAGGGCAGGAAATCAAGCAATTGGAGCAGAAATCATGGAGGAATGCAGCTTGCTTGTTTTCATCTGGGCTCAAGCTTGATTAACTTTCTTATAGAGCTGATTGTGTGGGTATATAAACTGGAAACTTCAGAGACTGGGGGCCAAAGATGGAAAGAACTAAGATAGAACAATGAGAGAACAGTAGAAGAAGGGACAGAGGGGAGCTAAGTATGAGAACAGAAATGAAGCCTAGAAGAATAAAGTGAATGGACTAAAGAGCTCGGTGTGCTTAGATTCATTTGATATAGCTAAGATTAGATCCTCAGCTGGTTGTTAGATTCTTCCATGGACCCTAGGAAACAGCTCTTTAGGGGCTAGACCACAATAGTCTTTGTTAGTTTGGTTGCCCCACCTGTACTTTCTGCCTGGCTACTGACCAGTCAGCATTTTATTAAACCAATTCGAATGACAAATCTTTACAATGTACAAGAGGATTACTCCACAGCATTTCCTCTTTTTTGTCTAATTAAAAAGAAATGTTTTAACTTTAATATAGAAAAACTATATATAATAAAAACAGTTATTAAGTAAGAATTACAGTAACAATATCTAATCTATTTGAATTTGGCAAAATTTAAAAAAATAATTACCTATCTTATCTTGGTGAGTCTAAAGTTTTGTATCTAATTTACTTTCTATTATAACTAAGTATAACTGTAATTATAACTATTTAGTCTTCAACTCCATCAAAGACCCCAGGAGGGTGAAATGTTACCTAATTACAGGGACATCTCACTGCCTGGACAATCACTCAAAGTTCCCCTGTAACATTGGGGCATCCAACTCTGGCCTACAGGCCTAACATATCTGACAGACTTTCCTGTGAAGCAGGGAATTTTTTTTTTTTTTTTTAAATATTTATTTATTATGTATACAATGTTCTGGTATGTATGCCTATATGCCAGAAGAAGGCACCAAATCTCATAGATGGTTGTGAGCCACCATGTGGTTGCTGGGAATTGAACTCAGGACTTCTGGAAGAACAGCCAGTGCTCTTAACCTCTGAGCCATCTCTTCAGCCCGAAGCAGGGAATTTTGACAGACTGTCCTATCTTGTCTTGGCAAAATTCGACAGTTGCTCTGGGATATTCTATATGGCAAATGTGTTGTTCTGATTGGTTAATAAATAAAACACTGATTGGCCAGTAGCCAGACAGGAAGTATAGGCAGGACTAATAGAGAGGAGAATTGAGGGAACAGGAAGGCAGGGGAGAGACCTGCCAGCCGCTGCCATGACAAGCAAGATGTAAAGTACCGTAAGCCATGAGCCATGTGGCAACCTATAGATTAATAGAAATGGGTTAATTTAAGATAGAAGAACTAGATAACAAGAAGCCTGCTGCGGCCATACAGTTTGTAAACAATGTAAGTCTCTGTGTGTTTACTTGGTTGGGTCTGAGCGGCTGTGGGACTGGCAGGTAAGAGAGATTTGTCCTGACTGTGGGCCATGCAGGAAAATTCTAGCTACAGACAGTCACCTTTCTTGCATTGTGATGGTCCAGTTTGGACAGTAACTGTCAGCAAGTGAGGCAAGGGCAGTTTCTTTGCCCACATGACTAGCTTCTGCCATAAAGAAAACAAACTTCATAGGGAGTTTCTTCAATTCCCATCATCCTCTTTGAAGTAATTGTTGCTGTCAGGAGCACATGTGTCTCACTGTCCAGAAAAGTCTAAGTTCTTAAAACATTTTAAATGCCATACTCTGTAGGTCTTTGAAGTGTTTGAACATTGCCTATAGATCTGAAATATATCTCTGTATGACCTTGAAAACCTAACATGACTATAAGTTTGCTATTATAGATGACTACTAATCTGTATTTCTTAATTATATGTTACATTTTTAAATGAGCTGCATATGCATAATATCCTAAACAAGAGTAGAAATATACATACAGTATAACAAAGTTAACTTTAAATTTGTATCAATAGACCAAAATCCATACCAATGTAAAATATGTAAGATTAGTAGCTTTTTTTTATTAAAGTAGATTCAATAATTTACCCTTTTATATTATCATTTCTATATCTCCCCTTTTCTTTTTACAATGAGATCCCTGAATCTAATCTCCTTTGTTCAGCTTCTTTTTTTCTGACCATTACCAATAACAACTTGTAACCAATCCCCTAAACAATGACAAATATCTATAATTATTTTGGGGAATGTGGATATAGTTCTCTAAATTACTTTCTGCTGACTGAGGGCACTGGTAATCTTATGGGAATCCTGAGAAAATTTAAGATTATGGTCAAGTCCTGACTGGAGTATTCTATAAGGCTGGATCATCAGCCAGCAGCCTTGAGGCTGTTCTAGATGCAGAACTCAGAAGAAACTGCCAAAAAAGGCACTCTGAAGCATTGGATCATCTGGGCCATCCATTCCTATCAGAGATTTTTCAGGGAGTCTTCTTCAATCAATCCTGATTTTTCTGCACCACAGCCTCTCATTTCCTGTAGAAATAAAAACAGAACTTCTTTCCCAAAGTAACATATCTTCTGACTTAAATTTTGAAGTCAAGATATTTTTAAAATATGTAGATAGGTTTAATCTAGCAGCTTTCATAATCAGATGTCTCTCAGCAGTTATCATTTGTTTATTAGCAGTCAAAAATTTAAAGACTACACATACAGTATCTAGACTCTGTATATTTTCTGTCTTTACATGGCTTATTATATTTTTATTACTATATTCCTTTTTTAAAGACTTTCTCTATCCTTTTTCTTTTCTCTCCCAAGTGTGTGTGTGTGTGTGTGTGTGTGTGTGTGTGTGTATGTTGTTTGTTTGTTTGTTTGTTTGTTTTGAGACAGGGTTTCTCTATGTAGTTTTGGAACCTGTCCTAGAATTCACTCTGTAGACCAGGCTGGCCTCAAACTCACAGAAACCTGCC
Organism: Peromyscus eremicus; assembly: GCF_949786415.1. Lineage (NCBI taxonomy): Eukaryota > Metazoa > Chordata > Mammalia > Rodentia > Cricetidae > Peromyscus > Peromyscus eremicus. The sequence continues at coordinate 143,143,826 of NC_081418.1, read as the reverse complement.
TGCCTCTGCCTCCTGAGTGCTAGGATTAAAGGCGTGAGCCACCACTGCCTGGACTACCTATTTTTTTAACACTGTGACCCATTTAGAGGTTTATATGAATTATAAATGCTCAGCCAATAGCTCAGGCTTATTACTACTAACTAGTTCTTACATTTTAAGTTAACCCATATTCCTTATTTATATTCTGCCATGTAGTGGTACCTTTATTAGCATGGCATGTGCATCTCCTGCTGTAGCTTCCTCCTCCTCTCTGTTCCATCTCCAGGGGATCACACAGATCTTTATAGACAGATGTTTTCTGTCCCAACCACTTGCTACCAAATAACCAACACAGAGGCTTATTATTATTTATAAATGCTCAGCCAATAACTCAGGCTTATTACTAACTAGTTCTTATACTTAAATTAACCCATAATTCTTATCTATGTTTAGCCACGTGGCTTGGTACCTTTTCTCAGTACAACATTCTCATTTTGCTCCCTCTCCATCTGGCTGGTTACTCCTGACTCTGCCCTTCTCCTTCCCATCATCCTTAGTTTGGTTGTCCTACCTATACTTCCTGACTGGTTACTGGCCAATCAGTGTTTTATTAAACCAATTTGAGTGATAAATATTTACAGTGTACAAGAGTATTATTCCACAGCAGAAGGGAGGAAGTATTACTAGTGATTAGGGCCTGAGACGGGTGTTTCCAGGTTTTGGGGTTCTTACTCAAAGAACTGGAATAAAAGCTCGCACAAATTTACAAAAGTAACAAGGAGACATTATTTAAAACACAGTGATGGAACAGGTCTGTTGTATGATATTTTGATTATGTTCTAACAAATAAAGCTTGCTTGGAGTCAGAGGGCAGAGCTAGCCACTAGCTGGCCAAAATTAACCATAGAGGTGTGGGGAACTGTAGACAGATAGGAGACAAGAAGTAGTAAGGCAGAGCTGAGAGAGGATCTTGGTCTTTTTGGAAGGAGGAATGGAAGAGGTAGGAGCCGACTGTTGGCTGCTCCCTGTTTCTCTGATCTTTCAGGTCCTTACTCTGATATCTGACTCCTGGTTTTTATGGATACAGATTAATTAGGTTAATGCTTCACAGGGCAGCTGCACTATCAAGACATCCGTGGAGGCCAGAGGGCATGAGAGCCCCAAGAACTGGAGTTACAGGCAGTTGTAAACTACCTGATGTAGGTGCTGGGAACAAATCCAGGTCCTCTGCAAGAGCAGGAAGCACTCTTAACCACTGAGCCATCTCTCCAGTCACAAAGATTATTTTTAATTATGTTTGTGTGGAGGGGGGAGGCTAGCACATTTGTGCAGAGGATATAGGCATGAACCCCCTAGAGCTTGAGTTACAGGCAGTTGTGAACTGTCCGATGTGAGCGAGTGCTAGGAACTAAATTTGAGTGCTCCGCAAGAGCAGTCCAAGCTCTTAACTGCTGAGCTATCTCTCCAGCTGGTTTGCCATTTTAATTGATAGATACGTTATATAATCATTCCCTCTAGCCAGGAGGTGGTGGTGCACGCCTTTAATCCCAGCACTCAGGAGGCAGAGGCAGGCTGAACTCGAGGCCAGCCTACACAGCAAGTTCCAGGACAGCCAGGGCTACACAGAGAAACTCTATCTCAAATCCCACCCCCACCCCCAAAATCATTCCCTCTTCTGTTCGTGTCCCTTTCCTTAACACATCTAGTTTTTATCATATGCACACACAATCTTAAGCATGATATAATATATAGGGTATTTTCCCTAAATGTTCACTTTAAGGACATACTTTGATCTTTCTGTGCATGCACCGAAAAACAGTTCAGGCTGAACTGGCCTTTCTACTCTCCTACCTGGCATTAGTAGGTAAAAGGAGCATGTGTAGCTCGAGTTTTCCTGCCTGGCCCACAGTCAGGACAAATCTCTCTCACCTGCCAGTCCCACAGCCGCTCAGACCCAACCAAGTAAACACAGAGACTTATATTGCTTACAAACTGTATGGCTGTACCAGGCTTCTTGCTAACTGTTCTTATATCTTAAATTAATCCATTTCTATAAATCTATACCTTGCCACGTAGCTTGTGGCTTACCAGCATCTTCACATGCTGTTTGTCATGGCGGTGGCTGGCAGTGTCTCTGACTCAGCCTTCCACTTCCTAGAATTCTTCTCCTCCTTGTCCCGCCTATACTTCCTCCTGCCTGACTACTGGCCAATCAGTGTTTTATTTACTAACCAATCAGAGCAACACATTTGCCATACAGAACATCCCACAGCAAGCATGATTAAATAGAATCTAAGTTTTCTGGCTAATAAGGGGAAGAGAAACTTCTTCCATTATTCAGAGTGAGATGTGTCTACACTAGATGCTGGTGTGGGTCCTAGGCTTCCAAGTGCATTACAGAGGAATGTGAGCATAGCCCAGTCCAAGCAGAGCCGCAGCTTACTAAGATTCCCTGTGCTGCCTGCCTTAAGGATCACCAGACCCTTAGCTGAGACTCCAGTCACCACTCCTTCCTGCACCTCAGCTGCAGGTAGTCTCAACCCAGAGGCACATGGTGCATGACTGTGTGGAGGTAGGAGGTACACTGCAGTTCTTTCGTGATGCAGCTTTTATGAGGCATCTTTCATACTACGAGTAGGCTTTTTAGTACACAGCTGCACGGGAGTCATCCACACTCCTGCAAATGGCCACAATAAATTCATTGTTTCGGCATGCTAGAATTAGAACTTTTTTTTTTTTGCTCAGTTTGCACCCTTTGGGTGAATGGATGCTTCTCAAGGAAAAGTCACACATCACTCAGCATATTTTCTTTCTTTCTTTCTTCCTTCCTTCCTTCCTTTCCTTCCTTCCTTTTCTTTTTGACAGGGGTCCACCATGCATCCATGTCACTCACTGTGTGGATTAGGCTGACCCAAATTCACAGAGATCCACCTGCTTTTGCCTCTTGAACGCTGTGGTTGAAGCTGTGCACCACAAAATCGAGCTTATTTCGAAATGTGTATTTTCATCCAGAAAAAAAAGGGAAAAAATTTGGATCAAGACCAGTCTAGACTACACAAGACCCTGTCTCAAAAAGCGTTTAATTGGTTAATTAAAACAGAACTTCAATTTCCCTGTGGCCTCTTCACAGAGATTCTGATTTGTAGCCAAGGAATCTGCATTAAATCCTCCCAAATGATACTGATGTCAGTGAATAGCTATATTCCCTCTGAAGACCTCCAGAGAGTCCCCAATTCTTGTTTCTCAGAACAAAAAATTGGACACACAAATAGCAGCAAGCCCTGAGAGAAACTTCATTAAGAAAGGAAAAAGAAAGCTTGTTCTAGATCCCAATGGTGGCAGGATTCAAATCATTGTTTCCTTGTTTTCTTTGAAGAGAGAGAGAGAGAGAGAGAGAGAGAGAGAGAGAGAGAGAGAGAGAGAGAGAGACTCTCAAATGAGACAGACTAGAGAAAAAATTATCATCTCAGTGGTGCTAGCACGCTGAGGTTGAGGCTTTTCTGTCACGTAGAGTGAAGAGTTTTGGCCATTGGCACAGCACCAGCTTTTAATTTTTTAAATTACACTTTATTTAGTGCGTGTATAATGGAGAGGGCAGTGTACATGTCCCCTCCCCCCATTTTTGTCAGAATGAAAATTAATCAATTTTTTTCTTTATCAGTTCCTGCTTCCAGATTTTTTGAAATTCAGGGAAACTGAAGTAGTGGATCTACGTATCCAGGAACAACACACCTACACTGATCATATCAGCTTTCCTGAGACAGGAAAGTAGGGCAGAGGTTGGGAAGGGTTTATACACAGGCTACAAGATTACCATACAAGAAAAGCCTGTTGGTAAAGAGGAAGGCTGCAAGCCCCGAGGTGGTGGTGCACGCCTTTAATTCCAGCACTCAGGAGGCAGAGGCAAGAGGATCTCTGTGAATTTGAGGCTGCCTGATCTACAGAATGAGTTCCAGGACAGCCAGGGCGACACAAAGAAACCCTGTTTCGAAACCCCCACAGTGTGTCGGGGGGGGGGGGGGCGCTGAAATACACACACACACACACACACACACACACACACACACACACACACAGCCCTTGACCAAGGCCAGCTAGAACAGACCAGAGCCACCCACTCAGGAACAGACGCACCCCACAGTGTCTGAAGGTGAGCTGTGCTCAGTACACTACTAACACACACCTGGGAAGATTTAAGGCAATGAGACATGTAGAACAACATGTAACAGAGTGTGCACAACAAAGCCTGCAGGACGCGGATGACCTCAAAGCTCATGTAATAAATATAAAAGTCAGACCCCTTGGTGCAGTGTTTGCTGTTTAAGCTCTGAGAGTCTGCCCCAACCTGCTTTCTCCTCCTCCGAAGCATACCTATGTGTAATAAACCACCCCTGCTTCTGCTATTATTATCCATGTGGCTCTGTCCAGTTCCCTGTTCCAGGACACAAGAACCAGGAAGTCCCCTGGAGATGCCTATTGAATCCCAATATTTGCTTATACTGTACCCTTGCTTCCTCATTTGGGTGAATGGGTTTTTTCTTTACAGCCAAATGTAGGAAACTACAGTAAAAGGACTGGGTTCCCTAACTCAGTCCTATGTAGAGAAAAGGTCGTGTAAAATGGCACACCCTCAAAGGAAAGTGTGATTCTGAACTTCCACTCAACAGAAGAACAAAGGCCTAAAAAAATCACATAGGGCTGACAAGAAGGCTGGTCAGTAAAGGCACCTGCAGCTCAGGCCAGGTAACCTGAATTCCATCCCTGGTGCCCACATAAAAGCAGAAGGAGAGAACTGACTCCACGAAGTTATCCTCTGGCCTCCACACATGCCCTGTGACATACATTTACACCACCACACACACACACAATAATAAATAAACAGTTGCTTGTTAAAAATCAACATCAATCAACATAACCCTATAACTTAGCCTTCTTCAATCATCTCATCTCCACATAAGGGCAAGCTCAACTCTGCTGTCCTATAAAACCTCCTGACTACAGGACACAGGTTGGTTTACCTAACCTTTTCTGAAAGGAAGAATTTTCTTATATACAAGAAAGGGAAATTTCCCTTTACCATGTTTCCTGGGGCTGGTGAGATGGCCCAGTGGATAAGGCTTGATCACTGTCTGACTCTCAGGACTTAGATGGTGGAAGGAGAGAACCCACTCCAAGTTCTCCTGGGATGGCCAAACATGAGCCCAGGCACCAGCTGTACACATGAACTCCAGCACCTACCTGCTGTATACTCGAGCTGGGGCACCAAGTGAACTCACAAGCCCAGACACCCATTGTTCTTCTTTCTTCCCCTGGGATAACTTATTTTGGTTTTATTTGATTTGGGGCAAAGTTTTGCTTTGTTTTGTTTTTGAGACAGAATCTCACCAGGTAACTCTGAATGTCTCAGAACTCACAATGTAGTCCAGGCTAGCCTCAGACTCACAGAGATCTGCTTGCCTCTGCCTCCTGAGTTCTGGGATGAAAGGTGTGTAGGCATGTGGAACCATTGCTGGGTTGGTTTGAGGTCTCAATATGTAGCCTTGGCTGGCCTAGAACTTAGAACAATCCTCCTGCCTCTGGCTCTGAGTGCTGGAATTACAAGTGTATACTAGCAAGCCCAGTCTCCCCATGTGATTTTTTAGTAGGACCTGAACATGAAGGGACAACTTTATTGGCGGATTCTAATTGTCCTGCTTTACACATAAATGCTAATAAATGCTAGCCCTTACTTCAGTCCATCTCCAGATGTTCCTCCTACGAAGTTTCCTACTCTGGGCTGGCTCCTCTGCTCCAGATGCTCCAGGTGGCCCATCATAGGGATCATGGATGACATCCTCATAGCGTAGGGCAGATTTACAAGAGAAAAAGCATCATGCAATCACTTTGTTATGGTGTCACATGACACAGGAGCTTTCAGATGGAGGACCCAAGGAACCAAGGGACACTCTCCAACTTTATGCTTGAATTACCCGAAGTAGGAACAGCTGCGTAGAAGTATGACTGGACAAAAGATTGGGAGCTGATGGAAGAGAATGAACTGGAGGAAAGCCAGCAGGCTGTCTGTTCAGATACTTCTTGGTCCCTGGTTGTAACAATTCTTCATCTTCGGTATGGACTGAGATCTTAACGAAGGCCTTCATTTCTTTAAGATAAACTTTCTAAAAAATTGTTTGATGGTTTCATACATTTATATAATGAATTTCAGTCATTTTCACTCTTCATCGCCATTCTCTCCCATTGGACCCTTCTCTGTGAGCCCCCTTCCTATTTCCATGTCTTCTTTTTGTGTATCACCCACTGAGTTTAACAAGAGTTTCTTGGCAGAGCATGCTTGGTGGACTATTTATTGAATCAAGGGCAAACTTATCATCAGCTACAATACTGGAAAAAAATGACACCCTGGAACTGGAGAGGTAGTCCAGCAGTTAAGAACATATACTGTTCTTCCGGATGGCCTGAGTTCAAATCTCAACACCCACATCAGACAACTTCACAACCATCTGTAACTCTAGCTCCAGACAATCTAACGCCCTCTTCTGGCCTCCACAGGTACCTGCACTCATGTACAAAAGCACACACAAGCACATTATATATACATAATTAAAAATAAAATAAATGTGGGGTTTTTTTTTTCATTTTTAAATTTCATGTGTGAGTGTTTGGGCTGCATATATATCTGTAAACCACAGTTCCTAGATGAGGTGTCAGATCCTCATGGAGTTACAGACATTTGTGAATCATCATGTGGGTGCTGGAGATCAAACCTGGGTCCTCTGGAAAAGCTACCAGTTTTCTTAACCCATGAGCCATCTCTCCAGCTTCTTGATCTTTTTTAAAAAGAAAAGGATACCAACAATCAATAGTTGCTCAAGTTCCCCAAGGACTAGTAAGGCCCTATAGACCCATCCCCCATCCAAGATGAAATGTTGAGGGACCCAATCCTTTCTTTTCTTTCTTTCTTTCTTTCTTTCTTTCTTTTTTTCCTTCCTTTTTTTTTTTTTTTTTTTTGACAGAGTTTCTCTGTGTAGCCCTGGCTGTCCTAGAACTTGTAGACAAGAATTCATAGCAAGGTGCAGCTGAATATTAAGGCTGTATAACACCAAATATTCTGTGATAAATGGCTTCCCATTTGACTGACCCTTGGTCGGTCAAAGTATAGCTTTAATACACAGCTGAATCTCTATAATATATTCTTGTGGCCACAAGACCACCAGGCCCCCTGCAATCCTATGGCCCCCTTACAAAATAATCACTCAGAAGCTTACATTAATTATAACTGCTTGGCCATTAGCTCAGGCTTAATACTGACTAGCTCTTACACTTAAATTAACCCATAATTCTTACCTATGTTTAGCCACGTGGCTTGGTATCTTTTCTCAGTTCTGCCTTGACATCTTGCTTCCTCTGTGTCTGGCTGGTGACTCCTGACTCAGCCTTCCTCTTCCCAGAATTCTCCTTGTCTGCTTATCCCGCCTATACTTCCTGCCTGGCTACTAGCCAATCAGCGTTTTATTTATCAACCAATCAGAGCAACACATACTCACAGCATACAGAACAACATCCCACAGCAGTGCAGTGCATTCCTGAGTGCAACAGCCTTGTCATAGTCAGAGGACATCTTACTGCTTCACGTCCTCAGGCTCTGAGAGGGATGTAACTGTCCCTATAGGGCTGAGCCCTCCGACATCACTTCTGCGCAGCACATTGGTCAGTTACAGTTTCTGCACTAATCGACACTTGCTGCAGTAAAAAGCTTCTCATAGGAAGGCTGGGCAGGGCACTAATCTATGGATGTAAACATGAGTATTAGAAAGCTGAAGGATAAGCTCTCACAGAATACCTGACATTTTCAGGCTTTGTGGCTGGCTTTGGAGAGACCAAGTTCCGGTTTCTACCATGCAAGTAGGGAAAGGCTTTCTGGTTTCTAAGATCTGCGTCAGAGAAGGAAGTGTGAGAACAGAGAGGACAGGAAAAGGTCAGAGAGAAACACAACTGCAGAAGCCTTCATTTGGGGCTACTGTTTTCTAAACTCTCGCCATGTTAGACTCTCTCCCACACATCCAGTCCCTGGTTTCCTGAATTCTTATCTCTCCCTGGGTCTCATTTCCAAGGACACAACCAGGATCTGTTGTAGCAATGACTCTGATTAACTGCAGCCTTCCCTTTGTCATACTCTGCACCCTAAGTGCTTATGTGGGTTTCAAGGGCAGCCAGGCTATGGCCCTATGGCACCTTCATTTGAATCCTATCATAAAGTTGACTTTTCTGGTTACTGAGACAAAATACCTAACAAAAGCAAATTAAAGAAGGAAGAAGTCGGAAGCATGGAGCAGTTGGTCATTTTGTGTCCACAGCCAGCAAGCACAGGGAGATGAATGCTTTGGCTCAGCACCAGTTCTCTTAACCCATGAGCCTGTGGAATGGTACGATCGCTTATAGAGTAGTTCTTCCTGATTCGGTTAATCTAATCTATAAACACTCTTGCAGACCAAAGCAGAGGTTTATTTCCGTGCTTATTCTTAAACCCATGAAACTGTCAATCAAAGTTAGCTCTTAACCACTGAACCATCTATCTTTGCAGTTTCCAAAAGTCCCATAAGTCCTGACAGATTAAGTTGTAAGAAAGGAAACACAACTGGGAGCAGGGAAAAAATATTTGTAGTTTTATTTATTTCTTTATCTTTTGGACTTATTTGTTTTATTTTATGTGCATAAATGTTGGGCCTTCGTGTATATCTGTGTGCCACAAGTATGCCTGGTGCCCCTGACAGAGGAAAAGGCCCTGGATCTCCTGGGACTGGAGTTATGAATGAGTGTGATTTCCCATGTGGGTCCTGGAATCGAACCCCAGCTCTCTGTAAGAACAACAAGTGCTCCCGACCACTGATGCTCCTGACCACTGAGCCAGCTCATCTACTTATTTATTTATTTATTCATTCATTTATTTATTTATTTAGTTATTTATTTATTTATTTATTTATGAGAAAGAACCTCATTTTATAGTTTTAGCTGATCTGAAATTCACTATAGAATTTCAGGCATGAACTACCACCCTGGGCTTGAAAAAATATTATTATTATTATTATTATTATTATTATTGATTTTGGTTTTTCATGACACAGTTTCTCTGTGTAGCCCTGGAGGTCCTGGTACTCTCTCTGTAGACCAGGCTGGCCTTGAACTCAGAGATCCACCTGCCTCTGCCTTCAGAGTGCTGGGGTTAAAGGCATGCACCACCACTGCCAGGCCTAAGTAAATAAATCTTAAAAGCAACGTGACAAGCTGGTCATGGTGGTACGCCCCTGTAACCCCAACACTCAGAAGGCTAAAGCAGGTAGATGATCAGTTTGAGGCCAGCCTGGGCCACATAGTAAAACTGTAGTTGAAACAAACAAACAAAGCAGTGGAACAATCTCTTATTAATCAATTTTAACTTCATGTAAGTAGGCACATTTAACAGTCAGTTGAATGTCATAGTCTTACTTTGTAACATTTTGTTTCTTTCTTGATGGTACATAAAAACAGGGCCTCTTAACAGTAAGTAGCATTTAAGAGCCAAGAAAGTATGAAATAATTAAATAGCAACTTATTTTACACTGATGAGGAAATACCTGTCATGAAGACATGGGAGAACGCCCTTCTATGTGCAGTTAGTAATATATTTCTTTCCACCAAACTTGAGGGCATCATTAAGATCATTGTCAACGCTTCTGCTTCGCTCAGGCTCCACTTCCCTTTCTTAGGAAGGAGACACACACTCAGCTCCCTCACCAGCCTCATACACCAGACACTCAGACCACAGCTCAATTAGCAGTCAACTTGAGCCATTTCAGCCATCAGTGAACAAATGTCATACGGGCAGGACATTAGAACAAAGGCACCTGTTCCAGTGTTCATAGAGACACAGGGTTCAAAGGGTCCTCAGAGAAACCAGACACCAAGGGGTCGAAGGGCACGGTTCTGAAGAGTCGGTGTGATGTTATAAATCGCAAGCTTTCATTGGTTGGGAAAGCTGTTTATTTTGACCCAGGTTTTCTCTTTTTCTCCCTCTGCTTTGTTATATTATTGTTATTATATTGTTGCTATATTATTATCATTACTATTATTGTCTTAGGGTTCCCATTACTGTGATAAAACACCATGACCAAAAGCAGCTAGAGGAGCAGAGGGTTTATTTCTTCTTACAACCCTTAGGTCACATTCCAACACTTCAGGCAGGAACCTGGACCTGGGAGCTGATGCAGATCCCACGGAGGAGTGCTGCTTACTGGCTTGCTCTTCATCTCTTGCTCAACCTACCTTCTTGAACAGCTCAGGACCACTTGCCCAGGGGTGCCCCTGCCCACTGTGGGGTGTGGCCCCAATATCAGTCATTCATCAAGAAAGCATTTCACAGACTTGCTGACAGGCACTCTGATGCATACATGTTCTCAGCTGAGGTTCCTCTTCCCAGACGACTCCAGCTTGTGTCAAGTTGACAGAAATTAACCACGACAGAAAGCACATAAAACACAGAAAGCACATAAAACAGTGGGTTTCGTTGTGCATTTTTACATATATCATTGTACTTTGATCATATTCACTATCTTCCTCCCTTCCCCTTCTGTAAGATGGGAATGTGTGTGTGTGTGTGTGTGTGTGTGTGTGTGTGTCTGTTAGTGATACCAGGAGTAGAGATAATATCTGTAAAGTACTTGGCAAGAAACAGGGACTCACAAAATTGTAATAAAATCACCTAGGTTATGAGGGGACTGAATGAGCTGTTGTTTGGACAAGGAATGTGGAACTTGTGATTCAAACACAATGTCAGGGCTGGAGGGAGAGATGGCTCAGTGGTTACAAGCCACTGCTCTTACACAGGATCTGAGTTCGGTTCCCAGCATCCACCTTTGGGACTTCCTGGGATGCCCTCCTGTAACACTAGCTCCCGGGGGTACAATGCATTCTTAGAGATGGTTATGGTGGCTCTCACCTATAATCCTCAGCTTTGGGGAGGCCGAGACAGGAAGACAGCATGAGTTCTTTGCACCCACCCCATTTACAGGGTGAGTTCCAGGCTAGGCTGGACTGCACTGAGACCCTGCCCTCCAAACCAAAGAAACACGGTAGAAAAGAAATCAGTAAGGAGAGAGAGAGAGAGAGAGAGAGAGAGAGAGAGAGAGAGAGAGAGAGAGAGAGAGAGAGAGAGAGAGAGAGAGAGAGCTATCAGGACAGCCAGAACTACACAAAGAAACCTTTTCGCGGGAAAGAAAAAAAAAAGTTTATCTGGAGTGGAGGGAGGTGCTGCAGGCCTGGATCGGCGCCCCACCCGGGAGACTGCAGACGGCTCATGTGGGTGGAGCCTGTGGGGACCCCGCCTCGGCCACGCCCCGTACCGCCCCAGCTCCGCCCCAGTCCCCTATCTGCTCCGGTACTAACTGCCCGCTCGCCCTGTGGATCCTGCTGTCCTTCTCGGCCACTGAGTGTCCGCGCCATCGTCCAGATCCTACGGCGACACCATGTTGGGCATGATCAGAAACTCGCTGTTCGGGAGCGTGGAGACGTGGCCTTGGCAGGTTCTGAGCACCGGGGGCAAGGTAGGCCGGCAGGGCTGCACAGAACAGGAGGACTGCGCAGTCGTCCCCACCCTGGCCCCGGGCTGGAGCGGGTGTTACGGGGTTGTGAGTGGGACTGTGACCAAGCTGTCTTCCTGCTGCGGCCCTGGGAAGGAGGGGAGAACGCGGTCGGGCTCAGCCAGAGCAGGACAGGGGAAAGGACCTATCCATCTTGGCGTGTGGGACACCGCCTGTTGAATGCATTCGTCCTTTTAAGCATTCCAAACCGTCTGAACTTTTCCCCCTCTTAGCACAGAGACCTACTCTGTCCTAGGCTGGCCTGGCACTGGCTGTGTAACCCAGACTGGCCCTGAATTCTGTGGCACTGTTCCTGCCTCAGCCTCCTGAGTGCTAGGGTTACAGGCATGAGCCACCACGCCTGGCTACAGTCTGAACAATTTTGTTTGCGAGAGACTCTCGGTTGCAGAAACGACTGACAAAAATCCTAGCGAGCAAAAAGAAAACAAACAGCAACAAAACCCAAGTGCAGAAGGAATAGAAAAGGTGTGTGCTGCAGACATGATGTGCAGGTTTGGGAGTGCAGGGAGCCAGCAGGCAGATCTGCTAGGGAGCCATGAGGGGCCCTTCAATCTGTCTTGAGCTGTGCAGCGCTGCTTGTGTGGGAGTCCACAGTCAAGAGCGTGTTCAAAGGCTCAGAGCTGCACGGTTGCTCTTGATTTATAGAATTGTTCGTGTTCTGGATGCATAGAATGAGTGAGGAGACATAATCACTGTCTTCTGCCAAATTTGCCTCCACACTGGAGTGGGCAATGGGTCTGCTTTCCTGAAAATTGGGAATTGGGTACTCAGTTATAACTTTGCAGGTGTCTATTGTTTTTCCTAAACTATATTTGATTATTGATGGATTGATATTGGGAATTAAACCTAGAGCCTTGTGCTACTGATTGTTTCACGACTGACCTATACCCTCAGCCTGACAGGTACTTTGTCTCAATTTAGTCTCTCTTTATAATAATTCTGGATAAAGGCCTGTGTTACTCGGGGGCCAAGTTCTGGAACCTACTACAGTGAGCCTCACACAAACACCCGCAACTCAACTCTAGAGTAGGCTCAATCATCCAGAGGCCCAGCAAGCCCTCTGACCTCTCCGAGTTTCCCCAGCTGTATATAGAACAAGCAGTTAAAATCCTGATCACAGGGGGACACACGTTCAAAGGCCTTCTCCAGCCAGGCAGATAATGATAGCAATGGAACTGGCTGGTTAGATCATAGGGCCTGGTGGTGACTGAAGCGTGCCGAAAATGCTTTACCACCAAGCGACTTCCCAGGACTAGTGTTGCCGAGTTAAGAAAAGCCAGATACCCAAGTTCTCTGTGAGGAGTCCCCCAATTTAAAATTAATTATTTTAACAAATAGCACTCTTTTGTGTGCCAACTATGTGTGGGCCATACATCTTGAAAATAAATGTAGAATGGACAAAACTGACCTGCGCATGATGGCTCATGCCTGCAACCCCAGAACGCAGAAGGCAGAAGCAGGAGGACTGCCACAAGTTTGAGGCCAGTCTGGGCTACATTGTGAGTTCTAAGCTGGAGCTGTATAGTAGAACAGAGTAGGTGAATCCACCAAGGAGTTCTGCCTCATAGAGCTTTTGTTCCAGGGTCAATGAGCAAATAAGAGAGATACTCAATGGGACTGGAGAGACAGCACAGGGGTTAAGAGTGTGCACTGCTCCTGCAGAGGACCTGAGTTCGAGTCCCAGCATCCACATCAGGCAGCTCACACCCAAGTGCTGGGTCTGCCGAACGACTTATAGTGTAGTTATATCATTGAAACCTCAAAGACTTTCTCAAGACTTGAACTAAGCCAAATATGGCCGTGCATGTCTGCAATTCTCAGGAGTGAAGGCAGGAGGGTTGTAAATAAGTCACTTAACATCTCAGCCCCTCAGCCCCCAGATTCTTCAACTGTATGGAAAGACTAACACTGCCTCTGTGACATTTTATTAAATACTCAAATACATGTAAGCTTTGTGTTTGACACACAGAGTTGGGGTCTGGGTCATAATCCATCGTCTACACCCCTGGCAGGTGGAAAGCGCACTGCAGGCCCCATGTGGCTTTGCGACACCCACATGCTCAGGGCTGATTCCAGACAGACCTTATCAGGCTCTTCATTGCTCAGAGGGAGGGAGCAGGGAGCCCTCTGGGCTGAGTTGGGTGGGTCCTGAGAAAGCTTGGAGCAGGACTGATAGGACTGATTGGTGTCCCTTGGTCCAGCCTGTGCAAATATGTCCAGGACCAACAGCCTGAATTTGAGTTCTGGTTTCACCGTCTTCCCACTGTGGTCTGGGCATGTCACTTAACCCCTTGTTCCCCAATACCTCTAAAAATGAAGACTAGAGCACTAACCTCCCCATGGGCTTGCTGGGGGCTTTGAACGAATGACTGAAGTCACGTTAAGTGTTTCAAGTAATATCAATACATAGAAAGTTCTCTGTGAAGTTAGTAATCTCAACAGTTTCTTCTCACCAGAAAGTAGGCTTCCAAAATCATCATAGGGACCACAGTGACCAGAAAAAATGACATTTAGATGACTCGAAGAGCCCAGAGCAAGAGATGTTCTCGAAAGGCCTTTGGAGTTTGGCCCTCACCCAATTTGTACTGGTTATTGAATACTGGCGCTTGTGACCACGGGTGCAGATCCTGACCCAGTCAGTATCCGGTTGAGAGCCTCAGCCGATGGGAGGTGGGGAAGGAAGGCTGCTCTTATGTTCCGTGGAACAAGCAAACGCTCTGGGGTGACTGATGTTGAGAATCAACAGTGTTCACACGGGAGGCTGATTCTTCGAAAAGGTAGAGAAGTCCAGTTAGATAAATACATTCATGTAGAGTTCTATACAGAACTGATGGTTTTCTAGACAGTATCCATTTTCTCTCCCTCCTTCTCTCTCTCTCTCTCTCTCTCTCTCTCTCTCTCTCTCTCTCTCTGCATTTTCTCTCTCTCTTCCTTACTTTCTGCTCTTCAATTTTTGTTTTTATGAAACAGGGTCCTATGCACATAAAAGCCTAGATTGAAACCCCTGATCTTCCCACGTACCACCATGCCTAACTAATATCCATATTCATTCATTCATTCATTCATTCATTCATTTTTCTTTTTGGGAAGTTTTGTGAAGCAAGGTCTCACATAGCCCCAGGCTGAGCTTCCCCAGTGCTAGGATTATAGGCATGTCCCACTACATCCAACTAATGTTCATCCTAACATTTAAATTTTCACAGTGGTCCAGTGATTCAGGTGACAGGTGTGAGCGCTGATGCTGTGAACAAGTGGTACCCACAAGGGACCTGAGCTCACACGGCGTGGCCCAGCCTTTCCCCGGGAGCTGTTATTAACCAGGTTCTCACTCCTGTGTTGAGCAGTCACTATTGTGGTCCTTGTCAATAAAGTGAAAGTGGCTCACTCGCAGTCCTCCTTCCCAGAAAACGCTTATAGAACATCCACAACGTGCAAGTTGTGGTAATAGATACAGAGAGGTACAGTGGTGGCCCAAACAGTCCTGACCCGCGCTTATGGCTGCCGGTAGGGCTTGCACATATCACATGTCATTATAATTACAAGAAGTGTGTTGTAAAAGTACAAAGGCCTAGCAAGACACCACAGGGGAGTGTGTTTCAGATAGGCCATCTCTTGAGGGGGTGAGTTCCAGATGGGAGGACCAATTAGATGAGTAGGACTCATCTGATGGCAGACACAGGCAGCAGAAAAATCTTCCAGGCGAAGGAAGCAGCAGGAATGAATGGGAACATTCTGGGCGTTAAAGGAAACAGGAACCTGACATGGCTTACACCTGTAATCCCAGAACCTATGAGGCTGAGGCAGGAGAATTACCATGAGTTTGAGGTTAGAGTGAGACCCTGTCTCAGGAGGGGAGAAGAAGAAAAGAAATAGCAGTGTGACATGGAGATGCTCTGGGTTCAACAGGCAGGACAAGGGGACACTAAGTGATGCCCAGATCATCGGGGTCAGGTAAGGAGTCAGTGATGGGGCTGGAGAGATGGCTCAGCATTTAAGAGCTCTTACTGCTTTTGCAGAGGACCCAGAGTTGGTTCCCAGCACCTACATGGTGGCTCACAACCTCCTATAACTCCATTTCCAGAGGATCTGACGCCTTCTTCTGGCCTCCAAGGGTTCCTTCACACATGGTGCACACAGGTACACTCAGGCATACACATACATGCACATAAAAGAAAATAAATACTGTAAGCATTCAGTGACGAGGGCTGTTAGACTGCGGATTGCTGAGCATAGCTAGAATCACACAGAAGCTCCACATGGGCTTGCTCACCCACCTCAACCCATTCTGGGCCTTCGTCTCCCCCTCTGCCGATGACTCCTCTTTCTCAGTGTCAGCTTCCTTCTGAGCTCCACACCCTTAGGGCCAACTACCCCATGGGCCGTTTGCTCATCCAGGCATCAGATAAACACACAGGCAAGGGCCCCTTTTATTCTAGAAGAATATAGTTTTTGGAGTTTGAAGAGAGAAGTTACTCAGGAGCCCAGGGTGGAATAATAAGAGTTCAGCCTCAAGGTCGATGTTGACTTACAGACCGTCCCCTGGAGCCCCAGACATACATGCAAAAGCCTGTGATCAATCACAGGGGTCAGTTGAACTAATTTAGAGTAGTCAAAACTGGCAGGCCCTCAGTTCACCATCACCGGGCTCAAGGCTGTGAAAGCCAGCTGCTACAACAGCCCAAGGTCTCTGCTGGTGTCTTTTTCGGCCCTCCTCTCTGGCCACATCCTACTCCAGACTCTGTTCCAGCCACAGTGACCTGCTCACATTCTTCCTCATGGTAGTTCTGCTCTTTAACAGCTTCTTTAGAGATTTTATTTATGTTTAATGTGTATAGGTGTTAGGCCTGAATGTATGTCTGTTCATAAGTGTGCATTGCCTTCACATTAGAGTTATAGACCACTGTAAGCTGCCGTGTGGGCACTGGAAACTGAACCTGGGTCCTCTGGAAGAGCAGCCATGCTCTTAACCACTGAGCTGAGCTGAGCTGAGCCATCCTTCCAGCCCCGAGGTACTGTTCTTGATTTCTTGAACGATCCCCTCCTCTCACCATCAACATTTTGGTACATTTTAAAATAACCATTTGTAGCCAGGAGAAGTAGTGCATTGCCCTTATTCAAAGCACTCCAGAGACAAGCAGAATTGCAGCAGTTCAAGGCCAACCTGAGCTATATAGTGAGTTCCATCCAAGCCAACCTGGGCTACAGAGAGATACCCTGTTGCAAAGAAAGAAAGAGAGAGAGAGAGAGAGAGAGAGAGAGAGAGAGAGAGAGAGAGAGAGAGAAACTAAAACTAAACAAATAATTAAATAACTTCTCATTTCTTCTCACCATCTCCTGTTATTCCCGTCTTACTAATGTCTAGTCTTGAGTCTGCAGCATCTGCCAGAGGTTTGCAACAGTATTTACTCCAAGAAGCAAACACTGGACATCCAGGCAGGTGATCTGGAAGCCCCCGTAAGTCACTGTGACCTACTGGAACAGGGAAGCACACACACAGAGCCCCCAGACTCACCTAAGCAGCCCTGTGCTGTGTTTCAACACTGCCCTGGTGCACTGTACCTCTCTGATGACAACCTGCTGTCCTTGGCCTCCCCTTGGCTAGACTCAGCCTTTCCTGATATCAGAAACTATGATTGAGCTGGGAAGACGGCAGTCATCCCAGTGTTTGCCTTGCAAACTTGAAGGCCTGCAATCTACCCCTGAACCACGGGAAAAAGCTGGGCTGGGTAGCATGTGCTCATGGTCCCAGGACTAGGGAGACAAAACCAGCAGGATCCCTGGGATCCCTGGGGTTCACTGGCAGCCCTACCTACGCAGACTTCGTGACTTCCAGGCCAATGAGAGACCCTGTCTCAAAACAAAACCAAACAAGGGGCCTGGAGAGATGGCTCAGTGGTTGAAAGCAGTGGCTGTTCCTGCAGAAGACCTGGTTCCGTTTCCAGCACCCACATGATGGTCCATAACCATCCATAACTCCAGTTTAAGGGGGTCTGATGCCCTCTTCTGACCTCTGGCACACATATATACATTATTTATGTAGGCAAACACTCATACACATAAATAATTTTGTGTTTTGTTTTGTTTTGTTTCCAAAACAGGGTTTCTCTGTGTAGCCTTAGCTTAGTTCTGTTCTGGAACTCGCTCTGTAACCAGGCTGGCCTTGAACACAGGGATTCTCCCCCTGCCTCCCGAATGCTGGCATATGCGCCACCAACCACCCAGCATAAATTTTTTGAAAGGTAGTTGGATCCTGATAAATGATATATCTGAGACTGTCCTCTTGTTTACACACACACACACGGAAGAAGGGGAAGGAGAGAGACACACACACACAGAGAGAGAGAGAGAGAGAGAGAGAGAGAGAGAGAGAGAGAGAGAATGTGAATGAACACAGGTCGTTTCGCACGGTAGCACCTGGTACAACGCCCAGTCCATAGCAGATATTCAGTACTTGTTGGTTATTTGCATAGGAGGAGGAAAGAAAGCCCAAAGAATCGGCTGTCTCTTTTTCCAGTAAGGTCTTGCCACTAGCTTCCCCATTTGTTGCAGAAGTTAACTGAATAAAATGAATTGAGACTTTGTTCCGAGTTTGTCGCCAACATACAAATGTCTGACCCACATAGCACACACAGGCTGACTAAAGAGATGCAGAATGCTGAGTGCATCCCCGCAGCCTCGGAGTCCTGTGACAAGCACTAGAGCAGAGGTTGCGGAGCAGAATTCTATTTCCTGTTTCGCCTTTTATCAGCTGGGTCTTGGGCAATCCCGGCTGTCTGATTCTTTGTTTCCTCTGGATCAATAGAGTTAGATGGACTTTAAAACCGTTTGCAGTTCTGAGCCTCTGGGATTCCCATGTTGAGTTTCGAGAAGTTAAAACGTTACAAAGAGCAGAATCAAGGTGTGAGGGGGTTCACAAAGAGAGGGCTGTTACAGAGCGTTCCGCTGTGGTGCATCCAGAGTTTGCTCGGAAGGCTGTTTGGAAGTATCAGTCGTACTAGCTGGAAGCCTCCCGGTGAAGGAGAAGCTCCCGGTGGGTCCTTGGTGTTACCAGATGAGATTGCCCAGAGTCAAGGCTGTTTAGCTGACCCTCGGTTCTTGGTTTGATGCAATTCTCCTGTCTCATAGGAAGGGTTTTTCATTCTTTCCTTTTTTTTAATTCTTTGACAACTTCATACATGTACATAATCAATTTTGGTTCTCTACATTCTCTACTACTTTGTCTCCTCCCCCAGTCTTCTCCCCAAAGCGCCCCTTCCTGTTGTCATGTCTCTCTCTCTCTCTCTCTCCCCCCCCCCCCCCGTGTGTGTGTGTGTGTGTGTGTGTGTGTGTGTGTGTGTGTGTGTGCGCGCTTTCCTGCATGAGCATGGGTGGAATATGGCAACGTATCAGTGGATACACCATGGAAGAAAATGATAGCCCTTTCTCCAGCCACCATGAACTGTCAGGGCATGAGAAATATTTACTTTTGGACAAATTGCAGATAACCTAGGCTGACCTTGAACTCAAACTTCTGCTCCTCCTGCCCCTGTTACCCCAGTGCTAAAATGATAGGCAAATACTACCACAGCTTTGTAAATGTGAGGCAAGCGCCCTACCAGTGAGCTATGCCCTGTTTCTGAATGGGAGCTTAACCATGAATTTGATACTCAGAGTCTGCATTAAATTTTCCTGGCGCTGGGCATGGTGGTGCGTGCCTTTAGTCCCAGCACTGGAAGGCAGAGGCATGTGGCTCTCTGTGAATTTGAGACCAACCTAGTCTACATAGCAAGTTCCAGGCTAGCCAGGGCTACGTAGTGAGACACACACCCCCTCCTCCGCAAAACATAACAACAAACAAATTAAGATCAAATTTCCCTATCCTCTTTCTCATTATTCACCTTTAATTTGTACTACAAAAACAATAGGGGTTTTTTTTGCATTCTAAATATGAAGTCAGAGTATTAAATGTACTTGTTCAAACTACAGAGACCACCCACAACTGCACAGTCCTGCTAACTTTTCCTTTCTCCTCTTTCAGCCCTAGGAGTCAAAGTCTCCTCCCCAGTCGAATCTTCCACATAAAATGGTACAGGAAAAACCCTGTTTGATAAGCCTTGAACCTGCCCTCAGTCATGTGTCCCATTTTCATAATCACTAAAGGAGAAATAGCCTTTAATCAAATAAACACCCAGTGCTTCACATCATGGAAAATTGTGTGGTTTAGTTCTTGTCCACAAAGACTTTATTTTTCAACTACAGCAGTGTCCCACTGCCAGATGGTAAAATCCTGAGAGGCCAAATTTACTTTTAGTGCACTAAGATAAAATTCACTCAACCAGAGTAGAGGGAAGAGACTAGAAAGAGACCCACTGTCCCCTGTCACAATGGGGGAAGTGTTATTTTGCAGAACTTTGGTTCAGCCACATGTATATTCATGATTAAACCTGATGTAGACATATTTTTCTTTTTGTGGATTGTAATTTTTTTCTTGTTTGAAGAACAAACACAAAGTTTGAGAACTACTGCCTTCCTGGATGTCCAGGAACACACAATTATATCATAGAAAGACATCGCAGGACAGGGTGAACGGCGCAAGATGCGAAAGGAGAGCTACAGAAGTGTTTGCCATGAGTCTGAACACCATGGAAAGGTTCATGGCCATAGGACAGGGGCTCGGTACCAAGGACGGACCTTAGCAGAGAAAGGCTTTGTGTGGGAAAAGAGACTCGGACACCATGAGGTTTGAGCAGGGAAGGCTGGGAATGGGGCTCAGAGGTAGCACTGTCAGAGCAGCATTGAACACCCATCATGGGAAGCTGTTACCCTTCGAGCCCAAAGAATGGGATAGACCCCTGGGTGGAAACACGCCATTTCCTCCCTCCATAAGAGTTCATGCAGTTGGGCAACTAGCCACCCAGCCAGGGGCCAAGGGACTACCCTCAGGAAGGCCAGTTTGCCATAAACCATACTAAAGAGATTGGAGGAATACTTATCCCTTTAATGAGATAATAACACACTTTTCCATCCCAGAATTCTAGCCCTTAGTAGCAGACAGAGCTGTAGTCAAGCCTGCCTACTTTTCTGGTTTACTCAGAAAAGCACGCCTTTAGTCCCATCACTCAGGAGCCAGAGGCAGGCCGATCTCTGTGAGTTCGAGGCCAACCTTGTTACAGAGCAAGTTTCAGGACAGCCAGGGCTGTTACTCAGAAAAACCCTGTCTCAAAAAACCAAAAAGAAAAGAAAAGAAAAAAGGAAGAAAAGAAAAGCAACACCTTTCTCTACTTCTCCCGCTTCCCTTCCAAACACGCTTCCCCTGCACTTCGGCCTCACTTCTCTAAGGCTCCCCCCACCCTGTGGATGTGCAGTAAGCTTTCTCATCAGGCTTTCTTGTTGGGACCGCCAGCCCCCAAATCACGACATGGAGACTTAATAATTATGAAAGCTTGGTCTTTAGCTTAGGCTTGTTCCCAACTAGCTCTTACAACTAAAATTAACCCATTTCTATTAATATGCATTCCGCCTCTTGGCTTTTACCTCTCTTCCATTCTGTATGTCCAACTTACTCCACTCTCACTGAAGTCTCTCCTACGCCTGGATTCATCTCCAGTTCCTCTCTCTCCCAGGAAGTCCTGCCTATTCTCTCTTGCCTAGCTATTGGCCATTCAGCTCTTTATTAAACCAATCGGAAGGCACCTGACAAAGACACATCTTCACAGTGTACAAAAACGTTATCCCACAACATGGATGGCCTCCGTGTGCGCTTAAGTCCAATGGCATGGCTCTCCATTCTCTGCCTGGTCTTCCTCCTTCAGACCGCTGCCGAGAAGCATAGCTCACCTGCCCTGGGGTTTCTCTTTCAAATGCTGATAGGCTTCTTTTTGAGTCTGCTTTTAAGTTCCTATATTAATGAGTCTAAGAACCCCAAGAGGGACCCCCACTTCTTCAGTAACACAGCAACTCCAGTGGGACGCCACAGATTTCATGATTACATTTTCTTGGGTCCCATCCCCAGCTCCAAAAGAAATAAATACAGAAATAGAGAAAAGAGAGAAAGATGGGACAGTGGCTAGCTCCGTGGTACACACACACACACACACACACACACACACACACACACACACACAAGCACGGCCCTGGGCTCTCTCCCTCTCAACACCAAAATAAACACAACAGAGTTGGGATGTTAGAGAGTCTAGAAGCTGTTGAAGAACACAGAAGAACATAGCACTTCTTTCCCTGGTGCTGCTGGGGACAAAGCCGAGGGCCTCACCCACGATAAGCAAGCACTCACTGCTGAGCTGCACCCCAGCCCTCCACTTTAACTCTTCCTTACTCACAGCCACAGCACTAGAATGAGGCTGTTCCTGGGATTTTCAGTTTCAGGGGGGTTGTTGTTATTAATTAATTAATTTTGCTTGTTTTCTCCATTCTGTGTTTTTCTTTACTTTTCCTGGCATGTCCTAAATGTTGAAGCTTCTGATCTTTTTTGTTTTGATTATAATTAGTTAGTTAGTTAGTTGTGTGTGTGTGTGTGTGTGTGTGTGTTCGTTCATGTGAGTGAGCACACCACGTGTGTGTGTGTGTGTGTGTTCATTCATGTGAGTGAGCACACCACGTGTGTGTGTGTGTGTGTGTTCGTTCATGTGAGTGAGCACACCGTGTGTGTGTGTATGTGTGTGTGTGTGTTTGTTCAGGTGAGTGAGCACACCGTGTGTGTGTGTGTGTGTGTGTGTGTGTGTGTGTTCGTTCAGGTGAGAGAGCACACCACGGCACACATGTGGCAGTCAAAGGACAACTTGCAGAAGTCAGACCTCACCGTCTACCACACAAGACCTGAGAACGAACTCAGGTCCTCAGGCTGGGTGGCCAGTGCCTTTACCTGTTGAGTCATCACACTGCGGCCTCTCTTATTAATGTTTTAAATGAGTACCTAAGATAACAAGCTTCATTAGGAGATTTTCATCATGTATATCTACATGTCATTATACTTTGCTCATATTTGTTCCCAACATTTCTCCTCCTCCCTCTCCACATCCACAAAAGAAAACAAGATAGCTTGTCTTTACCCTTCTACTCTCCTTTAGACCTCTTCCTCCTCTGTAGTCCACACGCATGTCACGTGTGTATGTAGTGTGTGTGTGTAGTGTGTATATAGTGTATGTAGTGTGCCACACATGAGGAAACGTGGCGTCTGTCTCCCCGAGCCCAGACTGACTCACTCAACATGGTGCCCTCCACTTCCATCCATTATTTTCCTGCAGAAGTTGATTTCCGCTTCTTTACAGCTCTGTGTCCACTGCTCTGTTGGTGGGCATCTAGGCTGGCTCCATGACGGGGTTACTGTGAGTAACACAGTAACAAGCATGGATGTCTGGATCTCTGCAGTGTGCTGACCTGGGTTCCGTCAGGTCTATTCCTGGGAGTGGCCTAGCTGGGTCACGTGGTAATTCTTAGTGTTCTGAGGACCTTCCAAACTGATTTCCATAGGAGCTGAACCACTTTGCATTCCTTCAGCAGTTTAAATGGTTCCTCTTTCCCTGCGTCCCAGGGTCATTTGGTTGCTGCTGTGGCCGCCACTGCTGCTGCCTCCTCTGCCCCTCCCCCTCCCCCTCTGCCCCTGCCCCTCCCCCTCTGCCCCTGCCCCTCCCCCTCTGCCCCACCCCCTCCTCCTCTGCCCCTCGCCCTCCCCCCTCTGCTTTTCCTTTGTCTAACTTCTTTGGGAATTTTTATTTGGTAGAAAGGAGGATTTGGGAGGGGGTGTTTATTATTTTTTGGTTTGATTTGTTGTAATTATTATTTTGCTTTTTGAGACAGAATATTATTGTAGCCCAGGCTAGCCTAGAACTCTTTCTCTTTCTGCCTCTACCTCCTAAGTGCCGCCCAGGCCAGCCTTCACTTCTTCTCTTGCTAACTCCCTTATCACCTTCTCCTGTGTTGTTCTTAAATTTCTGGTATGTTTGCAGTAACGTTATCGTCTAACCTTTCTGGGGATTTGTTTTTCATATCAGTTAGCAGATTTTAAAAGATTATTCATTCATTTTTAATTATGTGTATGTGAGTTGTGGTACCCCCAGAGTCCAGAGGCATTGGATCCCCTGCACTTGTAATTACAGAGAGTTGTGAGCTGCCCAGCATGGGTGCTGGGATCAAAACATGAGTCCTGGCCGGGCAGTGGTGGCGCACGCCTTTAATCCCAGCACTTGGAAGGCAGAGCCAGGCGGATCTCTGTGAGTTCGAGGCCAGCCTGGGCTACCAAGTGAGTCCCAGGAAAGGCGCAAAGCTACACAGAGAAACCCTGTCTCAAAAAACCAAAAAAAAAAAAAAAAAAAAAAAAGTGAGTCCTCTGCAGTAGCAGTACACATTCTGCATACTGAACCACCGCTCCAGCACCCCCTAGTTCTTTCTTTCTCTCTTTTAATCTCTAAAAGCTTTTGATCTCTTGGTGTTCCATTTTTTGTGGTGTTTCCAGTATTCTGAGGTACAACAGCTTCTTTATCTCCCTCAGAATATCAATCATAAAATTTCTTTGTCGTTTGGTAGTAGTGGTTTTGCTTTGAGACTGCATGTCATGTAGCCCAGGCTGGCCTTCATCTCGTTATGTAGCTGAGGATAACCTTGAACTCCTGTTTCCACCTCCCAAGTGCTAGTTACAGGCATGCGCTATCCCTTCCTACAAGATTTTTAAGTAACTTTTGATATTCTACATTTACAAAAACCTCAAAATCAGCCAAATGTAGGGCACACGCCTGTAATTCCAGTACTCAGGGGAGGGAGCAGAGGCAGGTGGATTTCTGAGTTTGAGGCCAGCCTGGTCTACAGCATGAGTTCCAGGATCTATGGTTCTTCATATGGAGTCTCTACACCATCACCAGCCCCTCGGGGGAGTTCCTTGCCGCTTTGAGCTCCTTTGTGCTCCTCACTGTGTCTCCTGACTCCCCAGGAAGAAGTCTCCTATGAGGAAAGAGCCTGTGAAGGAGGGAAGTTTGCCACTGTGGAAGTCACAGACAAGCCTGTGGATGAGGCTCTCCGGGAAGCAATGCCCAAGATCATGAAGTATGTGGGCGGCACCAATGACAAGGGTGAGCACCCCGGAGGGCCAGGGCTCTGTGTGAGCTCACGTCACCCGAAGGAATCTCAGGGAGCAGCTATAGACACTGTTATGCCCAGATCACAAGGACCCCCAAAAGACCACCACGGAGACCGAATCCCACATGTAAAAGCAAAGAGCCTTTATTTCAAGCTCCAGAGCTTGGTCCCTCTGTCTGTCCGACACAGCGGTGAGAGCAGAGAGCCCTGAACTCAGGTGGGGCAGAGTTTTAATCATAGCAGAGGTTGGGGTGAGGGATTTCCAGGGTCCAGGACCCTGACTGCCTGACAATTGTCTAGGAGTATCTGTAAAACAAAACATAGGTGTGTGCTAGACTCAAGGACATCTGGCCACCTTATCTAATGGTTGGAATGTTTGGGATGTCAGGTACTTCCTCACCCCTGGGTAGATCCCTGGGTGGTATCAGCTTAAGGCTATTCCTGGACCTGGGTGTTGCCTGCCAGTAAGTCTGTCACAGAAGCTGTGTCTGGGCCCCTAAGCCTGTCATGGCTGCTGGGTGGTCAAGCTGTTTTGGGGCCCCTCCACAACACCTGGACCTGCCTATTCCAGTGTTATATGCACGAAGTTCATGGCAGGAAGCTCTGCTCAGATCGCTCTGGTGTCAGCCCAGCCTGCCTCTCACTGTGTGATAGACATGTTCTCTGTCACTCAATTCGTGGTTCTTTCCAAGTACGGAGCCAGAGGCTCGCTCTTTGGTTTGATTGTGTTTTCTAACACTACAGTGTTCACTGGGTCCTTGCACTGGGTGAATGGGCAAAGCACACCCATAGCAAGCTGAGTTCTGTGCAAGGTATGATTGTCATCTGACTGGAAGCTGCTAGCACTGGGCTGGAAACCCGTCAGCCTCAGACTGTTAGCTGCAAAGGCCCAGTGAGCTGTGAGTGTAGCAGCCTCAGACTCAGTTCTGGTGGCTGAAGATCTGTGAACTCTTAAGCCATTCCTGGCTTTAGGACATAGCAGCCCCTGCTGGCTGCCCCTCCTCCAGCCCCATTTCTGAAATGACTGTCATACTCTTATCTCCAGGATATAAACGTAAGAGTTATTTGCACAGATCTAATTAGATATTTTTAGTGCCTGAAATGTTTGTTGCTCATTTCAAAAAAAAAAAAAAAAATGCCTTGGAAGAGAAATTAGATTCATGGCCCTCAGAGGCTCGGTCTAACGCCTGCTTCCCTCTGTGTTCTGATGTCTTCAGGAATTGGCATGGGCATGACAGTGCCCATTTCCTTTGCCGTGTTTCCCAATGAAGATGGCTCCCTACAGAAGAAACTGAAAGTCTGGTTCCGGATCCCAAACCAGTTTCAAAGCAGCCCACCGGTTCCCAGTGACGAGAGCGTGAAGATCGAGGAGCGGGAGGGCATCACTGTCTATTCCAAGTAAGGAGATGGGTCTTAGCATCCTCTGATAGCGCTTGACGTCCAGCCACTCCTTGGATCTTCTCAGTGAACGTTTATATTGGCTGTTCACTGTTGCTTAGTTAATTTCAAAGAAGAAATGCTGAATCGTGACAGTAGGCCACTTTAACTTTTTCAGGTCATAGAGCACATGCATTTGCAGTTCATCTGGATAAATGCCTGGGCCTGTTGCAGTATTAATAGGTAGAAAGAGTCGCCCTCAACCTAAGCCTAAGATGAATTATCCATTGCAGGGTCTTAGAAAAATCATGGGATATATAAGTCAATCGTAGTTTGGGCTCACGGATATATGGCAATATAACAACTGGGGGACACGGATATATGGCAATATAACAACTGGGGGACATGATTTACACCCCACACTTCCTTTGAATGTGGAAGGGGAGGGAGTGTAGCTAGAGTTTTCCTGCCTGGCCCACAGTCAGGACAAATCTCTCTCACCTGCCAGTCCCACAACCGCTCAGACCCAACCAAGTAAGCACAGAGACTTATATTGGTTACAAACTGTATGGCCGTGGCAGGCTTCTTGCTAACTGTTCTTACAGCTTAAATTAATTCATTTCCATAAATCTATACCTTGCCACATGGGTCGTGGCTTGCCAGGATCTTCACATGCGGCTTGTCATGGTGGTGGCTGGCAGTGTCTCTCTCACTCAGCCTTCCACTTCCCAGCTTTATTCTCCTCCTTGTCCCGCCTACACTTCCTGCCTAGCCAATGGCCAATCAGTGTTTTATTTATTGACTAATTAGCAACACATTTGCCATACAGAACATCCCACAGCAAGGGAGTGTTTGTCAGAGCTGAACAGCCCCCACTCCGACCCCCACCCGCTTGTTCCTAGTCTGTAGTCCGTTAAGCAAAGGACACATCCACTCTCTTGTCCTTCTGGTTCTGTCTCAAGGATTCCTTTGCAGTTACATTTCTTCACTATAGAAAGCAGTGGCGGCAAACTGTTGCCTGCTTCTGTTTTACTTCGTTTTGTTTTCTTGAAGCCGGGAATTGAACCCAGAACCGCATACGTGCTAAGCTTGTACTCTGCCCCCGAGCTGTTCACAT
The DNA here is from genome assembly GCF_949786415.1 of Peromyscus eremicus. Taxonomy (NCBI): domain Eukaryota; kingdom Metazoa; phylum Chordata; class Mammalia; order Rodentia; family Cricetidae; genus Peromyscus; species Peromyscus eremicus. Next base: position 143,116,655 of record NC_081418.1, on the reverse strand, counting down.
CCCGAGCCTGATGCATGGTCCCTAGCCTGCCCTGCAAGTCAAGTCTCTTAGATAACTTGTGACCCTGTTTGTCTAAATCCCACTGTGTAACGGACATCTAACCCGGTTCAAAAGACCAGGATCTTCTTCAGGACTAGTCATAGGTTGGGGGGTGGGTTCTGCTCAATTTTCGTGAAAATTAACTAACAAATGATCTTGTGCTGCAGTTTCTGTCCACTACAAGCCCCCCAACTCATACAAAGTTGGCCAATAGGCTTCCCTGCTCCAGTTCCTCCTCTGAGGGTGGGACTTCCTTCCCCAGAGCTAGCTTAGACTCATTCCTTAGAAGGCTAGAGTGTGAGCCTGCCTGCTGTGGGCATTCTTTGGCCGGGTGAACAGAGTGCCCCCCAGAGGACAGAGGTGTAATGCAGCCATGCTGCTGCCAAGGGAACCCTCAAGTCCTGTTTCTTTCTGCCCCAATCCTCTCATTCAGACTCCCAGCCTCTGTGCAGAGGCTTCTGAGAACTCTAAGAGGAGTCAGGACTAAGGGATTCAAATTTAAGGAAGCACTGACTCCTGTGGTCACCCAAGTGCAGGGTGAGCCCCGAGAGTAAGAGCCTCCTTAAATCTCATGCCCTGGATGTCTACTGGTCTCACTTCCCTCCTTCCCGCAGTTTGAGAGGTGGCCTGGTGCACAGTATAAGCTGACATTATGTGGTATGATTCTCAGTTCTGCTGCAGAACAACAAGATATGCTTTAGAAGTTACTAAGCCTCTTTAAGGCTTAGCTCCCCCATCAGTTAAGCACTGCTGACATAACCAACATCCTGGGGTTACTGCGAAAGGCTACCTGTTTGTAAGTTACGAAATGCTGTGACCTATTATTCCTTATCTAGTCATTATCTGAAGACGGACACACTTGAATCAGTTCACCCCTTACCCCAGCCCCAGCGCATGTCCTTTATCCTTTGGTCCAGTCCTCCCGCAGAAGCCGAGTCTCTTCTAAGCGATTGGTGACTCCGAATTTGTTAAAATCCCAGTGTGACAGGTACCCGACCACGAACAGAGGAGGATGAGCATCTTCAGCAGTGGCAGCCACAGGTGCAGATGCGGCTAATCGCTAACCATTTGTTCATCCAGACTCAATAATGAGTTGGTACTGTGTTAGTTATTTTTCTGTTGTTGGGATAAATCCCATGACCAGAAGTGGCTTGTGGAGGAAAGAGTTTATTTTGTTCCAGAGGGGAGTCCATAAATGGTGGGTGGTGCATGGCAGCAGGAGGCGGGAGTTAGAAGCTGAGAGACGGCAACCTCAACAGAAAACACAAAACAGAGAGAGGAAAGAGGATGTGGCAAGACTATAAACTCCTAGACTCTATCTACATCCAGTGACATCCTTCCTCTGGCAAAGTTTCATAATGTCCCCAAACAGCACCACTAATTGGGGACCAAGTGTTGAAATATCTGAGCCTCTGGGGGACAGTGTGCACCCAAACCACCCCAGTATAATTGCTTTTGTCCCTAAATATTTTGTGGAAATTCTCATGCTAAGCACGCTCTACTACTGAGCAGCACCCCAGCCACCTATGAAAGATAGAGAGCAGATGATAGTGGACATTTGTCCCACCGCTCACCATGGAGGAGAGCAAAATATAGTGGATGTTTGCACCCCCGCTCACCATGGAGGAGAGCAGAAGATAGTGAAATCATTTGCACCCCCCACTCACCATGGATGGTCAACTCAGGGACAGTTTCCTGTCATACGATGACAGGGAAAACACCCTAAACTAGTTTTTTGAGTCATTCCAGGCATTATATGATTTCATCCGTTATATGATTTATCCATAAATATTTTAATGGGACTACTGAATATTTTTTAAAAATACAATCATAATACCATACTACTTCTCAATGTTAATAGTAATCTGTTAAATTCTAATAATATAAACTAGTTATTTATCTAGATATTTATTTGTTTATTTAATTACTTATTTATTTTGGCAGGGTCTCATAATGTATTCCAAGCTGGCCTTGAGTTGTGGGATTTCAGGCATACATGACCATGACTGACTGACCCATCATTTTATAGTTCATTTTTAAGGTTTATTTAAACCCGTGCATGCTTTGTGATTTTTTTCTATTCTGTGTGTGATATGTGTTCATGACTGTGGGCATGCTTGTTCCACACATGTGTTGGAGGTCAGAGAACAACTTTTGGTAGTCAGTCCTCTCCTTCTGTTGCTAGTTTGGGGGATCAAACTCGGGTCATTAGGTTCATATGGCAAGCACTTTTACCTGCAGAACGTATTCAGTTGCTCTTGTGGTTGGTGGATCCCTGCCCTGTTGTTTCCCAAAAGTCTCCATCTTGCTGCTTGCATCTATGCGGCATTTTAACATGTCCCTTTGCCCCGTGTTGCCTGTAGGCTGGTATTTGGTCCTAGAGATGCATTCAGATTGAGGCTTTCGAGTTTGGAGCAAAAGTATTTCCTAGGTGCTTAGCCCTGTTAGGGGCTCCCGTGTCTCTAGGTACTGAGTTCTGGGGGGCTCCTGTCTAGGTGCTGAGTCCTGCTGGGGCTCCTGTGTCTCTAGGTACTGAGTCCTGGTGGGACTCCCATGTGTCTAGGTACTGAGTCCTGGTGGGTTCCCGTGTGTCTAGGTACTGAGTCCTATTGGGCTCCAGTGTCCGCTAACCTTGGACGCTGCTGTTTATGTGCCTGTCCCATTGGAGCTTACCAGATAATGTTCCCTGTTTGCATCTTTGTTTATCAGCTGGCATACCTCACCAAAGTCTCCCCTCGTGTCTGTTTGCTTTTACAAGGTGGAGTCATATAGAAAGAGCAAGTGCATGGCTGCGACCTTCTCCTCCTCTGCTAGGCTCTAGAGTGACCATTTCTTTCCCTGATGTCTTCCAAAGGCAGTGAGTGATCTTCCTCTCTGTCTCTGTTGGTTTGCTTTTGATTTTACTATCAACTGAAACATATGACTTAAACATGCTGGATGCATTGCCCTACTTCACACTTGTTCTTTGTTGTGTTTCATTTTAAATCTATTTATTCGTTGTGGGTGTAAACGCAAGTATGGGTATGCCGTGGAGAGAGTGTGAAGGTCAGGACAGCTTTGGGTGTTGATCCTTGGTGTTCGCTTTGTCTGAGACAGACTGTCTGTTCTTTCCTACTACACACACCAGGCCAGCTGGCCTGCAAGCTTCCTGGGAGTCTCCTGTCCCCACTTCCTGTCACTCCCGTAGAGCGCTGATATTACGGGTGTTCTTGCTATGTGTCTGGCTTTTATTGTGGGGACTGCAGACTCAATCTCAGGATCTCATGCAAGCACTTTTACTACTGAGCCATTTCCCCAGCCCTTCCCTCCCTTTGTGAGACAGGGTCTCAGGATCCCACACTGGCCTTGGACTCACTATGAAGCCAGGGATGACCTTGAACTTCTGATTCTCAATGCCTTCACCCTCTGAGTCCCGGGATTACAGGTGTGTACCACCACATCAGGCTCCGAGGATTTTATTCTCACTGATGTTCAAACTGTCTCACTTGGGGCCAGTAGGAACCATTTTGGTTCATGTTGGTCTCCTAATCCTTTGACACCTCAGCAGCTTCGGCGTCTTCCTTGCTTTCAAGCACATCTTGCTATTTCTGCTGTCAGGCTAGAGTTAACCATCCTCTAAGGAACCTGGTTTCTTTTGTTTTAATTTTTTATTATTTTTATGTGCATTGGTATTTTGCTGTGTGTGTCAGGTCCCCTGGAACTGGAATTACAGACAGTTGTGAGCTGCCATGTGGGTGCTGGGAATTGAACATGGGTCCTTTGGAAGAGCAGTCAGTGCTCTTAACCACTGAGCCATCTCTCCAGCCCAGGAATCTGGTTTCTTATGATGGAAAAGGGCGTTTAGGTAAAGGGTAAATTAGGACCAGGGAGATGGCCCTGTGGATGTGAACAGTCCACACAAGCCTGCTAACCCACATGAAAACACAGATGCCGTGTCATGCATCGGCACCCTCATCACCCCTGAGATGCCATGGGCAGTGGGGACAGGAGAACCATCTGGAAGCTCATAGCCCAGCTATCCTGGACTATACAGTGAAACAGCAAAAACAAAAGACCCCTGACCCTGCCTTGACAAAGTGAAGGAGAGAATCAGCTCCCCAAGGTTATCCTCTGACCTCCACATGTGCATCATGGCCTGTGCAAGCATGCACACACATACACAACGCACATGTGCAAATAAATAAATATTAAAGGGTCGATTAAGGGGCTGGAGAGATGGGTCAGTTGATAATATTGTTTGCCATGGAAACCAGAGGACCTGAGTTTGGATCCCCAGCACTGAGGTGACAAAGAAAAAGCCAGGTGCAGCAATACACATTTCTAATTCCAGTGCTGGGGAGGCAGAGACAGGAAGATCTCCGGTGCTTCTTGGCCAGCCACTCTAGGAAAATCGGTGAGCTCTAGGTTTAGGGAGAGACATCTCAAACATTAAAGTGGAGAGTAATAAGGAGGACACCAGTTATCCGCTGGCCTTCACACATGTATGCATGCACACCAGCATATACATACATTAACACACCTCTACACAACACACACATAACATGAATCCACAGGAGGGAGGGAGGGAAGGAGGGATGGAGGGAGGAAGGGAGGGAGGGAGGGAGGAAGGGAGGGAGGGAGGGAGGGAGGAAGAGTTGAGCCAGGTCTGTGGAATTTTATGAACTCCAAACACATGAAGGTGGCACATATCTGTAACCCCATCACTTGGGGGTCTGGACTAGAAGGATTACAAGTTTGAGGCTAGTCCAGGGAACATAGTGAAATCTTGCCTCAAATAAACCAAAACAAAATGTAAAAGTACCAAATTCTGCATTTATTTAGCCTTGCTCCAGGGATGAGTGTTTTATAACCAAACATAATTCTGACTTATTGTGAGATTATTCCCACATTGGCCACACGGTGTCGCCACAAATCAAATGTGCATTTGCAGAACTCGGATCTCGGGTCACTGATTCAGCTGGAAGCAGGACTGGTGTGACAAAACAACAGGACGATTTCTAACCCAGAAGTACTGTTTCAAATAATGCAGGGGGGATGTCTGATGACTACGTTCTTCTTCTACAGCCTTGTAAAGAGGTGTTTGCAGAGAGATTATACATTAATTAGCAGGGCTTTTTAGATAAATTAAATGCCTTAGGAAAAAGGGTCACACTACCCGAATACTTTTTTTAAGTTCAAACCCTGGCAAGCTATGTAGACCAAGCTGACCTGGACTTCACAAGAGATCTGCTGGGATAAAAGTACACACCACCATAACTGGTTTTATATATATATATATATATGCATATGTACACACACACACACACACACACACACACACACATATATGTAGAGTAGAGGTGTGAATGTGGGGGTCAGAATTCAGCCTTCAGGACATGGTTCTCTTTCCACCATGTGAGTTCTGGGGATTGAACTCAGGCTGCTGGGCTGGCAGCAAGCACCTTTACCAGCTGTGCCGTCCCACAAGTTCTATCCGAATACTTTTAGGAATAGAATTGTCCTCACACTGAGACCTGAGGTGACCTTCCAGACTACTGTCCTCCCTTCGTCCACCAAGGTGAAAGCTCAGCCCTCGCCACTGGATTCTCAGAAAAGACTGACAGCAGAAGACAGTGGTGACTTTAGTGAGACTGTCCCCATCTTAGTGACAAGTTTGTGGAATAAAGAGTTCGAGCCAGGGGTGGTGGCTCATGCTAGTCACTCAACACTTAGGGGGCAGAGGCAGGAGGTCCACCATAGTAAGTTTACCAGGCCACCCTGGGCTAGAGTGGATTTGGATATAGTGTCTACTAGATCCAAAAAGAAGAAAAGGAAAGAATAGACGTTGGAAGGGCAAGGGGTGTGGCCCAGTGACAGAGGGCTTACCCAGCATATGCATGGCCCTTGGTTTGCCCCCAGCTCTGCAAACAATAAAGAAGACAGAAGGAGGTGGAAACCAGGAGTTTGTTGTCAGGTGACCCATGTTACAGCCGCAGGTCACTCCGCAGCCATGACCGCAGAATTGATGGCATATGACTTCCGGTTTCCACGTCTGTAAGACAGATGCAAGAATGCCTCGCTTGTTGTAAGGATGAGATAGGATCATATGTGTAAATGCCTCTACACCAGTTATGTTGTATTTCCATCTGCCCAAATAATCTCTGTCTGGCCTAACAGTTACAGCTGGTGGCCAGGATGCCACAGAGCTGAAGTTCTCTACCCTCTTTGGCTTTCATGCTCTGGCCTGGACTTTGTGCTCAAGGATGTTCCACACAGTCAGTGCTTGTTTGGTCTGCCTGAATGAAATGCCCTCTTCCCTGTGGAGTTGAGATAGGCAGTTACTCTCCTGCTACTCTTTGTGCTTGGCACACAGCCGCTGCATACAGAGCTACCCTGGTCAGTTTTGGTCAACTTGGCACAATCTCGAGTCACCTGGTGTCTTAGTTAGTGTTACTATTGCTGTAATGAAACACCGTGGCTGAAACCAAGTTGGGGAGGGAAGGGTTTATTTGACTACACTTCTACATGGTAGTCCATCACCGAAGGAAGTCAGACAGGAACTCCAGCAGGGCAGGAACCTGGAGGCAGGAGCTGATGCAGAGGCCATGGAGAAGTACTGCTCATTGGCTTGCTCTTCATGGTTTGTTCAGCCTGCTTTCTTATAGAACCCAGAACCACTAGCCCAGGGGTGGTCCCATCCACAATGGACTGGGCCCTCCCCCATCAATCACCAATTAAGAAAAGGCCCTACAGGCTTGCTCTTCTCCAATGGCCCTTGCTTGTGTCGAGTTGACATGAAACTAGCCAGCACACTCGGGAAGAGGGAACCTCGATTGAGAAAGTACCTCCATTAGATTGGGCTGTAGATAGGTCTTTGGTATTTTCTTGATTAATGATTGATATGGGAGAGCACAATCCACTGTGGGAGGTGCCAGCCCTGGACTGATGGTCCTTGGTACTATAAGAAAGCAGGCTGAGCCAGACAGTGGTGGCACATGCCTTTAATCCCAGCACTCAGGAGGCAGAGGCAGGCGGATCTCTGTGAGGTCGAGGCCAGCGTGGTCTATAGAGTGAGTTCCAGGACAGGCACCAAAACTACACAGAGAAACCCTGTCTTGAAAAACCAAAAAAGAAAGAAAGGAAGGAAGAAAGAAAGGAAGGAAGGAAGGAAGGAAGGAAGGAAGGAAGGAAGGAAGGAAGGAAGGAAGAAAGAAAGAAAGAAAGAAAGAAAGGAAGGAAGAAAGGAAGGAAGGAAGAAAGAAAGCAGGCTGAGTAAGCCATGCATGGCAAGCAGGCCAGTAAGCAGGGTTCCTCTATGGCCTCTGTTTTCGCTCCTGCCTCCAGATTCCCGTCCTGACTTCCCTCAGTGACAGACTGTGATGTGGAAGTGTAAGCCAAATAAACCCTTTTCTCCCCCAGTTGCTCTTGGTCAGTGTTTTGTCACAGTAACAGAGGTAGAAAAAAAAAGTAGGACAACAGCCATCTCTCTGCAGACTGGTGTTGACATCTTGTTAAGGTTTTAGATGACATTAGATGCTCAGTCTGAGTCATGCCATGTTTTTCCTTCCTCAGTGCATGTTAGCACCATAGACTGCCTGAAAGACGGCATGGTGTGTATTGACCTCCTTGACCGACCAAAAGCTTGCCTCTTAGCCACCTCCTAACTGCCCTGGTCTTTTTAGTTAGCCTCTTGTTTCTGGAAATGTGTGTGTGTGTGTGTGTGTGTGTGTGTGTGTGTGTGTGTGTGTGTGTCTTTTGCTTCCATGGTAACCACAGTCTCTGTTCTGACATTGGGTGAGATAAAAATACAGTGCCCTAGAGGACAGCTTCTTTGAAGACAAGGAGTTAGAAACTTATTGACAGGCTTACAAAAACAATTTAAGCACTTTATTTCCTTTTGGGAGCTCAAAGCACTTTACGAGAATTCCTCAGTGCATACTCAAGCATGCTTATGAATGTGGAGAGTTGTGGACACTGGGTTGTCATCCTGTGTGCAGAGGGGAAGCTGAGGCCGGCAGGAAGGAGGTGCTTGCTGGTGATGACGGCTGAGTCAGCCAGTGCTGGGCCTCTGCTGAGGGGCTGTGGTCCTGGGAGAACCTGGCTGCCTGGCTTCTTTGTGTCTTTCTGTGACTGGGGCCATCGTGAGTTGATAAAACGAGCCAAGAAGAGAGCACATGCCTGTGTTTCTATGACCTTCCCAGCATTGGTTGTTTTCTAGTCGTTCCTAGGGGAAGCAAGAGGGAAATTTTATTTTTATTACAAGCATCATGTTTTGCCCAGAAATAAATGTTAAAGAAGCTGGGGTTTTTCAGGAGTGGACTTAGTAAATTCCTGAGTGATGACATTCCTTTTATCGCTCTCTATTGGGTGTCCTACTCCCAAGAGTCCTTTGACAGGTCCTATAGTCACCACAGAGGTCGCAGGGCCCCTGGGAGCAACTCTTCCGGTACCTGGAATCACTCCTTGCTCTGACTGTAGCCAGCACTTCCTGAGTGGAGACGCCTGTGCTTCTGCTCCAGATCCTTCGCTCTCCCCGTGAGCATCTCTGACCCCAGTTCTTTGCCGTGTCTATGATTTTCACGGTGTGTATTAGCTTCCTTGTTGCTATGGCAGAACACTGGACAAAAAGCAACTCAAGGGAGGAAGGTCTTCATTGGCTCAGTTTGAGAGGGAACACAGCCCGTCACCACAGAGAAAGCTGGAGGCAGGCGTGGGAGGCAGCTGGTCACAGTGCATGCCGTCATCAAGACGAGAGCAATGGACGCCATGGATGCTCAGCTCGATTTCTCTTTTCTTTTTTCTTTTTATTCAGTCTGTGAGGTCGCACTGCCCATGCTCATCCCCTCCTCAGTTAAAGATCTCTGGAAACATTCTTACAGGCCCACCCTGAGGTGTGTCCCCTGGATGATTCCAAATCCAGTCAAGCTGACCAGAGTTAGCTGTCACACGGTGTCAGACACTCAGGAAGCGGTAGGTGAGGGCTGTTGAGGTGGCTTCACTGGCAAAGGTGTTGGCCCACAAGGATGATGACCTGAGTTTAACCCCCAGTGTCCACATGGTGAAAAGAAAGAAGTAACCCACACAAGTAGTTCTCAGTCCCCCACACACCGTGGCACCATGCCATGCACACATGTAACACACACACACACACACACACACACACACACACACACACCTTAAATAAATAAATAGTAAATAAATAAACATAACAAAAAAATCAGAAATAACTGCCAGGTGAATATTCATCTATCTGCTTGCCCCAACACAGACCTGTGTGGCAAAATACTTGAAATTTGCACCTGTACCAAACATACACAAACATTTTAAAAAGCACATTGGGACAGTTGTTGTTTGTTGTGGTCGTGGCATTGGTGGTGGTGGTGGTGGTGGTGTGTGTGGTGTGTGTGTGTGTGTGTGTGTGTGTGTGTGTGTGTGTGTGTGTATGAGTGCATGCCGTGGTGAGCAGCATATGGATGTCAGAGAATGACTTGGAAGGAGTCGGTTCTCTCTCTGATCATGTGGATCCTGGGAATCTACTGGTCATCAGGCTTGGTTGCAAGTATTTTTACCAAATGAGCCATTCACTGGCCCCACAAACTTTTCTTCCTCATCATTATTCTCTTTAAAAAAATACATTTTAACAGCTATTTACAGAGCATTTCCAGTGCATGAGGTATGGACTGTAATCCAAAAGTTATCTGAAAAGCATGAGAGGGGCCAGCACTCAGAGGATGAACGTGTTCACCCTGTAAGTCTGAAGATCTGAGTTCGATCCCTGAGACCCACCATGGAAAGAGAAAACTGACTCCCTAAAGTCGTTCTCTTCTCTCCACCTGTGTTACAGCATCCGTACATCCTCCCTCACACATCATACACGTACACACACTCACACACATGCGCACGCACACACACCTAAAAAAAGTAAAAGTGTGTGAGAGGATCACATGGAGCATATCCAGACACCGTGCCTTTTGCATAAGTGACTGGAGTAGCTGAGATTTTAGTGTCTTTGCAGGGACCTAGAATAAGCACCTCATAGACAGCAGGGGATAACGGTAGCAGTGGTACCTCCTGGCACTCCACTGGGCAGTCTGCAGTCTTTTCTCCCTTCATTTCCCCAGTAGCCTCTCAAGATTGGTGCTGTCATCATCCTTACTGAACAGAGGACTCAAACATTCATGGTACTGAAGAATCAGACCTTGACCGGGCGCCGGAAAGTGGCAGACAGGACTGGAGCATGTGCATAGCCATTTTGCCTCCTGCTAGTGAAAGGCGCCTTTAAGAACAACACTTCTGGACTTTCCCAAACCAGTCCTTTGGTGTTGTGTTTTTGTTTTTAAAGATTTTATTTTACAGTTAATTAAGTAGGTCTGTGTTTGTCTGTGTGTGGTTTTGTGTCTTAAGAGGCCAGAAGAGGGCATTGGATCTCCTGGAGCTGGAGTTATAGGCAGCTGTGAGCTGCTATGTGGTGCTGGGAACTAAGCTCAGGTCCTCTGCAAGGTCGACAGGTTCTCTTAACCTCTGGGCCATCTTGCCAGCCCACCCAAAATCGGTAGTTGAGAGAACATGAAGTCCCCGTTTTCACGGGACACTTTCATATCAAGGTATAAAGAGAGGCTGTGGGAAGCCTTCCACGCATGTTCCCATTGCTAGACCCTCTTTATTCCACACAGGTGATTCTCAAACAGAGACATCACAAAGCTCCAGTGTCCAGCGGGCCTTTATTGCTAGGAAAGCCCTTGAATCTTATCCTCTGCTAATCCAAGTTTTTCCTCGGAGAGGCTCAGTGAAGCAGAGCTCGGCCGGCTTCCTCTGCCTTCTACCCTTCCATCAGTTTTCAGGAAGACCCCAGCTGCGTCCCATTGAGACCGGCTTCATCGCCAATGTTCCCTGGCTGTGGTTTGGACATTAGGATGAGCAATCCCTCACAGATGAAGTCCTGGGTGACCCTGTAATCAACAGGCTGAATGTTTGCCGAGCGTGACTAACCACTCATAAAAGAGCCAAGCATGATTCAAAGAAATCCACCAAAAATAATGTATTACTTGGCCTCATCTCAGCCTGGTGCGAAGTCAGATTTTGAGTCACAAAGCCCATTAGCAATGCGGGTGTATTTGACTCTAATAAAGAGGTGAGTGTAGCCCAGATGTAGAGTGGTATATTTAGAGCTGGCTCCAGGATGACTTTTGGTGTAGAGGCAATGACACAAGACAGAGACTGACCTGGAAAGGGACGACTTCACTAGTCCCCATTTCTGCCACCAAGACAAGTAACCCAAGCTGTGAGGAGTCTCTTTACTTCCTAGAAAAGGAAGCTTTTATAGCTTTGCAAAGAAGGGAGTGATTAGAAGAGGTGTCTTCGTTGGGGAAGCATGTGAAGCTTGCATGGGGTCCCTCCCAAGATATCCTTGGGCCCCAGCCTTGGTCAGCTCTGATCTAATGTAGCCACCGTGTGTCCCTGTTAGGACGCGCTCAGTCATGACAGCTGCCCTGCTTCAGAAGACACACAGTTGCTACCCCACCATGACAGCTCCACCACGGCTCTCCTAGAGGTCCCTCGCTGCTGGTGACAGGCTAAGAAGAATAGCCACTGAGGCAGCAGAGGGAGCCAGAGAAAAGGGTGAAAGGCCCTGGGACAATCAGCCTCCTGTAAGGCGGGCTCATATTTAGCTGCATTTCATTCCCCAGGTTACGTTTTTAGTTGCAATGTTGCATACAACACTCCTTTCTTGAGGAGAAGAATAACAATGTTTGCATGGTTACAGATGAGGTGAATCAGAACCCCCTAGTCTCACCTCTCCCTAGTCTCACCTCTCCGGCATGCTTATCCTAACCACGGCCATATCTTCATTCTAAAAGACTTGCCTTCCCTGCAAGATCGTGTCCTTTCTTACCGGCCCTTGCTCTTCTATCTTCAGGCAATTCGGTGGTTATGCCAAGGAAGCAGACTACATTGCTCACGCCACCCAGCTACGTACCGCCCTGGAGGGCACGCCAGCCACCTACCAGGGTGACGTCTACTACTGTACCGGGTATGACCCTCCCATGAAGCCCTATGGACGTCGGAATGAGGTCTGGCTTGTGAAGACATGAATCATTCACTGAACTGGGAGCATCCTAGAAGTGTGCCGCTGTGTCCCCCGACTTGGGGTCAAGAGGGGGCAGTGCTTCTCCCGTTCCAGCTTTCCTTCAAAACCCCTCACTGCCAGGTTGCTAAAATAAGCCAAGATTGGCAGCACCGTTCTTGTTGAATTATAAAATCCTGTGGCAGATCAGAAAAATCTCAGCAGCATTTTCTCTGCCATCTGGGTCACTGAAAACTGATTTTTAAAAATTATCAAATTTGTACTTTTGTTAGTGAGGGAACATGTGATTTATGCATGAGCTTTCATCTATGATTCTTCTAAGAACTTTGTCTAGAAACCAAAAAAATACATATCTTTGACTTAAGCAGCAGAGACAATTCTAAGTATAATTATTTCTTGGGTTCTATAGTCCTTTAAAAAATATTCATTCTTATGTGTGTTTGTATGTGTGTGTGTGTGCACACACACGTGCGAGTGTGAACATGTGTGTGTGTAGGTACCCTCAGCGCCCGTAAGAAGGCATCAGATCCCATGGAGCTGGAGTTACAGGAGACTGGAAGCCACCAGACTTGCATTGCTGGGAACTGAACTCTGGTCCTCCGGAAGAGCAGCAAGCACCATTGAGCCATCTCTCCAGGCCGAGGTTCACAGTCTTAACGGAGTACTGTTGATGGTGTTCACTGTATTGAGAGATCTGCAGAGCATCCTCCAAGGCTCCCAGGGAAAGAGGCTGTGTTCTGGATGCCTGGCTGACTCTGAGCCTGTATTTACCGGGGCTTCCATGCAGCACATCTGTGAACAATAGCTGAGGATCGGGTTTGCAGCTGTGGTCCACAGGGGTTTGCAGAAGTTTACACAAGCAGACAGAGAAGAAAATCACACTCCCACGCACAGCCAGCCCTGGGGGCAGGAAATGTCACCAGGAGGATTTATTCAGTACAATAAGATGAGCTCAGAAAAGGCTCGAGTCCAGGTTCCTCAACTGAACAAGACAGGAATAAAAGGAACGAGCAGTTTGGCCTGCAGAGAAGAAAAGAGAGAGAAGAAGGCTGTGAGCGCGAAGCGGGGAAAGCAGCTGGGCTGCAACAGGTTGTGGGCAGGCAAGGCAGTGAGCTTCGGGGTCACAAGGGGCACCGGGATCAAGCCCTGTCAACAGCCCTAACTTAGACAACTGTAAAGATCCCCAGAGGCTCCGGAGGCCACCTGTCAGTGTTTGGGTTTCTATGGCAACAGCAGGGCTCTGGGCAGTGCTTAGTAGGGGGAAGCTGCAGAAAGGTGGGCACCAGTGAGAAGCAAGAAGAAACAATAGCTGATGACGTGTTCGCTGGAGGCCTTCCAGCGTCGCTTCTGGGTTGCAGCCCCGGCTGTTTCTGAAGATCAGCCTTGACTGCCTCATGCACTGTTCCTGTACTATGACGCTCACTTCACATCTTGACTCTGTGTTGGGGGTAGTATCATGACCCTCACACAGACGAGGAGGTGAGACCCACCCCCAGGCTTTCCCACTGAACCCCAGACTAAGAGAAGTATAGCATGGGGCCTGAGGTCATGTCAGGCAGTTTGGATTTTTAAAATATTTTATTTATTTATGGTGTGTGTGTGTGTGTGTGTGTGTGTGTGTGTGTGTGTGTGTAAGAGGCCTTGGGATGCCTGGCTTCTTATGTGGATGCTGGGATCCAAACTCAGGTCCTCCTGACTGAGCAGCAAGTGCTCTTAACCACTAAGTCATCTCTCCAGCCCCAGTTCGGATTTTATCCCAAGCAAAATTAAAAGTACTTGTGTGGCATTAATTGGGAATGTGACCCCATTATATTTTGGGAGGAATATTCTGTCCATGGTGCAGGAAATACAAGGAGGAGCATGTGGCTGAGTCAGGTGGACCAGCTTCGTTGTTAAGGAAACAAACACAACCCCCTCTCATACTAAGACAATGGAAAGTCCGTTTCTGACACCCATGGCCCTGTACGATTTGTCTTCCACTTCCCCGCTCTCCAGTCTCTTCCTCATACAGTCCAGCCACAGCCACAGTGAGTCCTCTGTCACCTTTTCAGGTGGCCAGGTCTCCTCATCCCATTGATGGTACCTTGACCCCCTACCTTTTCAAAAAGCCTGAAATGCCTCTGTCTCTAAATTACCCTATCTACCCCACCCCAGAGAGATATTTAGGAATACACTAAGTGTTAGAAGAAGCTAGTAAGGTTTTCTTTTTTTCACACAGCAAGAAATGCACACGTAGGTTGAATGGCAGGTGCTTACTTTTCATCTCAGGGCTGCAAGACGGCAGAAAAGGTCCAAGGAGCAGAAGCTGCCCCTGCCACATCCGTAATCTCATTGTGTGAGAAACAAAAACATTTTCCAGAGTTCCCACAGCAGAGTTCCATTAGCTGGCAAGGCCAACGTGAGTGTCAAGGTGTGTGTGCAACTCAGGAAGTGTGTGCCTTTGTAGGTAGGAAAGTCAGAGCCTATGAGACAGGTCAAGGTGTGTGTGCAACTCGGGAAGTGTGTGCCTTTGTGGGTAGGAAAGTCAGAGCCTATGAGACAGGTCAAGGTGTGTGTGCAACTCGGGAAGTGTGTGCCTTTGTAGGCAGGAAAGTCAGAGCCTAGGAGACAGGTCAAGGTGTGTGTGCAACTCGGGAAGTGTGTGCCTTTGTAGGCAGGAAAGTCAGAGCCTAGGAGACAGGTACTCAGAACGGCTTTGGGAGGACCCATGGGGGAGTGAGCGGGTGTGTGTGCCCAGGGTAAGTAAGAGAAGGTCGGAGAGCATGGTGAGATGGGCGAGGCCAGGTCTCAAGATCTGCAGGCTGTCTCTACCCCCACCAGTTCCTGCTGTCTTCTAGCTCTCCCCTCTCCCCTTCAAAAGCGAGAACTGGGGAGCACAGTCACGTAGAGGGGAGGAGAAAGGTTTCAGCCGCCTGCCTCACACTGAAAACCCAGAGTGACTGGAAGTCAGTGACAGAACAGGCGGGACACCAGGACGCGAGGGACAAGAGCTATGGCAGTAAAACAAGTCTACCCAGCTCTGTATTTAATGATGAAAAGCGGCTGCTGGCGTAGTGGTGGACGCCTGTGGTCCTTGCAATTCAGAGGCAAGAGGAAAGGGAGTTCAAAGCCAGCCTTGGCTACATCAAGAGTTTGAATCTAGCCTGTGCTACAGGAGACCCTATTATCTCAAGCAGGGGAAAAACAAACAAACAAACAAAAACAGGCCAGGCATAGTGGCACACACACTTGTAAGGCCAAAGCAGGATTGCCACAAGTTCAAGGCCTGCCTAGACTGCACAGTGAGTTCCAATCTGAGCTAAAAGTGAGATAATGTCTCTCAAAGAAAAAAAAAAAAGAAAGAGAGGGGGGAAGGAGGGGGAGGAAGGAAAGGAAAGAAAGGAAAGGAAAGGAAAAGAAAGGAAAGGAAAGGAAAGGAAAGGAAAGGACAGGGCAGGGCAGGACAGGAAAGGGGGAATGAAGGAGAAACAGTTGACTACAGGCACCAGACTTTCCCATCGCCAGTCGACAAATGAAGAAACTAAACATTCCTGGCCCCACCTATTCTCATCAGTACCATTGCCAAAACCGAAGTTTATGTTGAAAACCTTTCAGCCTCTTCTCACTTCTCTCCCTGGGGTGCTGGAGTACAGCCCGTGGCTAATATTTGAATGGGTAAAAACCTACCCTGGAAAACAGTGAGCAGAAGAACTTAGGCGTCAACGACTAACTCTTCTCTAAGCTGAGTGCTCAGAGTCCCAGCTCAAGGCGACAGCCTCTCCCGAGCTGCACGCATAAACAGGCTCTCCCATCTCCCAGAAACCACCACCTTCCTGTGGCCTTAATATTCCTTGCATTTTTGCAAGCTCTGTCCAGTAAAATTTGTTCTGCATGTGCTGGGGCATGATGCCACATTCTTAGGCTTACGTAAGAGTGTCCTGGGGTCATGGGGTGATTGTATGCACAAACACAGGGGAACCCCAGAGAGCCCAGAGAGCTAGTCACCACTCTTTTAAGGAAGATCTCCTAATTTACACTTGGCTTCTCCACTCTTGAGTAATGGTCTTTGATCTTGAGCACAATAATTAGTTTCACAGCATGCCACATTGATTTGGGGAATGCCATAGATTTGGCATTTGAATTTATGTCCTGAACTGGCACTAACCTTTTCCCTATTTTTGTTTCTGTAGCAACATCACTCTATAAGAATCTGGGGAGAGACCCAAATAATAGCCACAAATGCGGAATCAGGAACCAAGCCAGAAAGGTAGAAATGATGAGGTGGCCAGTGAGTGGGGCAAGAACTGGTGTTGGCTGTGAAGAGCCCTCGCGTAATCCAACTGCTAGACTGTTCTGTCTCTGTAGTGAATAAGCTACATCATCATTAAAAACAAAACAAAAACATGTTATGGAGCTGGAGAGATGGCTCAGATGGCTCCTTGCAGAGGACTGGGGTTCAGATCTCAGCATCCACATTGGGCAGCTCACAAACTCCTGGAACTCCACTTCCATGGGATCCAACTTCCTCTTCTGGCCTCTGTGGGTTTATGCGCACACACACACACACGCACACACACACACACACACACACAATCTTTAAAAACTCATTTATAAATTGGCTCTGGCCCTAGCCTCTTCTCCCCTGGTGTCTCTCCTCTTTCCTGGGCCCCTTATTCTCCGAAAGCACTGGGGTGACCAGAGGTTCCTCTAACAAGCTCTCCCAGGGCCTCCTGCCCACTTTACTGTGCTCTCGCTGCTAGACTCCCCCATCTCTCTGTACCCTGCCCAAGGTCCAGCTTCAGCAACTTCAAAGTTTACCCTGATTCCTCCAGTAACAACTGCTTTCTCTGTGATTTCTAATCCCCACCTCACATCTACTTCATAAAGATGTGTTTGTTCACAATAGGGTTTGGGGTGTAGTCTGATTGCAAGGTACTTGCCTAGCATTCATGAATCCCTGGGTTTCAACCCCATCATCACATAAACTGGTCGCGGTGGTACACACCTGTAATCCCAGCACTGAAGAAGTAGAGGGAGAGAGATCAGAAGTTCAAAGTCACCCTTAGCTGTATAGCAAGTTTGAGGACAGCTTGGAATACATGAGTGTCTCTCTCTCTCTCTCTCTCTCTCTCTCTCTCTCTCTCTCTCTCTCTCTCTCTCTCTCACACACACACACACACACACACACACACACTTGTGCACAGTACATAATTTTATTAATATAGATTCATTGGAATTTTTAAAAGAACTATTGCCAGGTAATCCCAACACTCAGGAGGCTGCCAGGCCAGCCTGGGTTTCATATCAAGACCCTGTTTCAAAAACAAAGCAAAGGCCTAGAGAGGCAGCTTAATAGTTAGGTGCATTTGTGGCTCTGGCAGAGGACCTGGGTTTGGTTTCCAGGACCTACATGGTGGTCCACAACTGTCTGTGACTCTCTTCTGATCTTTGAGAGCACCATATACATACATGGTGCAAATATATGCACCCATACATATAAAATCAAAAAATCTAACAGAATTGGTTTTTTAAGCAAAACAAAAATGAGCTATTTATTGATAGCTAAAACTTATGAAGCATTCATTGTGTCTCAGGCACTTGCTCATTATGTGAATGACCTGATTTTACCCTGTAAGGAGGCCATTGGCACTATTTTCTCTATTTAATTTACAAATGAACTGGAAGGTTCATTAGGATGGCCTAGGCTAGCCCAGTGTGATGAGATCTGCAGCACCTGGGAGGTGGAGGCAGGAGGATCAGGAATTCAAATTCATCCTCAGCTATAGAGCAAGTTTGAGACTAGCCTGGACTACATGACAGAATCGCCTGTTCAGAAGTATGTCATAGAACTAATGGTGGGACTTTTAACTGCTGTCTACGGAGGAAGAGAGAGGGATAGACAAGTCAGTCAGATCACTGCTGGGAATCAGTGCTGCTTCTGGATGTTCAAGTTCACAGAGTTGTTCGTCTTCATCCAAGGCACATACCCTGAGGACACAGGGATTATAAGATGGCCACTGAGCCACAGAGTAAATTATACAGGAGGACAAGCCACCTCCCACTGCACTCAGCTATAGACACACGCCCGGCCTCACCCACTGTTCTTGAATATCCAGAGCTGTGCTGCCAAGTGCCTGAGAGTGTGAACCTAGCTGTCAAACTGCCAGGAGGCAAATTCTGGCACTGTCACACATTGTAAATGTGGCCTTGGGCATTCTAGTCTGTTTATGTGAGACAGGGTCTCAGGTAGCCAATATTCACCTGAGTACTCAAATCAAAATGCTGGACGTCAGCCTGGGAAGAGACGATTGGTTGGATGCTCTCAGATGGCATCCCTCTCTCCCATGCTGCCATAATCTGAAATTGGCCTTCCCCAGGGCAGCAAGGCCATCCTCATCCTCCATGCTGCCATATCATCCAGCCAGTTCCTCTAAACGCCTCACGTAATGAGAGTATTTATTTATGCCTACATGTATGTCTGTGTGAGGATGCCCGATCCTCTGGAATTGGAGTCACAGACAGTTGTGAGCTGCCATGTGAGTGCTGGGATTTGAATCCAGGTTCTCTGGAAGAGCAGACCTCTCTCCAGCCCTTTAAAGTCTCGTGTAAAATGGAGAGATAGATGAAGGAGGAACAGTAAAGACCATCTTCAGGACCAAACATCCAATGGGGGTGGTGAGGAACAGAGGGGCCCTCTCCTGGATCACAAACTCATGGTGTGGTTCCACTAGCCATGACTAGACAGGGGTGAGAATCTGTGAGGCCGTGTGGAACTGGCAATCCTCTTCTCTACTCAGCATGCTTCAGTCTGCATCCTGGTTTTTGTTGTTGGTTTTGTTTGTTTGTTTTGAGTTTGATTCTACTGTTTGCCCTAAACTAGTCTTAAATTTTCTCATCATTTATTCACTTCACAAACTTTTTTATTCAGCCCCTCCAATGCACCAGATACATCGCTAGGCAATTAGATGTAGCAACAAACAAGCAAAACAACCCTCGCACAGCAGGAAACATGTATGTAGCATATGACATCATATTTTAGGAAGTAATAGTGCTATGGCCAAAGTGAAAAGTAGAGCAGAAGCGAGTGAATGACTTCAGAGACGTCATGAAGAGGATGCTATGTGAGTTTTACCAGTGAGGTCACGTGAGAACAGAAAATGCTGAATGGTAGCGAAGTAACTGGGCGGATGGATAGGTGGGAACAGAACTATCCTAAGGAAACAGCCAGTGCAAAGGCCCCAAAGTAAGGCGACCCTCTGTGACTAGGGGCTGGCTGGAAGGTCAGAGGGGTTCCACAGGGAGTCGAGGGGAACATGGGCCAGAAGAGCTCATGTAAGGACCAAGAGGAGGCTGTGTAAGGACTCCAAACTGCCGTAAGCCTTGAGTGCTCTTCTGTAGTAAATGGATAGGCCCCTTCCAGGACTGAAGCACAGGATGAAATGATCAAATCAGCTTCTAAGAGAATTCCTCTGCTGCTAAGTCAGGACACACTGTAACAAGGGTGAGATTGGAGCTGGGGCCACAGGAACAGGAGCCAATGACCAGCAGTTGTCCACTCCAGCAAAGCAAGGAAGAGGAGTTTGTCACTTGCAGCAGTGACAAGTGTCCAGAGTATGTTTATCGTTTGAAGATTGACCCAACGGGATTTCCTGATGGCCTAAACATTGCATATGAAGGAAAACAGCATCAAAGAGGCTAAGATTCTTTTTAATTTAACATTATCCTGTTGAGAGAGAGAGAACATGTCATGGCTCATATGTGAACACCTTGGGGGAGCTGGTTCTCTCCAAGTGTCCTCCGAAATCCAGGTTGATCCATTGGCACTGTAACAGGGAGAGAAAACACCAAAACTTCTCAATAATAAGGACACTGTGTCCTTGAGAACAACAGAAGGTGGACGATTGCTGACTGAGGGGCCTATGGTCTGTACCATGTCACAAAAATGCTTACGGTGGGGAAGAAGGCTCTTCTGTGCCCAGATCCCCAGCCGGGCTGTGTCAGCCTGTGCAGCAGGGCTCCCCCAGGCACTTCCACTGTGTGCCAAGTGCCAGATTTGGTGGTGTTCCTTGCCGGCTGCTCCCTTTTGTACTCTTTTACTTAGAAGTCTCCCCGGAAGCAACATCTGCTTCTTCTTTCAGAATTCTTGACTGAGAACCCCATCTCTACCTCAGTATCCAATTTCTGCTGGATGCTTGTGAACCTTTGTTTAGATGATGTTGCCTTTTGTTTGAACTCTCTCTCTCTCTCTCTCTCTCTCTCTCTCTCTCTCTCTCTCTCTCTCTCTCTCTCTCTCTGCCTCCTGCTTGTGTATCACATGGAAGCTCTCACCTACTGCTCCAGCACCGTGTCTGCCTGTCTGCCTGCCTGCTACCATGCTCCTGCCGTAGTCATACACTGCACAGCGAAGTGTTAGACCATGTATATGATGTCAGATCATGTTACCTGTGAGTGACACCGTAGCCTTCTTAGTTTAGTAAGTACCCTCCATGACTGTATAGCTATTTTTCTCGTTGCTCTGACAAAACACCTAAGCAGCCTAAGGGAGGGAGGGTTTATGTAGACTCACGGATTGAGGGTAGAGTCCATCATGGTGAGAAGGCGTGGTGGCAGGAGTGTGAGGCAGTTGGTCACATTACGTCTACAGCCAGGAAGCAGAGAGAACTGAATGCTGGCACCCAACTTGCTTTCTCTCTCTCTTTTTTTTTTATTCAGTCCAGGACCTCAGCCTATGAAACAGTGACACCCGCATTCCAGGTGGGTCTTCACTACTTGATGAATGAAATGCCCTCAAAGACATGCCCAAAGGTGTGTCTCCTAGGTAATTCCAGTCAAGTTGATAGTGAAGATTCCCCTTTGGGGTGATGTTCAAGCAATGATGAATTTGTCAATGTGTTTCCTGTCCTTAAGTGGTTCACAGCTCTAACATAAAATGGAAGTTTAACCATGATCTTATCCTGCCCTGACTATAAACTTATTTCAGTGAGATACCTGAGGACAAGGCCAGATGCTCTTCAGTGACATTATTCAGCCTTTAAAAGTCCAACCAAAGTTGAAGAGCTAAAAATCCACATTAGTAGATTGTTGTGGTTGTTCTCAACAAGAACTTACTAGTAATCATTATAATGCTGGAAATTTTCATTAATAGTAATCAAAACAACACTCGAGTCATTAAGTCATATTTCCTTATAAGAACTCAGTGAAGTCACTTCCTATTCACCAGATTTAATTCAGTTATTCACTTGGAATTTTGAAAAGAAGAATGGTTATTTGATTCATATGTTTTTATTTCTTTTGGAAAAAAGTAACCAATGCGATCCTGAAAGAAAAATAAGATACAACAGTGTGTCTAATTATTTCACTCACACTGACTCCCTATCCCCTTCAATGTGTCGCAACAGTTAAGGAACACACAAAGTTATAATCATTCCATTTATGAGAATATTTTTAACACTTCAGAGTATACGCCCTTTCAGGGGAAGGCTGGTGCCTGTGGGTCTATCTGTTTCCATAGGGATAAAAGCTTTGGCTTTGACAAAGCTATTTTAGAACTCTGTAGAAATGAAAG
Source organism: Peromyscus eremicus (assembly GCF_949786415.1). Lineage (NCBI taxonomy): Eukaryota > Metazoa > Chordata > Mammalia > Rodentia > Cricetidae > Peromyscus > Peromyscus eremicus. The sequence continues at coordinate 143,095,008 of NC_081418.1, read as the reverse complement.
CTAGCATTACAACAAAGAAGAGTTTCCCTCCTGTCGACATGGACATGAATTCAGTTCAGAGATTCAGCTAGACAGTGGGAACAAGAGGAGCATTTCCCAGGAAGCTTGCTTTGGTGACAGCAGCTGGCAGGCTGGGCTCAGCTGGCACTACTGACCAGAGAAACTAAATGTGGACTCTTGCGTGGCAGCTGTGTCCCAGGAGAGAGCATTTGGTGACCAAGTAATCCAAGACTTCACGCAGGTGTTGCAAGGCTTTGGCCCGGCCTGGAAATTTATACATCATCACTCCCCACTGTATTTTACTGACTATGGGCAAATGCCTAAGGCCAGCCTAGATTTGAGAGGGGATGAGACCCACCCTCTTGGCAGGAAGAATGTCAGATAATTAGGGCCATCTTGAAAAGTACCCTGTCTTCTGAAATCCTTAAATGTTTTTTGGCATATTAAAACATATCATTGTCTAGCCTGTGATTTAATTTCATTAAGAGTATACAAATACCACCTAAATATGTATTCTTATTATCCAATGCCATGTCCAAACATGTTTGCCGAGTGAGATAGTTTTGTGTGTCTTTGAGTGTTTTGTTTAATTGGTTGGTTAGTTGGTTTTTGTTTTGTTTGAGACAGGGTTTCACTTTGCAGCTGATGCTGGACTGAAACTCACTGTGTTGCCCAAGCTGTCTTCTGTCCTTGAACTGCCCCCAAACCTAAATGCTGAGATTACAGCGTGAGCCACCATGCCCTGCTGAGATAGTGTGCAACTTAAAGCATTTGAATGATTTTTTAAATTGTGTGTGTGTGTGTGTGAGAGTGTGCGTGTGTGCATGTGTGTGAGTGTGTGTGGGGGGCGTGTTTACATGCCCGTGGCTCAGGAGCCCCCCGAGGCAGAGAGGGTGTTACAGGTGATTGAGAACTGTTTGATCTGGGCTCCAGGAACCGACCTCAAGTCCTCTGCAAGTGTGCTCTCTTAACCGCTGAGCTCTCTCTAGCAAACATTCGCACTCAGTTCCCAGTTTGTGTGGTGTGGGTGTCACTCTGAGACTTAGTGTTTTTCCTTGTGAAAAAACAGAAATTTGACTGTGTGGTAAGTGGATATGGTCGGCTCCAACATCTGAACAAAAGATTTCTGCAAGTTGTGTGTACTGGGACCTCATCTGATTCTAATAAATCAGTAAAATCTGTCTTAGTGTCAGAGCCTCATTGTGTATTAACTGCCAGTGCCAGTCATTTTTAAAATTCTGCCATGTATTCTAAGCTTATTTCTTGTTCATTTTTGCAGTTCCTTTATTAAGTTTTCTTTTTTCACTTTAAATGAACAATCTGTAATGAACTTTTCTAACTGGGAGATTCTAGCTAATCGAGGTGTGAATGAAACACATTTAAACAAAGTAATAAATGATAAAGATTGTTCTTGTCTTTTTTGTCTGGTCTAAGTAAAAGTCTGAGCAAATTGTAGCCTCAGTACTTGTTGACATTTAAAATCTTGAGCTCCACACCAGGCTGGAAGTGTATACAGAACATTGCTTCTTTCTGATTGAAGACAATATGGCCTTGATGGCTGATGGCGGTACACGGCCCAATTTATCAGCTGATTTACCATTTTATCACCAAAAGCCCTAGGAACCATTTCATACATACTAGAAGAAGAAGAAGAAAATACCAGCTGTGTAACCCTAGTATACAGCCAGGAGATGATTATAAGGTTTTTGCATTAATAGAAGTTGACAGCATAGAAATTAATAATAAGTCAGGGTATGTTTCCTTTGGGAACAAATGGGATATTCATTGACAGGATTATCATGCCCCTGCCATGGTGTATTTTTTTATTTTGAAGGCTTTAAGCTTTCCTTTTATGAATTTTATTGTAAATAATGCTATCTGTCACTTTTGTTAAGCCTTGCACAGTTCACAAGATTACATTTAAATAATCTCTGCTCTAAGTTCCTATATCAACATTTTCCCTCTTAGAATGTAACTTAAGTAAAATTAAATATTTATGAGTCGACATTTTACTCAACAGTGTCAGATTATTTCTTCTAGGTGTAGCAGTTGAACTTGAACAGACCTGCAATATTTCCCACATTGTCTGCTCTCTTCTGATAATGAAGCAACCCTGGGGCTGGCTCAGCTTTTAAAAGTGCTTGCTGCTCTTGCAGAGGGCTACAGCTTGGTGCCCAGCCATCTCCGCCAGGCAGCTCACAAGTACCTGCAGCTCCAGCTCCAGCAGCTCCAGGGAACCTGCTGCCTTCTCCTGGCCACACACACACACACACACACACACACACACACATACACACACACACAATAATAATAATAATAATAATAATAATAATAATAATAATAAAGTAATCCTTTTAAAAAAACAACTTTATAATAAGCATATATTAGTGCAACTGAAAGGCCTTAATAGTCACAAACTAGAAAGAAAACATTAGAATAATTTTCTTTTCCTTTTGTAAGTTTTTTTAATGTATCTGTGAAAGTGTATGCCATATATATGCCCATGCCTCCAAGGCCAGAAAAGGGCTAAAGTTACAGGAAGTTGTGAGCCACCCAGCACGGAGCTGGGAACTGAACTCAGATCTTCAAGAGAGAAGCAAGTGTTCTTTTTAAGTTTTTATGAGACTTTATTTTTATTTTAAGTGTATGAGTATTCGTCTGCATGTATGTCTGTGTACCACATGTGTGAGTGCTCAAGGAGGCCAGAATCAGGTACTAGATCCCTTGGAACTGGAGTTACACATGACTGTGAGCTGCCATGTAGGTGCTGGATATTGAACCTGTGTCCTCTGGGAGAGCAGCCAGTGACCTTAACCACTGAGCCATCTCTCCAGCTCCCAACTTTTCAAAAATGAACCTGACATCTAGGTCTTGTGGCCTATACTTGCAATTCCAGCACTTTGGAGGCAGAGTGAGGGTACAGAGTGAAAGGCCAACTTGGGCTACAAAGCAAGACCTTGCTGTCAAAATAAAAAATAAATAATTTTTAAAATACTCAGACATTCATAAATGAGTGAGACTCAGTTGATTTTAATAGTTTACTAGTCCAGACTAGTTGCTGTGATACTTCACACCCATTTAGTATATACCATTAAACTGTACAGTGTGTATACACTGATATAATTTGATACAGACTAATAGAGTATTATTTGGAAATTTCAGAATGAGATGCCTAGGGACAACTACATAATTTCTGAGAGCCAGTGTAAACTGAAAATGTGGGGTCCTGCATAGAAGTAGATACGGTAACAGCCCTTTCCAAGAGCACCCCACCTAACCCACGCAGACAAGTGACCCAGCTGAGGCTCAGCCCTAGACCTGGGGAGGCTGGCTGACCCGGGGCACAGGGAATTGACTAGGTACTCAGGAACCTGTCTATGGAGGAGACGGTGGGAAGCTGGGCCAAGCCTGGGTGATGACTTAAAGAAACACACAAATGGCCCCACTCCACTCCATTGGCCAAACATAAATACAAGACAAAGGCATTAAGAATTCCAAGATGGCAACCGAAGAGCATCAGTGTCAAGCACAGGGACCTGGTGAGTAGGGACACCTTGTAGATACCAATAAACCAAAGGACAGACAGTCCTTTCATGGCTATTGCCCCCATCACAGCCTCTCCTCATGTGGCCAGTCGTGGTATCAGTGGGGCAAGGAGCATGTGGCTCACTCTCACACGCTGGTTCTTTTTTCTTTCTTCTAGTCACAATCAACAGTTCCTATCTAAAGACTTGAGTCTTTCTAAGGACCTGTCCCTAAGAGTTGGGACCAGAGCAAGAACATGACTGGGAGTTGGACAACTGTCGATGCAAAAACTATGGCTTTCATCTTAAAGGGAATAAGAGATAGTTTATTATTCGGGAGCCATTTTGAGTGACCATGGCCTGGGAACACAGACTTAGGTTACCCCAAATTCCATGTTCAACATGGAAGCAGTTTCATGAAGTCTTTATGGGACAAAAACAGTCACAAATCAAGGCAAGTTTAAAATACATTGGTGGGTAGAGAGAAATGGGGAAAGCTTTTCTATGGATCTAAGATGCTTTCTGAGCTTTTGGGTTGGTGGAAGCTAGTGGTCTGCTAAATTAACAGATCCCAAAAGGTTTTTATCTATTAGTTACAAGATGTTAGTTCTGATACAGAAGTAGGCAAGGAATGGCTGCTCTGGAGGGCTAGAACTAGCCAAGATAAGGTAATTGGCCTCTGGACCTGCAACATTCCAATCTCTCCACAGCACTGCTGTTCTAGCCGGTCAGTGTCTGTACACACAGACTCTTCCCTGGAGTCTTAGTTCGCGCACACTAGCTGTCTTCTCTGACATCCGTGCCTTGGGTCCTTGCCTTCATCTGCCTAGACCTCTGCTTCCTTATTCTAAGTTCCTCGTCTTGCACTGTTGGCTTTCTCACTCTTAATGGAAGAGTGAGACCAGATGAGTGCCCACATTCCCTCCCAGGTCTATCCGGTCAGAGGGCTGTTTCTGACAGAAGGCGCTTGGTCTCTTCACTGTTTCATCTCCATTTTTAATGGACTGGCTATAATCGATGTATTTTGATTCATCCAAGCCATATCTCGGCTATTTGTTCTGATGCTTTTAGCGCGTAGAAGCCAAAACAATGAGGTGTGAGTAATTCGGATGTGTGTTGGCAAAAAGGGCCTCATATCCTCCAGGCCCAGCAACAGATGGGTTTATTCTATCACCCTAGATTTTTAAATAATGATAATTAATACTTAAGCCGGGTCCTTTTATCTAAGGTGCTCAAAGGGCTTTGTGGTCATTAACCCATTAGTTTACCTGCCTCAAGCCATCTCAAGGTCAGGAGTGCCTCTTCATACAACAAAGAGAGAGGACCATGACTAACCTGAAGGAAGGTGGGGAAGTGGAGGTCACCAAAGTAGCTCAGCTGGAAAAATTCCGTGGAAACATCTCCTCTGTCTGCTGGCAGAAATCACACCACTCACGGAGCTCTTGAGTGAATTCTTGTGGATGTCCATCCGATCCCCTGCGGAGTCCCCTTCCCCTTACTGTAAGCTTATCCTGACAGTCACAGAGGGGCAATGGTGATGGTCCTGGAAGTTTCTTCTCTCAAGCGAGAAAATGGCCTCTTTGAAGTTAAGGAGACTCTCAAGACAGAAACATTCCAGAATGAACCTGTCAAGGGTTTGTTAAAGACCCGAGGTCTTGGCGGGTGGTCTACATTAAGAAGCATATGCTAGGCCGGGCGGTGGTGGCGCACGCCTTTAATCCCAGCACTCGGGAGGCAGAGCCAGGCAGATCTCTGTGAGTTCGAGGCCAGCCTGGGCTACAGAGCGAGATCCAGGAAAGGCGCAAAGGCGCAAAGCTACACAGAGAAACCCTGTCTCGAAAAACCAAAAAAAAAAAAAAAAAAAGAAGCATATGCTGACAACCACACTGTGAAAAGGCATCTCCTCAGAAATATTAGATTCACTTGCTTCATCAAACCACGCACCTAGCAGATGCTCCACACGGGGCCAGGTGCTATGGAGAAGACAAGAAAGTAAGATTCATACCGAGAAGTTGGCATATTTCTTCTTGGTTTTTTTGGCTTTCGTTTTTTAAGACAGGTTCCTCCATTGTAGCCCTGGCTGTCCTGGAACTTGTTCTGTAGACAAGGCTAGCCTCAGACTCAGAGATCCATCTGCCTCTGCCTCCCAAGTGCTGGGAGCAAAGGCGTGCGCCACCATACCTGGCTCATGCTGACATATTTCTTGTTTATTGTTATTCATTTATTTACTTTATTATTTACTACTTTACATATTTATTGACAAAAGTAACTCATAAATTAGGTCCCAAAAGTTAGGATTTCTTTCATTTAGAACAGAATTTGTTCTTAGGTATCAGAGAGTTTGGTAGAGGGTAATCCACAAGGGTTGGAATGACCCAGGAAGGCAAGAGGGTCTAGGAGATATGATGAACCAACCTTGGATGTAGAAGAAGGCCTTAGATGAGAAACAAGGTGCATGGACAAAAAGGTAAGGGGTCATTCAAAGGAGAGACAAGCTAAGGCAATCTAAGACAAGCTGAGTGGGTGGGTCTTATTTCTTTTCAAGGCTCTGGGGAAACAAACTTGGCTAAACCATGACATCTGGAGATCTGGGTGGAATATGGTTGGATGGAAAATGGAGAGCTGGGTCCCAGGGTATCTCAAACCCAAATTTGGTGCACTAATGCGGGATCTTCAAATTGCATATAGGGAAAGGATCACAAAGGAAACTGGGGGGGGGGGCATTTTGTAGGATTATATGTGTCACCATAGAGAAAATAAGTATGTTATTTCAGTATCAGCTGGTGACCTTTAGTTATGAATTACTCCATCTCTGGACCCAGGAATGCCCAGCTGCCATGAGACCCAAAGCAAGTGTGTTGATGGTGCTGGGAGACGCCAAGAACGGTTTGTCCAGGAAAGAGATCACTCACAGTGAGCAGCCAGGGTCTCAGGAATGATTTCCCAAAGACAAGGAAAGAGCAGAGAGAAAGGATTCCTCTTAATTTCACAATTTGATCCACCATCAGCTATGTGAGCACCAGGGGTAGATAAAATTGCCCTTCTATATGCCCAGAGAAAGCCATGGTACTTTATTAAATGGAAGCTCTTCAGAATCTTTGGATTTAAATCAGAGTTTGGGAGAAGCCCCTGAAATAGGCATTAAGCATCTTCCCCATAGCTTCCTAAACACATTGGAGTAGTAAGGAAACAGATTTCCCTAAAGTCACACCTCTCTGGGCCAAGGCACCTCTGGTCAGCAGTAAATGAGAAATAATTGTTCTCACCAAAGGATTCTATGCAGAAAAGTTGCCGTGAAACTGGACTAGGTGTGTCTTTCTGTCCTTCCGGTTCTTTTTATAGACACTTGTGGGCCCTGAGTGCGGTCCTGCAGGTCTTCCGCCCGTCTGAGGAGAGATTAAAGCACCTGAGGTCGTCTCCTCCTTACTCACTTGCAGTCACAGCTTCATCACCACCACCACAGCCTCACTGGCTTCCAGAGCAGCCACAGACAAGGTAGGTTGGAGTCCGGCGACTCTGGTGTCAGCTGTCAACGGGGACCACCACTCCTGCCAGCTGAACTTGGAGTAGCTAAAGGGGAATGGAGCTAGGAGTATTCAAGTGCAACAGGGCATTCTGTATTTGTTTATGTTGTTGTTGTTTTATTTTATTGGAATCAACATGTGGTTGTTTTTCTAGGCCACCTCAGTTCAGTCAGGGATTTTAGTTCTAAATATCTGTAAAGTTACTTGAAGGAAGGTGACATTTTGCATACTTTTTTGGTGAACAGATAACAGTGTCTAATAATAGCCCATTGCATTGGGTTGACTTGAATTAAAATGAAAGAAAAGATAGTCATTCCAGTTATTGGGGAAGATGGCTGGCCTGTCTGCTTGAGGCAGGGCATCCATGTTTGAGACAATCCAATCAAGGATGCCTTGACATTCTGGAGCCCGATACAGCTAGAACCCCACCGATCAGACAAGAAGATTCTGTTTGCCTTCAAACGGCCTTTGGAAATTCTGATACGAAAATAGAAGAATTATCTGGAGTCCCCAAGGGAAGAGCATTCTGGCTTCGCTCTGCAGAGACGGAGCTAAGGCAGTGTCGAAGGGTGTAGGTTAGCCTTCTTCCCATCCTTGTCGTCCTATACACAGCAGTTGTAAATGTGGGCATAGTAGAGAGGATGGTGTTCCTATGTTTGTAGATATACTTGTATCTACCAGATCTTTATCCCACCCAGGAAAGTTGGTGTTTAGAGAAGTGTTGAGAGATACAATGTTACTCTCCTGTTTCTGGATGACTCTTTAGTAAAGCCATTCCCTGCATATGCTCAGGTGTCTTCATTTGGAATGAAGGACCGGACTCCCAACAGGCATTCTTGTGGGTGGCTATAAAGTCATGAGTTATCTTCATCTTTTTTTCACAGGAGACCAGACATCCATTTTCGTGAGGTCCACCTATAAGTCACCATGTATGAGGACTGCATGAAGTCCACAGAAGACTATTACCTCTTCTGTGACAATGAGGGGCCATGGGGCATTGTGCTGGAGTCCTTGGCGGTGATTGGCATAGTAGTTACAATATTGCTGCTCCTGGCATTTCTCTTCCTCATGCGGAAGGTGCAGGACTGCAGCCAGTGGAACGTGCTTCCCACCCAGTTCCTCTTCCTGCTGGGTGTGCTGGGGCTCTTCGGACTTACTTTCGCCTTCATCATCCAGCTCAACCAACGAACTGCCCCTGTTCGCTACTTCCTCTTTGGGGTTCTCTTTGCTATCTGCTTCTCCTGCCTCTTGGCTCATGCCTCCAACCTGGTGAAGCTGGTCCGGGGTAGAGTCTCCTTCTGCTGGACCACAATTCTGTTCATTGCTATTGGTGTCAGCCTGTTGCAGATCATCCTTGCGATAGAGTATGTGACCCTCATCATGACAAGAGGTTTGATGTTCGTGCACATGACACCTTATCAGCTCAATGTGGACTTTGTCTGTCTCCTGATCTATGTCCTCTTGCTGATGGCCCTTACATTCTTTGTCTCCAAGGCCACCTTCTGTGGCCCATGTGAGAACTGGAAGCAGCATGGAAGGCTCATCTTTGCCACTGTGCTGGTCTCCATCATTATCTGGGTGGTGTGGATCTCCATGCTCCTGAGAGGCAACCCTCAGCTCCAGCGACAGCCACAGTGGGACGACGCGGTCATCTGCGTTGGCCTGGTCACCAATGCGTGGGTTTTCCTGCTGCTCTACATCATCCCTGAGCTGTCCATCCTCTACAGATCGTGTAGACAGGAGTGTCCTCCGCAAGGCAACGCTTGCCAGGTCCCAGTCTACCAACGCAGCTTCAGGATGGAGAACCAGGAACTCTCCAGAGGTACATCCCAGAGGGCCTGGGGCGGGGAGGGCAGAAAGATCCCAGAGGGATCTCAATGGCAAAGGCCAGATTTTTGATGAGTCATGTCAAGTATAGAGACAAAGCCTTTTAGAACCAAGGGAAAAGAAGATCTTCCAAAACAGGCTTTATGTGGAAGGAACAAGACTAAAAGAATTAAAGGTTCTAGATGAAAAGGAGTGACTGTTGCTGAAGCTTGACAAAGAAAGTCACCCATTCTAAAATGAATCAATTAAGCTAGAGTGGGAGCACGCAGAGGTGGATACAAGAGGATCAGGTGTTCAAAGTCATCTTTGGTGACACAGAGTTTGAGACCAGCTTGAACTACCTGCATGTCTCAAAAATAATAATAAAGTAAACAAATAGAATAAAATGAGTTAACCAGCCCCAGGGGTAGATCAGGCCATGTAAGTTCAGACATGTTGGCTGTCAAGCACAAAAGTAGACCCTGGCAAAAGTAACGGACATTTTAAAAGTTTAAGTCTGAAAGCTAACTACCAGATAAAGTGTAGAGCTGATCTGTGGGACTCACGAGAGCCACAGAGTACAACAACTTCCGGGTTTCTATTTTGCAAGTTGTTCACTGTTTCAAAAAAAAAATCTTTCAAGGCTATAAAATAGTCCATTTAATCTGAATCCTAAGTAAAAGCTCAGATGTGTAATCATTAGTAGACAGGAAACAACTGTTTATGTGACATTTTCTTGATAATTTCTAGGTCACATGTTTATCCATATAGAAAATCAAGCTCCTGTCTCTGTTTTGTTAGGGGTTGACATTATCCATGATACCAAAGATGCTTGGTCCCTATCAACCTATAGGAAATAGTGGCTAATTTCAGTTATCTGGAACTGTATCAAAACTCATTAATTCCTCTTATGGAACATCTGACATTATCTACAGCCCAGTGTCATAGCTTTGCATCACTTGATATCTTAATAGACAACTGATTTCTCCCATTTTCTCTCTATTGTGTAACAAAGATGCTATTTTATATATTATATGGCATACATAATGTTCACCAGGCTCAAAAACATTTAATGTAAGCTTTCCTTTTAAGTACGGACACTTTCTGAGCTGTTATCTCTAGTTAATTACACATTCAAATTAAATCCTGTCCAGATAAATGCATCTATTAGTTCTTTTCAGTTCAGTTGATGGAGAGTCGGAAATTGATGCTATGTATCCTTCCTGCAAAATTAGGCCTTGCTGTGGATGCTTCACGTCCGATCCCTGAGGTTTTCAGGGGAAACTGCAGATTCTGTCGTTCTTTAAAATTCCTTTCAGAGTTCCTACCCGAAGATGGGATAAAAGTTGCTATTTTCTTCTTTTGTGCCATCCCAGAGACAAAGAAGTTCTTGCAGTATCCTACTATCCCAAAGCATGCTTGCAATGACCCTTATTCCCTGACCCCAAATGTTAGACATGTGTTTGAGGTGTTGTAGGGAGGGCACCACCCTGTCTCAAACAAACAAACAAAAAGATTTAAAGTGTTGCCAGGTGTGGTGTAACAACCTCATAATCCCAGCATTTGGGCAACTGAGGCAAGAAAGTCCATGTGAAGTTGATGCCAGCCTGTGTCTCAGGATGAATTCCAGGCCATATGAAGACTGTCTCAAAAACAAGGTATTATAAGGAAAGTCTCAGAGCTCACGGAAGTCTTCCATCAGAACGATAGTTCTGACAGAACTATCATACTATCCAATCAAGATTAGAAAAATCCATTTCTTGAGCTGGGTGGTGGTGGTGCACACCTATCCAGCACTCAGTACTCAGGGGGCTGCAGGAAAGTTGATCTCTAAGTTCAAGGCCAGCCTGGTCTACAGAGTGAGTTCCAGGACAGCTAGGACTACACAGAGAAACTCTGTTTCAAACAAACAAACAAAAAAAAACCAAAAAAACAAAGTGGGCGGTGGTGGCATATACCTTTAATCCTAGCATTCGGGAGGCAGAGACAGGCAGATATCTGAGTTCAAGGCCCACCTAGTATACAGAGTGGGTTCTAGGACAGCCAGGGCTACACAGTAAAACTCGGTCTAAAAAAAAAAAAGGAAAAAAGGAAGGAAATAAACTCCATTTTAAACAGGAAATAGTCTGCCGATGATAGTTATTGCCAGTCATTTGATATTTTTTGGGGGAAAATCAATAGTATAGTGCTTTAAAGATGCAAATTGCCCTCCAAGATTGGGCAGAGTCACCTGAAAATTCAGAGACTAGAATCAGAACTTAAGTCTGGGAAAACGCAATTATCAAAACATGAAGAGAGTAATTAAATGCAATAGAAAGTGTGGGGTTACAACTAGCTAGGGAAAAAGAGAAACCAAGTAGAAACAAGCCAGCACCTTGGAAAACCACGGGTGTGATCGTGGCTCCCGTGGAGGCAGCTGGAAAGCAAATCTCCGTGGCCCATGATCTTGTTTATTGAAGGAATGATCACAGTGTAACTAAACAGGCGTGTGGCTGGGGAGAACAGCCATGCCCTTGTTCTCGGCATCAGTCGGTCTCCAGCATCAATACAGGTCTGGGATCCACTAATGAGACGCGTGGGGCACTTGGGGAGGCTCTGTGGAAAACCACAGTCATGATTAAAGGCTTTCAGCGCCACACCTGTGTGGAAAGGTTAGGACAGTAAAACTGAGTTGGTAGTTTCAAGTTTTATGCGCCTTTCTCATAGCCGATCCAGGCTCTGTCTGTCTCCATTCTGTCCTGAAACATGGCATTTTGTTCAGGTCCATGAGGCACAGTGGCCCTGTGACTCTTCTGACTCACGCTGTTTGCCACCGTGGCTCCAACGGCATTGCTATTTGATTTAGCGCTGGGCTTATAAAACCAGAATTATGCAGCTGAGAGAAAAGGAGTCAAGGGGTGATTAGCAGAGAATTTCACAAGTGTGAAGACATCTCTGTGGGAGGCAGTTGTCCCACTGTTCTCCATCTCCAACTAAAAATGGGGTAAAATGAACTTGAACCAGCACATGGAGGATTGATACTAAATGGGAAAGTAAGAGATGGTAAAGGATTTGCTGAAACCGATCAGCAAAAGGGATTAAAGACTCCATCCAGTTCCTGGAAGTCTTTGCAAAGATTAGGCTTTAAAATCGCTCTGAAGTAGCTTATGGACTTAATTCTAGATGACAACAACATCTGGAGACAAATGCAACCAGGCATGTCGCTACAGGACATAGCACAAATGGGCAGATTTACTTATATTGTAAATGTGTTCCTAAACAACTGGATAAATAGTGCTGACTGTGCAAACATGAGACCTGAATTTGATGCCCAGAACCCATGTCAAATGCCCAAGTGTGGTGGCACACATTGTTATTCCAATGCTGGGGAGGCAGAGGCAGGCAGATGCCTGTGGCTCCCTGTCCAGCTAACCTAGACAAATCAGTGAGTCCTGGCCCGTGAGAGACCCTGTCTCCAAAAAAACATGATGGACAGAGCTGGGGAGATGGCTCATTAGGTAAAGCACGTGTTCCAGAAGTGTGAGGACCATGGTTCGGGTCCCCAGCATCCATAAAGATGCCAGGCAGACATGGCAGCCTTGTTATGCCAGCCCTCACCAGGCAGAGACAGACAGGAGATCCCCAGAGCAAGCTAGCCAAATCGGAAACCCTAGGTCCAAGTAGAGACCCTGCCTCAATATGTAAGGTGGGGGGGGGGTGATTCAGAGGATACTCATTGTCAATCTCCAACCCCTATGTGTGTGTGTGTGTGTGTGTGCACACTACACACAAGCATGTATGCACACACACCACACATATGTAAGAATTACCATGGTGAACAGTATCTATGGAACAACACCCAAGGTTGACTTCAGGCCTCCCCACACATGCATACACACATGTGAACCCTCACATACTTAAGCATGCACACACAGCTGTATATTGATGGAATTTTCAAACCAGTTGTTCTTCATAAGACTTCTTTTTTTTTGTTTTGTTTTTGTTTTTGTTTGAGTCAGGGTCTCATGTAGCTCAGGCTAGCCTTGAACTCCTGACCCTGCTATTTCTGTCTTACCAGTGCTGGGATTACATTCATACACCCCACACTCAGCTTCACTTGAGCACATATATATCTATGTAGTCTCACAGCATTTGATTAATATTTCACAAGTTCAACATATTGTTAGGCACTGGGAATGTTATCATAAAGATACCCAAGAATAGTGCAAAAATGTGTGTATAATTGAAGTAATTAAAATGTATAAGTGAAGAAGCCATTTATAAATTATGTTTGTGCTTAATTAACTTTTATATGTATCTGGGATGATGGTATTTTAACATATGCCTCTTTAACTTGATTGATTGATGGACTATGTTGTTTCTATTTGAAGTTAGTGGATTTATTTCAGAATAATTGTTCTCCTAAGTTATAGCTAACCCCCAGCCCCCAAATCCATGGCCACTTAACTATACCAGCTGTTCATACTGAGAACTTGAAGAGATCATAAACACATTAAATATCAGTTACAGATCTTCTGGGGACAGGACAGCCCTCCCCCCAATTATTGCCTGCTTTATCCAGTGTAGATTAAGTAGAATATTGTTCGCACCAGGCTTGCTAAAAGCAAGACCTACCTGTCTTTAAAGGACTCGAGCTGGTGGGCGGGATTCTGTCGAGCGCCTGGATGGGTATTAGCGTGACGAGTTTCAAAGGTATAAGACAAAGATAAGTGACGAGCTCAACAGTGAAAATGGTTCAGTAAGTCTAAAATGAGTGAGCCGTGAGAAAGCCTGTCCTGCAAACGTCGGACTCTGGGTTTCCCCAGACGGATCAGCTTTGGTTGGGTATGGTCCTTTTCGATACTCTTTATTCTGTTGTTTTAAATTGTGTGTGTGTGTGTGTGTGTGTGTGTGTGTGTGTGTGTGTGTGTGTGTGGACAACTTCCAGGAGTCGGTTTTTCTCCTTCCACAGTGGGATCTGGGGCCCAAACCCAGGTAGGCAGACTTTTATGACGAGTGTCTTTACGCACTAAGCGATCTCACACGTCCCCATTTTTTTCTTCAAAGTGTACCTACTTTCCCAAAGGAAACCCAGTGGAATAGACCCAGGTGACAAGTTTTGCCTGCTCTTTTACAGAAAGCTTTCTTTTTTCTTTCCTGTCACTCTAATATCAAAAGAAAAGAAAAGAAGAAGATTTCCCACCAGTTGGGAGTAGAAAGATTCTTCCCTGGAGCTTGGGAGTCTAGTGGACAGGGAAACACGGGGGAAGGTCAGTGAATGAGTGTCACCTTAGAGTTGAGTAGGAGAAAGAAATTCTGGCCTGCTGTTACACAGGAAAGTATACTGTGTATTATCTGGTTTGCTTTAATCTAGAAAAAAGAATTGAAATGTTTTCATCATAAAGAAATGGCTAAGGAAATGTATGTTTCCCTAGATTTGAACATGGTGTGATGTATACATGTATGGAAACGTTACGTGGTCCCCCACAATGCACACCTAAGATTCCATTACAGGGACTGGTGAATGGCCCGGTGGGTAAAAACACCTGCTGCCAAGCCTGACCACTGGAGTTCACTCCCCAGAACCTACTTGGTAAAAGGAGAAAACCGACTCCATAAAGCTGTCTTCTGACATCCACACTTATGCACACACTCACGTGTACCCCCCATACATACATACATACATACATACATACACACAAAAAAATAAAAAATAAAAATAAAAAATAAAAAAAGGACAAAAATGTTGAGGATATAGCTCAGTGGTAGAGTGCTTGCCTAGCAGGCAAGGCTGTGTTCAATCCAGCACTATTTAAAAACAGAGCCAAACAATAACAAAACAGCAAGAAACACTACACTGCTTAAACGGTTATAGGTGAGGGCTGGAGACAGCTCAGGTCTTTTTTTTTCATTATTATTATTAATTGTTGGCTGTTGTTATTGTTGTTGTTCTATCCCAGGTCTCTGGGCTATCCAGCCTCTGGGTCCTGGCCCTTAGGGGTGAGCTCCCTCTCAGGGTGTGGGTCTCCACCTGTCCAGTCATCAGTTGGCCACTCCACAATGTCTGCGCCAAAATGTCTTTACTGGAGCACATCTTGTGGGCAGGACAAATTGTAGGTCAAAGGGTTTGTGGCTGGATTGGTATCCCAACCTCTCCACTGGAAGTCTTGCCCAGTTACAGGAGATGGCTTATTCAGGCTCTGTATCCCCTATTGCTAGGAGTCTTAGTTAGGGTCACCTTCATAGATCATTGGGAGTTTCCATTGCACTAGGTGATGGCTTAGCTCTTAAGAGCAAATAATGCTCTTGCAGAGGACTGGTGTTCGGTTCCCAGCACCCAACAGACATCAATTGTTTGCATCCTCGGGAACGTAGGGAACAGGCTTGCTATTATGATCATCAGGCTTTTCCTTTTATTTCCACCAGGAAGCAACATGAACAAAAAGTTCAGGAACTTGACAGACAAGGAGAGGACAAGTGTCCCTCTTGAGAGAGAAAAGGGAAGTAGACAACACAAATGGGGGTCCCAGGCCAACCTTCTCCAGGGTCCAACCGCCAGCACCGCAGCCTCTAAGTGTGACCACTACTGACACAGCTATGTCTGTGAACACCCAGACACAAGCATGTATGGAGTAGGTGTTTGGGCTGAGAGACAGAAGTTCCTGCCTTCATAGAGACTGCTGCCCAGTTGAGGAGACTGTCACTAAACAAATAACTGTGTATGTGGTTATTCTATGACAATACAGTATTTCTCTAGGGAATTCTCTCTCTCTCTCTCTCTCTCTCTCTCTCTCTCTCTCTCTCTCTCTCTCTCTCTCTCTGTGTGTGTGTGTGTGTGTGTGTGTGTGTGTGTCTGTGCATGTGTATGTGTACATGTGTGTGCCCTTAGGTGCTCATTATTTGTGGTGCTGAGAATCAAACCCAGGGCCTTCCAATGTTGGGCAAACTCTGGAAATAATTTTTTTATTATGTCCAGTTTTAAAATTTGAATCTAATTAGCCTGGGCATGGTAGCACACTCCTGTAAACCCAACACTCAGGAGACTGAGGCAGGAGGATCACCAAAAGTGACTGCAGCCAGTCAAGATTACGAAGGAAGTTCTAAGCCAACCTGGGCTGCAAAGTAAGTCCCTTCTCAAACAACAACAATAAAAATGAATCCAAGCTTGTAGAGAAGTCAGCCTGCAGGGACAGTTGAAAGTCTATGATCCCAGGGGTCACTGTTAACTCCAAGACAGAGGCCATGCCAGCCCAGGGTTGGGTCCTTTTCTGGAAAGGTATGATGTTCTCCTGCTTCTGCAGTTACTACATCCCCGTGTGCTTTTCCTGAACACATGTTCTCTAACATTATACAACTTTCCTCCTAAACATTTCAAAGATTCTTTTAAATTAGATTTTTTCAAGGGCTGGATGTGATGGTACACACCTGTCATCTCAGTGATTGAGAGCTGGAGGGAGGAGTATAATGAGTTCGAAGCTAGCATCAGCTACATACTGAGTTTGAAGACAGCCCAGGCCCTGTGACACCGTGTCTCAAACTAACAGATGAGGGAATTAAATGGATGAATGAATGAGCAAACCCACTGGGTTGTTTTTTTTAATAGCTGCCACAACCAAGTAGTCCTTTTAAAGCACCAAGAGCCAGTTTGCCAGCCCCTGAGCCTCCTCGCAGTCCCGGTGACTCCAACACTAACACAGCCCTTCCCTCCTTTGGCTTTCAGCCCGAGACAGTGATGGAGCTGAGGAGGATGTAGCTCTAACTGCACATGGTACTCCCATTCAGCTGCAGGTAAATGTGCTCGACTCACTCACCTAGGAAGACATGGCGAACACTCTTTCCTTCAAGTCTATGTCCAGTGACTTTCACTGACCTGAGGGAGGACAGGCAGGACAAGCCAGACTCAAGCCACACCAGATGGCACAGGAGAGGCCCCCAGCTTAAACCCCGTGAGTCTCCTCCCTCCACACCATCACCTCAGTGTATTCTTCCCAGGAAGGACCAAGTCAAGCATCGAGATCTGTGTGATATTGAGGAGGCTGGATAAGCTCTGCACCAGGGTCAATGGAAGTCTGTAAATATGCACGAGCGTTGAATCTGGTTTTAGTATCGGCTATCTAAATCTGTCCCCTGTCCCCTGCACCCTTAACATCCCCTGTGAATCGCTCTTAGCCCTGACAGGCCAGGCCATCCTGAGAACAGGGCTGGGTCTCGTTACCATCTGGAAGCCCAGATGGATGAACCAATTTTAATCCTTCAGGCAAAAGCAGAGGGAGCTCTGCTGAGTCAATTGGACATTCCACGTCACGCTGTGACACATTGAGCTTTGATGGCTCACATTCAATCAGGTCCTGAAAGCCCAAAAATACCACGTTGGGGAAAACCTCCTCCTGTGTGGGGACCACAAGCATCTGAGATCCAAGAGTAAAAGCTACTCTCCCATCACTTGTCCACTGAACTTTATGAGGAAACTGGTCAAACTCAGCTGTCCCATCTGTAACTGAGAATTTGTGTCTCCCTGAAGGGCACGTAGGCCAGGACATAGCCACACATCATTTGCTCTATTCAACTCTGGCAGCAGGGGATGGGAATGGGGAAATTTTGCACAATGAGAGAAAAAAAACTGTTTTTATCCATTCCTTCAGAGTTTCTTGGATGCATTTCCAATTCTAGGAATCAGCTATTCCATTGCCTTGCCAAGAGAAAAAAAATCTTATTAATGACGAACAGTGAAATCTGATATAAATAGGTTTATGTGACGGTTAGTTCCAATGTCAAGTTTACACAATCTAGAGTCACCTGAGGAAAGAGCCTCAAGGAGGGATTGTCTACTTTAGCTTGACCTATGGCCGTAACTGTAGAGGATTGTCTTAATTACTTTACATAGTATGGAAAGATCCAACCCACTGTGGGCAGAACCACTCCCTAGGCAGAGGATCCTGGATCACATAAGAGGAAAAATAGAACCCAGAACAAGTTAGCAAGCAGAGTGAGCATGCATTCATTTCTCCTTGCCTTTGACTGTGGGTGTAATGTGATTAGTTGGCTTCAAGTTCCCAGCATCTTGACTTAAAACCTGGAATAACCTTTCTCATCTGAGCTGCTTTTTGTGAGACCATTTTATCACAGCCGTGGGAATAAAACCAGAATGATCTGAAAGGTTGTTTTGTTTTTGTTTTTGTTTTTTAACTAACAAAGAATTAAATGATAGTTAAATGATAATATTTGGCTCCAAAGGTTGCTAATGGCATCCATTCCTTTCCAGACTGTTGATCCCAGCCAGGAGTATCTCATCCCACGAGCTACACTAAGCCCACAGCAAGATGCAGGATTATAGAGCTACCTGAAACAGAATAACACAACCTGGAAGACTCTGTCCTGACCAACACAACCCTAACAGTCCCAGGAGAACTCACTGGACACACTGTCAATGAAGTGTCCATCCTGTCTGCCTCTCTGTTTCCTTGCCCTTCTGGACCCATCTTCTGAAGTCAGCCCTGTCCTGCATAATTACAATCTTGTTGCCACCCTACTTTACTGTGTCTTCTGCATTTATTGAACTACATTTTTGTCTTTCTTAGCAATGCTTGGAAAATTAGTGTCTCCTATTAATGGGGCTGAAATAAACACCTCGGTGTGAAGAGATGGGGGTCATTCTAATGTGACAAAGGATGGAGACCAGCTGCCACTTGGAACTGGATTGCCCCTCTGGTTGTTCTTCAACCGTACTAAAAACCATGCCTAGCGAATGCTACCAGCTTAACTGTGCGTAACAGTTCAGTTCAAGCCTGGCACAGTGGCGCATGCCTGGAATCACAGCACTAGTTACCTGTAGATTGTGTGGTAAGTAGTTTCAACTTGTCCTTGGTGAATCTGCAGTCAAGCTGGGACAACTAAGATCCTGTCTCAAAAAAACAAACAAAACAGTTCAGGCCAGTACTATTAACTACGTTCACATTGCTGTATTTGAAAGTCTTCTAGAAATTTCTCATTCAGAAAACCTGAAATTTTACACTCACTGAGTAACAGATCCCTACCCCACTCCCACTGGCCATCACCATTCTACTCTCTGTGAGCTTGACAACTTTTGACGCTTCATATAACAGAATCACACTTCATAGAGTGTGTGTCCTTTGGGGCCTTGTTTCCCTTAGCATAGGATCCTCAATGTCCACCCACGTTGTATCTGAGGGTTCTTTGGAGATATTTCATTCATTTTATTTACATGTGTTTATACAAGACTACTTGTCTGTATGTGAAACATGTTAGGACAGTGTCTGTGGAGGCCAGAAGAAGATGTCAGATCCCCTGGACCTGGACTTATAGGTAGTTTGGAACCGCCTGATGTGCTCAGAACTGAACCTCGGTCCTCTGCAAGAGCAGTAAGTGCTCTTAACTACCGAGTCTCTCCAGCATCACCCTTGTCTCTCACCATGTGGTGTTTATTGTAACAGGATTTCTGTTTTGTTTCTTAAGGTTTACTTGTTTTACCTGTGTGTGTGTGTGTGTGTGTGTGTGTGTGTGTCTGTGTGTGTGTGTGTGTGTGTGTGTGTGTGTGCAAGCATGCTCACACACGTGCATGGCATATTCCTGCATGGAATGCACATGGAGGTCAGAGGGCAACCTCAGATGTCAGTTGTTGCTTCCACTTTATTTGAGATGAAGTCTCTTTTGCTGTTCGCTGCTGTGTAGACCAAGCTAGCTGGCCCACAAGCTTTTTGTGGCTTTTCTGTATCCACCACCTACATCCCAATAGACACACACTAGGGTTCCAGACACCAGTGTTACTGTGTTCAGCTTTCACGTGAGTTGTGGGCATGTGAGCTCACATCCTCACACTTACCCACAAACACCTTACCCACCGAGTCACCTTCCCAGCCCTATCCATTTGTTTTTGAGCCAGGGTCTTTGGTACAGCCCAGGATAACTTCAACTTCATGATGCTCTTCCTTTCTCTGGTGCCAGAGGATTTCCTTCTGCTTGGAAGGTAGCTAGCATTGCTTTGTATACCTATGCTCCATTTTCTAGGTACAGAACATCTGTCATTGGGCATACGGGTTACTTCCACCTGTGGCCACTGTGGACAGTGCTACAGACAGCTACAGGGCTACCTTAAATCCCGCTCTCATTTCTTTCAGGTATATCTCCAAAGGTGATAAATATATCTGGACCATAAGAAATTCCATTCTTCAGTTTTACACTATTAAATTTTAACGTATTTATTTGAGGAGACCCATGGCATGACATGTTTGTGGAAGTCAGCAAAAAAATTTGTGGGAGGCAATTCTCTCTTTCCTCCATGTGGGGTCCTGGGGGTCAAACTCGGGTCATTAGGCTTGGCAGTAGGTCCCTCTACCCACTGAGCCATCTTATTGGCCCCATTCTGAATATCTTAAGAGACGTCCTACTGTTTGCTATTTATGTCTATACCATTTTATGTCTGTCAGAAATGGAGAGAGAGAGAGTCCCAATATCTCTACTTCCTTGAAAACCCTTGTTATTTGTTATTTTGTTTTCATGATGACATCCTAGTAGGTGGAAAATGTCTAGTGACCTTTCATATATTAAAAAAAAAAAAAAAAAAAAAAAACCTTTAAAAGGTTGAGGAGAAGTGCTGAGGATGTAGCTCCATGGTAGAGTGCTTGCCTGGAATGCATGGGGCCCTGGGTTCAATTCCCAGCAATACATCTAAAAAAAATTTAGCCAGGTGGTGGTGGCTCATGCCTTTAATTCCAGCACTCAGGAGGCAGAGGCAGATGGATCTCTGTGAGTTCGAGGCCAGTCTATTCTACAGAGCCAGTTCCAGGACAGCCAGGGTAACACAGAGAGACTCTATTTAAAAAAAAAAAAATTAAGGAGATAGTACAATGGTAGAGTACTTGCCCAGCACGCATAAAGCCTTGGGTCCAGTCCCCAGCACTGTCAAAACAATATGAAAAATACAGGAAGGGATGGAGGGAGGAATAGAAGAATAACAGGCAGCAGATGGGGGGAGATAGCTCAGCAGGTAATGACACTTGCTACCAAGTTTAATGTCCTGAGCTCAATTCTCCCAAGAAACCATAAGAAGGAAGGAAAGACCCAACTCCACACTCTTACTGTGGCATGCACACACCCATATACCCCACACACATGCCACACACGTGCACACGTGAATAAATAAATGTAATTTTCATTAAAGGGGCCTGAGTATGGAATTTGAAGGTAGCCTAGTCTACATAGGGAGTTCCAGGACAGCCAGGGCTACATGATGGGGACCTGTCTCAAAAAAGAAAAAGAAAGAAGGAAGGAAGCAAGGAAGGAAGGAAGAAGGGAGGGAGTCCAAATGCTGATGGACCTGTGGACAGTGCTACAGTTTTCTATATTCTAGAGACTGGTAGCAGAAACCTCACACCACAACACTGCACAATGTACATAACATGGACATTGCCAGGGACCGGCCGGCAGGTGACCTCCCACAGTGTTGCCACCCAGGGACAGCTAGAGATAATAGAGCGGCAGACAGCCCTGCTTTCATGTGCCATTAACAGCTGATGCTCATAAAGGGCACCACGCAGTGACCATGAAAGGCAGTCTGACTGCCTCAGTGACTTTGATGAGCTGGTGCCTCTTACTAATTGTCTGCCTTTGTGTCTAACACCACATCCATCCTAATGGTTTCATCTGTCCCAAATTTCTTATACGTAACAGGCACAAGACCAAAGTCAGAGACGTGCATCCACAATGCCCCTGGGGGTTGAATATAGCCCCTTACCTTGCAGAAGAAAAAGCAGAACTTCAAAGAAATGGGATGCCACTCAGTAGTCACTAGGGGTGGCCAGCTTGCCTGACTCCTAGGCCCGTCCTCCCCCTCTGTAAGGAGTCTCTATGTCTCTATTTCTGTATTAGTAACTTAGGTGTGTCCCCCTGAGAGCCAAATGATGTATTTCAGACCAGTGAGTGTTGAGTGTCTGTGTGATGGCACGGTGAAAAAATAACAAAGGCTGTGTGTGTGTGTGTGTATGTGTGTGTGTGTCTGTGTGTCAGTGTGTCTGTGTGTGTGCCAGAGAGCCCTTTTAATGGCCAACAAATAGCACAAGTTGCTCCCTAGCAACAAACATATCCTGAGCAACTTCAAGGAATTAGAAATAGTTGTAGGACTTGAGCCCAGACATGGCAGACACCACTGATCAAGCAGGGCTTGTGTTCTTGTGGAATAAACGACACAGTAGAGATAATTCCAGTGACATGACTTCTTCATTTCATATATGGAGAAAAGGGCCTTACCTGGGATGGTATGGCTCACTAGAGGCTAAACAAACACTCCGTGTGTGTGTGTGTGTGTGTGTGTGTGTGTATGTGTGTGTATCTCAAACTATAGTACACATGGAGTGGGTGGGGCATGAATGAGCTCATCTGTGTGCCAGACATGTGTAAAGGTCAGAGGAGAACTTTCAGGAGTCCATTCTCTCCTTCCACGGTGGGATCTCTCTCTTTCTCTCTCTCTCTCTCTCTCTCTCTCTCTCTCTCTCTCTCTCTCTCTCTCTCTCTCTCTCCATAGGGAGACAGGATAGCTATGTACCAAACCTGGCAGGAGGAGACAAAACTCCTCAAGGAGACAAAGGTGTTTGGGGGCTAATATTGTTTTAAGAACAAGCCTTAGGAGATGGAGAGAGGGCTTGGTGGCTAAGAGTGCTTACTGCTCTCACAGAGGACCCAGGTTAGGACCCCAGTATCCCCTTCAGCTCACAACCACATGTAACTCTAGCTTGAAGGGGATCCCACTCACCTCTGGCCTCTATGGGTACCTGCATTCACACACATAATCAAGTAAATAGAGCTTCTTTAAATCCTTTTCTTGGAGCTGTTCAAAACATCTTAATGGGCCAGCCCAGTTTTCAGCTCTGATCTCTTGTGAGTACCCATTTGCCACTCTTCAAAGATACAATATTTTAAAATTAAGTTGTCCTTTATGTGAGATACTTCAGAACTGACATATTTAGAGGGCATCAAGGTGGCTCTCTCAGGAGTACAAAGATGCTCTGTAGCTGGAGGTTTTCTTGTGTCCTGCCTGGTCCTGCAGCCACTCAGTCCCAAGTAAATACACAGAGGCTTATATTAATTACAAACTGTATGGCCTATGGCTCAGGCTCATTATTAACTAGCTCTTATAACTTAACTCAACCCATTTCTATTAATCTGTTTAGCCACGTGGCTTCACAGCATTACCTGTTCTCTCACATCTCACTTCTCCTGGCAGCAGCTGGCAGCATCTGCCTCACTCCACCCTTCTTCATCTCCGTCTTCAGTTTGAATGTGCTGCCTAACCTTATTCTGTCTCACCATTGGTCAAACGGCTTTAATTATCAACCAATGAGAGCAACACATATTCACAGCATACAGAAAGACATCCCACAGCCCTTCCCCTTTTCTGTCTAATCAAAAAGGAAGGTTTTAACTTTAACATAGTAAAATTACATAAAACAAAACAATTATCAAGCAAGAATTGCAGTTACAACACCTAGTCTATTTGTATTTGGCAAAAGTAAAGAAAATATTCTATTATCTATCCTATTTTTGTGAGTCTAAAGTTTCTTATCTAATTTGCCTCTTGTCATGAATAAGGAAAACTATAATTATAACTATCTAGTCTTCAACTCCATCAAAGATCCAGAAGGATATAATATTACATAACTAAACAGGAAGTTCATTGTAAGAAACTTCCAAAAAATTGTGCCAGGGGCCAGTCACATAGCCTGTAAAGCTGTGCTACTTTGCCTGCCTAAAACACCTAATTGGTCTAATAAAGAGCTGAATGACCAATAGCTAGGCAGGAGAGAGAGATAGGTGGGGCTAGTGGGCAGAGAGAATAAATAGGAGGAGAAATCTAGGGAAAAGGTCAAGAGGAGAGAGAACCAAGAATGCTCAGTTGCTCCACACAAGGCAGCGTTTAAGGGATGATGGGGTAGCTCTGGAGTTGTAGATGCTTGCTGCCAAGCCTGACAACCTGAGTTCAATCCCCAGAACCCACATGGTAGAAGGAGAAAAACAATTCCCCTACGTATTCTTTGACTTCAGATGTGCACTGTGGCACACACAGAGATATATACACATATGCACAAAGTAAATAAAATGCAGAAATATTTATTTTCTTAAATCAGCATTTGAATATCCTTCACAGGACTGACTCCTGAGATATCTTAAGAAGTTCAGTGTGATTAGATTGCTATGACATCAAATAAATTTTCTTTTCTTTTCTCCATCTTATTTCTTTTTAAGTGTTTTCATTTATTCTTTGGCTATTTGTACATCCATCCATATGACGTATTGTTATCATCCTTCACTCCATTCTCTCATCTTCTTCCCACTCCTCCCTCAATGAGTTCTCTTCTACTTTTCCTTCTTTTCTTCTTTGATAACCCGCTGGACTTAACTGATATTGTTTGCATGAGCACTGGTGTGGAGTTATTTACCAGATCAACTTATGAGTAGACACACCCATGAAGAAAAGTGGCTCTCCCCTCTCCTGTAGCCATTAACTGCCAATAGCTCCTCAGCTGGGGATAGGGCCACATCTTCCCTACCCATGCTGGACTATTGATCTTTGTAGGTCTTTAACAGCTAACCACAGCTGCTGTGAGTTCATGAGGGCGACAACCGTGTCGTGTCCAGAAGAGAGCATTCCACAGCACTCCTTCCCATCCTCCAGCTCTCAAATTCTTTCAGTTCCTCATCCACGATATTCCCTGACATGGTGATACATTTTTCTGAAAATATCTCTTAACGACAAGGATAGAAATTTTGCCAGACCTTGCAGCCAAGTTAATAGTATGCCATGAGATCATCTAAGATTATGTACTTAACCTGCTATCCTACCATGTGTTTAGCCTGTTCAACATGCCTTTAAGGAACAACATACTGCTGGAGAGATGGCTCAGAGGTTAAGAGCACTGGCTGCTCTTCCAAAGGTTCTGAGTTCAATTCCCAGCAACTTACCAGCTTACTACCATCTGTAGTGAAATCTGGTGCCCTCTTCTGGCCTTCAGGGATGCGTGCAGGCAGAACACTGGATACATAATAAATAAATAAATCTTAAAAAAAAAAAAAAAAAAAAAAGGAACAACATACTAACTTCACTATGCCTTGAATTTCCCATGCAATCAGCTTTTGCAACCTAAACTAATCCGTAGCTTGAATCTTAAATTAGGAATTCTTCCATGCCACTGACCCAGAATAATGCATGTGTGTGTTTCTTGGGGCATCATTTGCTAAAAGCAGCCAACAGACTAAAGCAACCTTAAATGATAAATATCCCAGAAATCTTGGGAGCAACATGCAGATATAAGTTCATAATGTCTGTTCTGAGTGCTATTCTGGGTCAGTTGGGGATCAGCTCTTCCCCTGTAAAACTCTGGTAATGAGTTCTGTAAAGAGCTCCTGATTTATCTTCTATGCCATGTTTTCTAAACTGTTCAATGAATGTAGAACAAAGCCCCAGGCCACAAGGACAGACAGGTCAGACACATACAACAGACAGGCAAGCTCCAGACAGACTCGTATTCACAAGCTGCAGACAGATGAGAAGAAAGCACAGGGAGACGAGTGGAATTCAGTCTTGGGCTCCCACTCACGGTCAAATCAGTCCAAGAAGACTGTGTTCTCAATCCTGAAACATCAACCCATTTGTGTAACTTTTGAGGTTTCCTTAATGTGATAACCAGTGTACCCTGAGCCTTGTGGGGGGATAGCCTCAAGCCAGAAGTTCTAAAATTGATTAGATTCACCCCTTAAAGGCCTTCCAAGAGCATTTCAGAAATACCAGTGATATCACCATGAGTATTTCTAAAGACTGTGGCACTATTAGAACCTATACTATGTTTACAGTGGTTCAGACCTGTAACTCCAGCACTTGGTGAGGCAGAGACAGGAGAATCAGAAGTTCAAGGACAGCCTTAGCCACATAATGAGTTTAAGGTTAATCTGGGCTATATGCATGATGTTGGCTCAACTGCCTCAAGCAGATACTGTCCCAGAGAAGAGGATAGGAGTGCAGCTCGGGCCTGAGGGGTGGGGGTGGGGGAGCTGTTAGGCCACAAGTGGCTTCTTGCCACAATCATTGGAGCACCAATTGTAGACAAATTGCTAAACGGTCTTATTAATAAAAAAAACCTGGAGCCAGATATAGGGGTGAAAACCTGAGAGATCAGAGGAATAGGAGAAGCCACAAGCTAACCTCACCTCACCAACACCTCGGTCTCCAAAGAGAGTTACTTCCTATAACACACATACTCACCTATATGCCTTTCTGTTCTGCTCCCTCATTTTTTCTCTCAGCCCAGCTACATCACTTCCTCTTCCTGCCCAGCTATGTCACTTCCTGTCTGTCTGTACAGACCTCCAGACCTCTATTGTTAGTGCTGGGATTAAAGGCATGTATCACCATGCCTGGCTCTGTTCCCAGTGTGGCCTTGAACTCACAGAGATCCAGACAGATCCCTGCCTCCCTAATGCTAGGATTAAAGGTGTGTGATACCATTGCCTGACCTCTATGTTTATTATAGTGTCTGGCTTTTTCCTCTGATCCTCAGATAAACTTTGTTGGGGGACACAGTATATTGGGGGACATAATACATCCCCGCAGGAGAAGGTTCCAGACACCAGCTAAGTGTGCATACACGGCTCCCATCCTGAAAGGGATCATATGGACATGGCAGATGAGAGGAGAGTCCTGTGCGGAGGATCAGGTCCTCTAGAGCAGCCACAGTCCAAACACAGGAAAGTGTAACCTCTTTGTTCACAACTCAAACTTCCCAGGTTTGGTCCCAAGAGGAAAAGTTAACTAAAAGACTCCAATTGATGGGCGTAATGGCTCATGCTTGTATTCCCAGAATGTGGCAGATTGAGGCAGAAGGTTCAAGTCTGAAGCCAAACTAGGAAACATAATGGACTCCAGGCCAGCCAAGGCTGCAGTATGAGATCATGGTAAAAAAAAAAAAAAAAGCAGCCAGGCAGTGGTTTAATCCCAGCACTCAGGAAGCATAGCCAGGCGGATCTCTGTGAGTTCGAGACTGCCAGCCTGGTCTACAGAGCGAGATCTAAGACGGGCACCAAAGTTACACAGAGAAACCCTGTCTCGAAAAAACAAACAAACAAAAAAAGCTAGTGATATGACTCAGAGACTACTAGCTACAGTGGAGAGGGAGCCTGAGCTGGTCTACCCTGGTAATCAGATCAGTGAATACCCTAACTATCATCATAGAGCCTTCATCCAGTAAATGGTGGAAGCAGATGCAGATATCTGGCAAGCACCAAGCCAAGCTCCAGGAGTTCAGTCAAAGAGAAGAACTCACGAACTTTAGATGACAGCTGTAGAGCCTACATGGGACCGGACTAGACCATCTGCATATGTTGCAAGAGGGAGGGACTTGGTCCTGCCTCAACTGAATTTACCAGGCTTTGCTGACTCCCCATGGGAGCCCTTACCCTTTTGTAGGAGGGGATGTGGGGTTGGTTTGGGGGAGAGGCTATGGGGAGGGAGCAGGAGGAGAGATGAGAGGGGGATCTGTGATTGGTATGTAAAATAGATAAAAACATTCTTAAATGAAAAAAAAAAAGAATTGGAGTTAAGAAACACACACACTCACACAAAGAGCGATTGCTGCACAATCATAAAGACCGGAGTTCATCTCACAGCTCCCAGACAACTAACAAACCGGGCTTGACACAAAAGAGGGTTACTCCAAGGGAGCCAACACTCTCCTCTGGCCTGTGTGTGAGCAGATGTGCCCGCCCCACTCCCATGTGCATACATTTACAAAGACACACACATAAAATAAAACATACCTTCAAAACACATCCAAAAGAAAAAAAAATACAAATCCCTCATTGCTCGGTTTGCACACAACTGCCAGGCTTCATAAACCCATAAGAGGCACCCAGACAGACACACGCACACACAGACTGGAAACTGAGCTTAATTGGTTCTCTTGTGCAATAGCACGAAGTCTGAAGGCAGCCAAACCACAAAAGCCTGTTTTTATTAAAATTTGACATGCTATTCATTATGGACTCTTTTTCAGTGATTGTAACTTTTAAAATATGGCATAAATATTTCTCTCAATGCCTGATTTTTTGTGTGTCATGGGCCCCTGAGTCCTGTGGCTGAGATGTGTGCCTCCCCATCCCAGCCCCACTGATTGGCTTCATGGGAAGAGTGTGGCTAGGGTGCCCAGGACCTCTGGCTTTGAGTGTGTGACTGGGAAAGCTTCGTGCTGTCCTTGTCCTGGCCCCACACTGGCCAGTTACATCAGAATTCCTGGGAGTGGAGCCCAGTGTATGTATGTTTGAAAATCTCTCCAGGTGATTTTGTTTTGCCAAGCTGCAAACCACTGCCTTAAAGAGATATTTAGCATCCTGTGTAGGGGATGAGAGAGAAGACATCGACATCTTGGAGGAGCTAGGTATGGTGGCACACTCCTGCAATCAATCCCTGAATGTAGGAGACTGACACAGGAGGATTGCTGTGTGTTCTAAGCCAGTCTGGGCTACACTATAAATTCTAGGAGACTGTAAAGCAATATCAATAATAACAAAATGGAAGGGGGGATAGCTGGGCATGGTACTGCACTTCTGAGATTCTAATACCCAGAAATCTGAGGCAAAAAGATTGCTACAAGTTTGAGACCAGCTCGAGCCACATAATAAGACCATGTCTTTAAAACCAAATAAAATACTAAAAGGAGGAGGGCTTAGGGGAAGAAATAGGTTTGGAGATGGAAAGGACAGCTAGTGTATTCAGCCCTGACAGGTTCTGTCTGGAAGAGGCAGTACGCATAAGTACATGGCTGCGAGGGTCCCATAGATCCAGGGGTTGAGAGCCAGCATGCATGTACAGTCAGAGGACCACCTTCTCTTCCCACCGTGGGATCCAGGGATTGAATGTGGGTCATCAGATTTGTATGCCCATCACTTTTACCCACTGAGCCAACTCTCTGACCCAGCATATTAATTTTTAATTGGCATATACTGCAAGGTATAGTGGCACCTGCCTTTAATACAATACTTGGAAGGTAGAAGTAGACGGGTCAGGAGCTCAAGGTCATCTTCAGTTACATAGGTGATTGGAGGCCAGCCTGGGCTACATGCAATCCTGCCTCAAACAAAAGAAACACCCAAAATCAAGAAACAACAAGAAGATACATAGTAATTGGGCATATTTACACAGTACTGCATGGCACTTCAGACATGCATATTCCAGATCAGAGCAATGGAATCCTATGGCACACATTCAAAGATTCTGTGTTTAATCAAGGTCCCACTGGTTTCTCAGACTGTGTTGGGGAGGCTGTCCTGCATCCACCAGAAAAGGCTTCTGCACTGTTTTGTAGCACAGATGCACCTGGCCTTGTCCAGTTTGGCTCAAGAAAGCAGAAAGGGGTTGGCATAATCATTGCGGAGAGATCATGAACGTAGCATGTCCTGGGGGACATGCAGCCTCAGAGCTGCATCTTTTCCTGATCCCTTCTGGTCTGTCACTGTCCACTACGCCAGGGTTCGCACCACCCTGGACCTATGACACCCTCAGCCAGGGTTTAAACAGAGCAGCTTAGGCCTTGACAGCTTGGAAAGGTAAATCCTCTCTGAGCCGTCTGCAGGCTCCCCCATCCACTCCCGGTTCTGTTTACATAATCTGGTGGGTCCTTGTTCAACTCCACTAGAAACATACTTGAGGGAGATGTGGTTGGTGTCCGTGGAGCTCAGACCCTGCCACTTCTCTTAGTTTATGCCCAGGGAAGTACATCTCTTTTTCTTCATACTTCAGATGTGGTCTTCTGTAGTTTTCCTTGGAAACAGTGCTTTCCCAAGTGCAATAAAGCAAAAACTTTGGGAAATAAATAATCCAGGACATGATAAAATGCCTTCAACCAGAGACCTGAATGATTTCCTCTCCTCCCTCAAGTCATAGGCTTGAGAATTGCTTTTCTCGTGTTGGACTGGTGTTCTTGTTTAGAGGGAAAAAAATCTGCTGACTGATCAGCTGAAGCCATGGGAAAGCATTTGAGGACTAGTTAGCACTCATGGTACCCAAGCAGACATGAGGGAAACCTGAGCACTGTGTTCTTGAAGTAATACCACCATAATTCTAATCTGTCGAGGGTGTGTGTGTGTGTGTGTGTGTGTGTGTGTGTGTGTGTGTGTAAAACAAAGTTTTTCTCAAGAAGTTCACATTGAAAACCAGTTTGGTGGCTCATGCCTTTAATTCCCCCACACTGGTAAAGCTGAGGCAGGAGGATTGCCATGAGTTTTAGAGCAGCCTGTACTTACAGAGTGAATTCCAGGCCAGTCTGAACTGAGACCCTGGGCTGTGATTAGAATGTGAAATGTTCCACACACACTTGACTCCCAGCTAGTGGTGATGTTTTGGAAGGGTGTGGAACACGCAGGAGGTAAAGCCTCCATGGTATTTTACAGTTCAACCCACTGATAAACCAGCTGCCTCCATCTTGGGCTTAAAAACCATTTTATAGTAAAGACAAACTAGGTTCATTCCTGTTTATGACTAAATCTGTTTCTCAAGGATGGGGCTCTGCCCCAATCTAGCCTTAACTACAAACGATTCTTTACTGCCTGTTCCAGGAAACGGCCAACTGTGCCTTCGTTTCAGAAGATTGTTATGGCCAACTTGTTACGCTTATGTTTTTATAACCCCTGCTCATTCGCCTGCCAAATCCTCCATTTGGAAACCCCTTACTCCTGAGACATACAAACCTGATGTTCCCGTGTCCAGTGCTGATCTCTTGACCCCTGCCTCAGGGGGAGACAGACAGCCTGTGTGCACGAATAAAGCTTGCTTTAATCAATTTAGCTATGATTTGGGCCAATGACCTTTCTCACCACATCTACGGGATTAACACCACCCACCCACTTTCTCAGACAAAACTCTGGAAACTGTAATTTAATATCTTCCCGAAACTCTTCTCTTGAGTCTTGAACATCATCCTAAAATACTTTCTCTTGACGACTTTGCCAGGCCGCTGGTTTCAGGGTTCTCCCTGCTGATGAGCAGCTAACACCCCCCACCCCTCTCCACCCCTCCTCCGACTTTCTTCCCCTCCCTCCCCCGCCGCCGCCGCCGCCGCCGCCGCCGCCGCCGCCGCCGCCTCCCTCCTACCTCCATTCCCACAGTCTGCCCCGGACTTAAGTCCATCCTCCCTCGCCCAGCAAGTGAGGTCAAACTGGACTCCCGTTTTAGCTTCCCAGTATGCAGAGTTCGTGGGCCTGTGAAGATGACTAAACTCTTGCTCCACAAATTCAGCCCACAGCCCCTTTTGATTTTGCTTCCTGACACAAATCACAGGGTTTCTTGTTATGCAATTAGTCACCCTCAGAGAACAGCATGGTGTAGCCTTTTATTCTATTTTGTTTTATGTATGTTGTCTTGGTCAGGGTTTCTATTGCTGATGAAACACCATGACCAAGACAACTCGGGGAGGAAAGGGTTTATGTGGCTTACACTTCCAGGTGACAGTCCATCACTGAAGGAAGTCAAGGCAGGAACTCAGGCAGGGCAGGAACCTGAGGCAGGAGCTGATGCAGAGCCCATGGAGGGGTGCTGCTTACTGGCTTGCTCAGCCTGCTTTCTCGTAGAACTCAGGACCACCAGCCCAGGGATGGCCCCACCTATGATGGGCTGGGCCCCATCGATCACTAATTAAGAACATGCCCTACGGGCTTGTCCACAGCTGATCTTATGGAGGCTTTTTTTTTTTTTTTTGGTTTTTCGAGACAGGGTTTCTCTGTGTAGCTTTGCGCCTTTCCTGGAACTCACTTGGTAGCCCAGGCTGGCCTTGAACTCACAGAGATCCGCCTGGCTCTGCCTCCCGAGTGCTGGGATTAAAGGCATGCGCCACCAACGCCCGGCTATGGAGGCATTTTCTTAATTGAGGGTCCCTCCTCTCACATGACCTTAGTTTGTGTCAAGTTGACCCCTGGGTCCTTGCTCCCTTGTCCCCCCCTCACATGCTCCTGTCACCATGATGTTCCCAAGTACATGGGGCCAAGTGACCACACAATGACCCCTCCAAAACCGTGAGCAGTACTGATCTTTGCTCCCTTATGTCTTTCTGCCAGATGTTTGGTCACAGCTGTGAACATAGCAACCAAAACACAAAGCTAGGAAGAGGAGAATTATTCTGAAAAACACAAGTTTCAGCCAGAGGGTGGACTGCCATATCACACTAAAAGGGGAGGTACATCCAAAAACACAAAGAAAAGCATCTCCATTCTCATGAGAGGGCTGAGGAAGTAGTTGTGTTGCTGGTGGAGGGAAGGGGAACTGTACATTAAAACTGTCAGGCAGTGGGCAGTGGTGGCCCACGTCTTTAATCCCAACACCCGGAGGCAGGCGGATCTCTGTGAGTTCGAGGCCAGCCTGGTCTACAGATCGAGATCCAGGACAGGCTCCAAAGCTACAAAGAGAAGCTCTGTCTCGAAAAACAAACAAAAAAACAAAACAAAATGAAACAAAACTGTCAGCCTTGGGAGATGGCTGTGTCAGTAAAGTGTTGGACATACAAGTATGAGGACCTGAGTTCAATCCCCAGGACCCATGTTGGGGGGAAAAATGGTGGTGGATGCTTGTAATTCCAGTACCACTGAGGCAGAGATAGGTGGACCCCTGACGCTCTTTAGTCAGCCAGCCAGTGGATGAACTCTAGGTCAACAAGAGACCTGTCTCAAAAAAATTCAAAAAATAATCTGGGCCAGTGAGGGGAGGCCAAGTCTAATGACCTAAGTTTGATGCCTGGGACTCACACGGCTGAAGGAGAGAACAGACTTCAATAAGCTGTCCTCTGACCTCCACACATGTGCCATGACACACGCATGACCACACACACAAAGTACTAAAAATGTTTTCAATATAAGGTGGATGACATTTGAGGAACAACACTCAAGGTTGTCCTCTAGTTTCCACATGGATGTGCACACATTTGCAGACACATACACACACATACACACACACACACACACACACACACACACACACACGCTTGCACCGAACACACACAAAATAAAACATAACACCAGATAAGCCCTCCGTGAACAACCTAGGAGAAGTCTGGATGAGCCCTCCAGCTGAGCCTGCTGTTAGTCACTTGACTTCAGTAGACTTTAATAATCATGGGCTGAATGATGGCGGTCACATACCCGACAGTGTACCATATGTCTCCCATCAGCTGCGCTGTAGTTGATGCCTCTGACACCAGGTTTGTGATGGTGTCATTGCCTTGGTTGCCTTTTAGGAATTCCAAGGCTGTTTTTGTTGAAAACTTCCCTTTGGGCTGAGTGAGTGTGGGTTGGACATCAGCAGACCAAGAATATCGCCATGTTCTGTTTTATTTTGTTTTGGTTTTTTTTTTTTTTGACAATATTACTATGTAGCTCTGTCTGACCTAGAACTTGCTCTGTAGACCAGGCTGGCCTTGAACTCACAGAGATCCACCTTCCTCTTCCTCCTGAGAGCTGGGATCAAAGGTGTGCACCGTCACACTCAGCAATACTGCCATGTTCTAAGTGTGCATTCTGTGAAGAGCCGTGAAATCTGGACACATACATAAAGACTGCTAGCTGCTTTACCTCTGACCCCTCAACACCTTTCCCCACACCTCAGACCACTCTGTGTGTGTGTGTGTGTGTGTGTGTGTGTATGTGTGTGTGTATCTGTGTCTGTGATCTCTGCCTCCCGAGCAATAGGATTAAGGGCGTGTGCCACCACTGCCTGTCCTCTATGTCTAATCTAGTGGCTGGCTGGCTCTGTCCTCTGATCCTCAGGCAAGTTTATTAGTGTACACAATATATCACCACATAAAAATTCCTAGAACCTGAATGACAGGTGGCTGTGAGCCACCATGTGGGTGCTGGGAAACAGGCCCAGGTCCTCTGGAAGAGCAGCCGGGGCTCTTACCAACTGAGGCATCTCTCCAGTCCCTGAATAAACTTTCTCTTTTAAAAAAGAAAAAAAACCATTCTTTTGTTTTAATTGGGATACTACAATAGGTAAAAGTGGGTCTGATTTGGTAACACGTGGTGTTTATCTTCAAATACTAGAAATAGTGCTAGGCACTGAAATCCCAACAGTTAGGACATTGAGGCAGGAGGCCCTTGAGTTTCAGGCCAGCATAATGTTTCTGGGCTGCAGAATGTCTGTGTCTTAGCTGAGTCTAGATCCTGTTAGTTGGCAATCAATATTAACCACCATAGCTGCCCAGAGCCTCAAACTCTAGGAGCTCCAAGACCCTTGGGGCTTACTATCACTGCACCAAACACAGAACCCCACGACAGCCCCAACAGGGCATCGCTGGACTTGAACACCCCCAGCAAGAGAAGCTCAGCTTCACAAGAAGCTGCTTTCGATTTAGTTCCCTAAAGTGCTAGCCACTGGGCCCCACCTCAGCAGTGATTTTCAGACATCCAGGAGGCAGCACACTGCGTCAACCTCAGGTCTGAGACAGCCCACCCAGCCTGACTGCCAGCCCCACTGCCCAGCAGCCTTGCCCGGGTGGACAATACCCAGTCTCCTGGTGTTTCAGGTCTGCGGGCACTAGTAAGAGGGGTGTATGTGTACAACAATAATAATAATCCCTAAAGTGTTCCTATGAATTTATTTATACAACTAACGTGCTTTAAGCCTGTGATGATGATGGTGCCCATGGCATTCTCTCCTTGCCTGTCCTCTCTGGATGAAATGTCTCCAGACCCATCTGCCAGTCTGTGTATCTCAGAATTCTAAAAACAGCTCCCATGCAAGTGAGATGCAGATAAATGGATTCAATATTCGGTGTAGGGTAATGTGCATGCGTCCAGTTCAGAGGGACCAGCACACGCCTTGGCCTAGACTTCCTCATGGTTCCAGGGCTGCCCAGGCTGCAGAGTCTCAGCACTGGCTCACAGCAGGCTCAGAGACATCTAAAAGCATCAGAGTTTTGTTTTGTTTTTTTTTTCATCAAAGCTGCTGTCAACCAATGTTTTTCTAGCATATGTTTATGTAACTATTGGAGACCATGAATACATTTACATATATTAAACTAACGTCTTCTAACTTCATTGCATCATGCTAGTGTTCTGGTTTTATCTTTTCTAATTTGGTTGTCATGTTGGAAGTGTGGTATGTGTTTTATTTTGGGCCGAGTGATTGATAAGGCGTTAGCCCAGCATCCCCAGGGACAATCCATTAGAGATGTCTGACAAAGGAACTCCTTCATTTTTTCACATTGATCTTGTGTTGCATAATGTGTACCTGAGCCTGTATGTCACGGACACATGTGGGGGCCCGAAGATAGCATGCTGGAGTCAGGTCTGTCCTTCCATCATGTGGGTTCCAGAAAGTGAACTCGGGTCATCAGGCTTAACAGCAAGCACCTTCACCTGCTGAGCCGTCTCGCCGGCCACAGCCCGAGAATGTTTAACTTGTGGCTCTGCCTTATTCTCAACTCTCTCTGTCTTTGTCTAGCTGATTTTACAGACACCACACTGGGATCAATACATGCCTTTTCGATTTCAATTCCTTGTGGGTAACAACATCTAAAATCATCCTTCCTTCCTTCCTTCCTTCCTTCCTTCCTTCCTTCCTTCCTCTCCTCCACTGAGGCATTTTTATTTTATTTTTTTCTAGCTACATTTGACATTGATAGAAAAAGAATCTAGGATTTCTGTCCTGTGTGGGTTTTTAATTTTCATTTTATTTTGTGTGTGGGTATTTTGCCTGCATGTATATGTGTGCAGCATCTGTATGCAGTGTCCAAGGAGACCAGAAGAGAATATCGGATCCCCTAGAACTGGAGTTAACAGACAGTTGTGGGCTATTGTGTGAGTGCTAGGAATCAAACTCAGGTCCTTTGGAAGATCATCCAGTACTCTTAATCACTGGGCCACTTCTCCAGCCATCGTCCTGTGTGTTTTTATCTTGTTTCTTCATGGTCCATGATGTCCACAAAGGTTGTCAGTACCACAAAATCAAGCCGAGAGGATGAGAACAGATTATCCTGTCATTTTCTAGGTCTTTGAGCTGCACATGGAATCTGGGGCCAGTCATCACGCTTGTTTAATGTGCCCACGAGGCTGGCAGTGCCCCCGGATGTGCTCGTCATCGACCTCCGATTAACCAGTGTAACCGGGTTTGTCTTCACAGTTAGAAGAGGAACTGTGCTTTGAGTATGCTGCTAAGACCCTGCCGTTTGTCCCTTTTCAGCCTTACTGATGCCCTTGAGAGGACCAGCCAAGGGCATTCATTCATGTGAGCCATTCCGGCAACACAGACAGACGGCAGCACACCACAGCTATTCTTTCTTAACGACGAAAGGGGTGTGGCACAGCTCTACGTAGATAAGGGGGAGACATGGTGCTAGCCTCCAACATGGTGTCTCTGAGCTCACAAATAACTACACTGAGTCACCAGAGAGGTGCTTTGAATTGAGTTAAACAAATCCAGCAGAACCAGTACATCATCACATGGAAGAGGCCAGAGAGGGATACAGGGACGGTGTGTGTGTGTGTGTGTGTGTGTGTGTGTGTGTGTGTGTGTGTGTGGTAATGGATCCCATTAAAGCGTCCTCTTATTTTTTTTTCACTTACTTATGTAAATACAATTTCTCATGTAGCCCAGGCTGCTCTTAAGTGCACTAAGTAGGTGAAGATGACCTTGAACTTTTGATCCTTCTGTCTCCTATGCACTACGATTACAGGTGCACACCGCCATACCTACTAAAGCTTCCTTTTTTTTCATTGCTTCTTCTTTTGGGGGATGTGGGAAAAGGGGTCTTGTATAACCCAGGCTGGCCTTGAACTCCTGGTCATCATGCCTCTACCTCCCCAGTGCAGAGATCGCCCCATCTGTCTCTCTTGTGAGGGTGGGGAAGGAGTCTTCTGTATCCCAAATAGCCTCAAAGATTGGTAGCTACCTTCTGGCTTGAGTCTCCTACGTGCTGGGATGTAAGCATGTGCCACATGCCCAGCTGAAACAAGTTCATCTTACTGTCTGGCTGGATCTGGGAGTTTGAAACGTATGCTACAGGGCCAGCACCTCGGTCCCTGCAAACCCCATAGTGACATGTAAGGGTTTTGTTTTGGTTTGGTTTGGGGTTTTGTTTTTTCTTTGTTTGTTTTTACAAGACAAGGTTTCTCTATGTAGCTTTGGTGCCTGTCCTGGAACTCAATCTGTAGACAGAGATCCACCTGCCTCTGCCTCCCGAGTACTGGGATTAAAGGGGTGTGCCACGGCCAGGCACCTGTAAGGGTTTTCCAGTGATAATCTCTGTATCTACTCTCTTAAGGGACACAAGCCCCCAGGGATGCTTGTGACCCCAGCACTTGAGATGCTGAGGCAGGAGGATCATTAGCTTCAATCCAGTGTGGTCTACACCGCGGGTTCCAGACCAGCCTGGGTTACATAGAATAACCTTGTCAATAAATAACAAAATTCCCAGTTAAAGGTGAATTTCTTCAAAAGGAGCCAAAATGGGCTTACACCCCACAGCGGATTGAGGCCAGCGGGAGCTCTGTCGTCCTTCCACACTTCCCTCCCTCTCCCCTCCCCCTTCCCCTCCCCCCTCCCCCTCCCCCCTCCCGGCCCTCCCAGCCCCCGCTGCCTCCCCGCGCGCGTGCGCATTGTCCCCTAGCTGGTATCTTGAGACGCTCTTCTCCTTGCTTGGAGCGCCCTCTCCTGACAGCTGCCTCAAGGCCAGGAGGAAGAAATGGTCGGCAAATCAGACCTGCCGGTGCCCACCAGTCTCCTCCCTGTGGCTGCCAAGCCGACTGGGAGAAGGAACCAGAAGAGAGACCCGGAGACGGCTCCCCAGTCAGAAGAAGGAAAATCAGAGGAATCCTGGAAATATGAGGTGATGGTGCACAGGCTTGGAGTTTTCATCAAATGCTCCCTTTGAAATGGTTCTAGCCTGGTGGTAGTGTCACACGCCTTCAATCCCAGCACTCGGGAGGCAGAGGCCAGCCTGGTCTACAGAGCGAGTTCCAGGACAGCCAGGGCTACATAGAGAAACAAGCCTCACAAAGGAGGAGGAGAGAAGGAAGGAAGGGAAGGAGAGGGGAGGGGAGGGGAGGGGAGGGGAGGAGAGGAGGGGAGAGGGAAAGAGAGGAGAGGAAAGGAAAGGAAAGGGTTCTAGAATGGATCAGGCCTTGACAGCAGAGAGAGTAAAGAACCAGTGATCTGGTCCTTACCGTGTCTGCTCCACCAGACTCCCCCACTCCCCAGTTTCCTGTTAAATGAAGGCTACAGGGACACCAAGCAGAGGGTCTCTGTGAGCTCCTTAAACTACACAGGTCTAAGCCCGAAGATGATCCTCTCTACGGAATCAGCAGCACTGTCAGCATTTGGGGGTTGCACCATCAGGGTCAGGGACCACTGAGATGCCACCCAGACCCAACCATCTATGGACGTCAACAGAATCCAGGGAGGGCAAATCATTACCTGCCCAGAATAGAAGGAGCTCTAGAGTCAAACATGCTGATGCAGGCCTGTGATCCCAGTGCTTGGAAGGCTGAGACAGAAGGCCTGAGAGTGAAAAGCCAGCCTGGGAGAGAGAGGAGTGAGTACCAGGCCAGCCTGGGCTACATAGTGAAACCCTGTCTCACAAGTAGCTCAGCAAGTGTGTTTGCTGTGCAAGCATGAAAGCCTGTGCTCAAATATCAAAAACCCAAGTGAAAAGTTGTGGTTGAACATGTACCTGTGACCCCAGCACTGTGAGGGAAAAGGTGGGCAGAGACAGGAAAGTCTCTGGGGCCTGCTAGCCATCAGCCTAGCTCCAGCTACAGTGAGAGACCGTCTCCAAGGAATAAGGCAGAGATACAGAGCAGGACATTCAATGTCTTCTTCCAGCCTCCATGCATGCATACAGGTGTAGGTACCTCCCGCCATCCCGAGACACACACACACACACACACACACACACACACACACACACACACACACATTCCGAAAGCAAGCCAGGCATGGTGATATACACCTGTAGTCCTAGTACTTGAGAGGTGGAGGTAGGATCAGGGGTTCAAGGCCAACCATGCCTACAAAGTGACTTTGAGGCTAGCCCAAGCTACATAAGATCCTGTCTCCAAAAAAGCTAAGAACTGGGGCTGGAGAGATGACTCAAGGGTTAAGAGCACTTGCTGCTCTTGAGGAGGACCAGAGTTGAGTTCCCAACATCCACACGGCGGCTTACAACCAGTTGTAACTCCAGCTCTAAAGCATTGGACCCCTTCTTCCAACCTCAGAGGGCACCAGGCACACATGTGATACACATATGTAGACAAAAACACTCATAAAATAAATGTATACATATATATGTATATATATATAAAGAAGGAAAAAAAAAACAGGTGAGTGAAATGCCTCAGGAGGTAGAAATCCTCACCACCAAGTCTGACCTGGGTTCAGTCTTTAGAGCCCATGTGGTGGAAGGAGAGAACTGACCTCTACAAGTTGTCCACTGACCTCACACACATGCACACACACAAACACAAATGAATAATAAATAGATGATAGATAGATAGATAGATAGATAGATAGATAGATAGATAGATAGATAGAGATAGATGCAATTAAAAATTTTAACACACACGGATTTCCAAAGACAGCAACCTGAACACTGAGGCCAGTTTCCCCGGGTAATCAGTGGTCAACAGCGGATTTTCTGAAGCAGCGCTGCACCTGAGGCTGGGACGTCAGTGGACATGCAAGCCCTGCTAGCAACGGAAAGAGGTGGGCAGGAAAGCGAAAGCCCGACAGGGTATTCAGTGCTCTGCAGCAGTAAGTCTAGAACGGAAGGAAACTCGGAACATGTGGGAGGAAGGAGGGGGCGGGGGGGGGGGGGGGGGCGGCTGGATCTCCAGGACCAGCCTGTACTTTCTTGTTTTGGCACACTTTTCCTGACCAAAAGCCAATGTTCTCACCACATAAATACCAGATGACATTAATAAGATCCGTCTATGAGACATTGCCTGTCGTGATGCCAGGTTGCATGCAATCAGGCTGGAAAACCTCAGAGAGCTTCATAAAAATAAAAGCAAGGGAAATGGAAAGCAGCTTTAAAAGTTGAGGGGTGGGCAAGAGAGAGCTCAGAGGCACGCTTGCCTCCGGCCTGTTTACCGTCCACCTGCTCGGTGCCCTCAACCCGAAGGCAGGCAGTCTTAGCTATGGGATTCAGAGTTTCGGGCTCGCAAGGGTTGAACACCGAGGCTTCACTGCCATCTAGTGGATATTCAGGGTATGGCAACTGTGGCTCTCTAAAGCTGTAATTCTATTTCACAGGTTTAAAAAAAGGAGAAGGTTGTTGGGCTTGATCCTCATTTTATCATCACCCACTCAGTTCAAAGGAGATGGCACTCTGCTTCCAGACGTGAATCAACTGACACTTCTCAAGGGCCAGCCTGGACTAAATCTTCACAATCCACTTTCCTCCAGGAGGAGATGGAGACTGGAAGCCCTCTTCCTTAGAATTCTCAACAGGTGGTGGTGGCACACACCTTTAATCCAGCACTTGGGAGGCAGAAGCAGGCGGATCTCTGTGAGTTCAAGGCCAGTCTGCTCTACAGAGCTAGTTCCAGGACAGTCAAGGCTACAACACACAAAAAAGCCCTGTCTTGAGAACCAAAGTAAATTATTATTATTATTATTATTATTATTATTATTATTATTATTACTCTCAAACACTGGACCTCTAGCCCTGGAGAGGTCTCAGCTTATGTGTGACAGAAGTGACAATGAACTACCTACCGGCCATGGGGAGCGGCCAATGCTGCTCAAAGAGCGTCCTTCTGCTTCCTGAAAGGGCACGGACTCAGAACGGCGTGCCCACTTGTTCAGACTCTGGAGACCACTTTATCTCTTGGACAAAGACAACTCCAGAGACAGAAATGGTGCCATTCCCAGGTCCTCTTCGATGTCTCAACGGCCCTGGGGATAGAAACCCTCCCTTCCCTGATGACAAAAGGGACCCAGAGCATTCTGTGCCTTTGGAGGTGAAGGCAGAAAGACCATACTATTCTCAGCCTAGGCCACATGAAACTTTGTCAGGAAAGATACACCTTTAATCCCAGCATTCAGGAGGCAGAGAGAGAGGCAGGCAGATCCCTGAGAGTTTGAGGTCTCTCGAAGCATTTACAGCAGATGAGTCAGAGCCACAGATCAAACACCCAGGGCCCAGACTGGCAACTAAAGTGGGCATCAGTTTTGGACTCTGGGCCCTCTCAACCTATGAGAAGTGATAACGTCTCCAGGTAGATACGGAAAGAACCAAGTTAAATTAGAGGTCACTTAGCTGGTGTCCACTGTAATACCGTTGGCTCCCTGGCGAGGAGGAAGCCTTACACCTTCTGAGGTCAGAACACTTCTCTGTGGATTCTTGTGTCGTGAGAACAAAAAGGAATACACATTTAGTGGGGAGTCAAGACACACGATCCTACACGGTAGCCCAAGCTGGTCTTAAAATCACCGCAGTCTGGCCAGGTGGTGGCGCACGCCTTTAATCCCAGCACTCGGGAGGCAGAGGCAGGTGCATCTCTGTGAGTTCAAGGCCAGCCTGGTCTACAAACTGAGTTCCAGGACAGCCAGGGCTACCCAGAGAAATTCTGCCACAAAAAAAAAAAAAACCAAAAAATCAAAAATCATGGCAGTCCCCCTGCCTCAGCTTCCAGAGTGTTAAGATTACAGGTGTAAGCCACATGACGGGCTGGGACTATATATGATTTGTTTATTTGCATAGGTGTGAGTGTACACACCCATAATCTGTGCACGGAAGTCAGAGGACAACCTGTGGGAGTCAATTCTCTCCTTGTACCGCGTAGGTCCCAGGTGTAGAATTCAATTCAGCAGGCTTGGCAGCAAATGCCATTACCCTGTGAGCACCTGCCAGCCCAGGAATATGCATTTATTGAGTTCATGACAGAGAATAATGGCCAAACCGTGTTATTTTCTCCTCACAGCGAACTCCACTGGGGAATGGCTTCTTGAGAGACTAGTCTAGAAGGATTCACACTGTTATGTGCCGTCTTCTCACACTGCTTTTCCAAAAGCACATTTATTTACTGTGCGTGTCCATGTGTCTGAGTGCACGCAGTGATAGCATGTGTGTAGAGGTCAGAAGACTGTGTTCAGGAATTGGCTCTTGTGGATTCTGGAGGTTGAACTCAGGTCGTCAGACCTGGCAGCAGGCATCTTTATTCACAGAATCATCTCACCAGCTCGGTCATTCTCCTTTTCAATGAGTATACAAAACCAGAGAAATGTTAGCACAGCCTACCAAATAGCCTTTGTGAGCTATAAATACCCATCATTCTTCATGACCTCAACTCACTTTTCTGTAGGTTTTGTTTGTTTTTACTGTTGTTGTTGAGACAAGGCCTTACTCTGTAATTCAGGCTGGCCTCAAAAATCATGGCCATCCTCTTGCTTCAACATTCCACATGCTGAGATTACAGGTGTGAGCCACCCTGCCAAGACTCTGACCCAGTCTCATTCTGCAGACCAGGCTGGCCTCGAACTCAAAGAGATGCACCTGCCTCTGCCTCCAGAGTGCTGGGATTAAAGGCGTGTGTCACCATGCCCAGACCCATGTGAACACTCTTAAAGGGCAAGTTCCTAACTAAGCTAATGTTGGCATATTGTTTGCGTGTGATATGGCTAAGTACGAGGAGCCTAGTTTATCCATAAGAGAGATTCCTAATCTTCTGCCCCATGAATTTTCAAAGACATCCCCTGACCTCCCCATGGCATGTGCATACCCACACCCAGAAGAAATCTTTAAAATATAATATTAAACATTTTTTTTTTGGTCTTTTGAGACAGGGTTTCTCTGTGTAGCTTTGTGCCTTTGCTGGATCTCCCTCTGTAGACCAGGCTGGCCTTGAACTCACAAAGATCTGCCTGCCTCTGCCTCCCGAGTGCTGGGATTAAAGGCGTGCACCACCACCACCTGGCCAGACTGCCATGATTTATTTTATTTTATTTTACAATATAATTTAATTCTACATATCAGCCATGGATTCCCCTGTTCTCCCCGCTCCCGCCCCCCTCCCCTTCCTCCCAGCCCACCCCCCCCCCCCATTCCCATCTTCTCCAGGGAAAAGACTCCCCCGAGGATTGAGATCAACCTCAGTCCAGGCAGGTCCAGTCCCCTCCTCCCAGGCCTAGCCAAGCAACCCTGCATAGGCCCCAGGTTTCAAACAGCCAACTCATGCACTGAGCACAGGACCAGGTCCCACTGCCTGGATGCCTCCCAAACAGATCAAGCCAATCAACTGTCTCACCCACTCAGAGGGCCTGATCCAGTTGGTGACCCCTCAGCCATTGGTTCATAGTTCATGTGTTTCCATTCGTTTGGCTATTGTCCCTGTGCTTTATCCAACCTTGGTCTCAACAATTCTTGCTCATATAAAGCCTCCTCTTTCTCGCCAATTGGACTCCCGGAGCTCCACCCGGGGCCTGGCCGTGGATCTCTGCATCCAGTTCCCTCAGTCACTGGATGGGGTTTCTAGCACGACAATTAGGGTGTTTGGCCATCCCATCACCAGAGTAGGTCAGTTCGGGCTGTCTCTCGACCATTGCCAGCAGACTGCCATGATTTTAAGACCAGCTTGGGCTACTGTATAGGACCATGTGTAATATTAAACATTTTTAAGAAAATCGATGGCGGGCGGTGGTGGTAC
Organism: Peromyscus eremicus; assembly: GCF_949786415.1. Classification (NCBI taxonomy): domain Eukaryota; kingdom Metazoa; phylum Chordata; class Mammalia; order Rodentia; family Cricetidae; genus Peromyscus; species Peromyscus eremicus. The sequence continues at coordinate 143,051,489 of NC_081418.1, read as the reverse complement.
ACGCCTTTAATCCCAGCACTCAAGAGGCAGAGCCATGCGGATCTCTGTGAGTTCGAGACCTGCCTGGTCTAGAGTAAGATCCCAGACAGGCACCAAAACTACACAGAGAAACCCTGCCTTGAAAAACCAAAAGAAAAAAGAAAAGAAAAAGAAAGAAAGAAAAAAGAAAATTGACATAAATCAATAAATTTAAATTTAAAAAATAATTGCCATCACATCTTTATTGCATACCCAGGTGAATAACTTATCATACAACAAATGCATCCCACCCCAAGAACAGACACTGCCCGCTTACAGAGTTTGAGGTGAACGCAGGATAGATCTATTACTGAGGCTGGGGAGCAACGGGAGGGAGGAGTGTGTGTCAGGAATGTATGGCAAGAACAAAGCTGAAATTCTCCTGGCAGGGAGAAACAGGCCTTGTCTCCTCCAGTAATGTTCAGAAGAGCTCCTGGAAAGCACAGGAGGTCTGGGGTCGGCAGCAAGTTTGGAGGTGACAGGAGAAGAACACCCTTGTAAATCAGCGTCCACACTGCTGAGGCCATTGTGGGCAGTGCACTGAGAGTAGACACTTAGTGACCCTTAGCCTCTCCTACCCAGGCAGGAAGGCCTAGGAGGGCGGAGCCAGGCCAGCTTCCAGGATGGACTGATACGGACAGGGTGGAGACCCACACCTTTCTGGGTTTGTGCAAATTGCAGTTCTGCTCTGTGCCAAGTGATCTTCAGGGAACCCACCCTGGGTTAGATGAACCGGCTTCCGAAGATGAGCAAGTCAGTGAGGAGTCAGATGAGCAGATGTTTCCTGACATTCAGGGAGAGGTGAGAGTCCCGCCCTGAGTTGCCCAAGACTCCCACCTCCAAGAAGTATCCTAAGAATGGGACAAAGAAAACCCGGAACACTTCGAAGAAGCAGCCTGTTAGTGCAGCCAGTGGCCCCAGACAGAAGGACAGCAGTGTGCTGGGAGCAAGTCTCTCATGTACAGTCCCCTAGGATACGGTTCACATCTGCAGGACTCCTGGCTGGACCTGCCGCCTGATTCTGGTGGTCCCATTCTTCTCCAGAGAGTTAGCTGTCCCCTTTCCGTCCTTCGTAGTCATTGTACGGACTGGCCGGGGCCTGCGCCCTTGGGATAGAGAAATCCTTTTGAGGACTCCGATTCTGTAAAGGAAGCAATCATATGGTTAAAGCTTCTATGGCCATCTCAGTGAAGCTCCAGTGCCCTTCTCGAGATCTCTGAGGTCCTCTCTGAGCCTCTGTGCTACCCCAACCCCAAGAGGCACAGTGTAGGAAAGAAGACATGCCACCCTTCATGATGGCCACTTGGGAGCCACCAAAATGGTAACAATATCTATTCCCCAAGGACAACTGTCCCTGGGAGTGGGGGAGTGGGAATGATAAAAGGCACTTACCTGCAGCTGAAAATGAGTGGAATAAGGTGCATAGAGTGTGTCCCCTGTGCCCTCAAGACCTGAAACAGAGGGAGAGAAGAAACTGAGGCACCTGGCCACTCCTGTGTTTCCTCACTGTATCACTTGTCATGGTGTCTGTGATGGTTGGTCCCTTTGGGCCTCAACAGTTCAAATTTCTTGCAGGGAAAGACCATGCCTTCCAGCCCCAAACCAGGCCCTGCCATATCCTGGGGCCACAGGGACTTCTTCATTTCCTAAACTGGGAAGAGTTTATGAGTGACTATTCTGTGCATTTGGGGGAAATCATAGGCTTTAAAACAACTCATTCATTTCCTGACAAATTTATCAGCCTCCATCTCCTTACTAAACACTTCTTGACTTAATATAGTGTGAGGACCTGGGCACGGTGGTGCACACCTATAATCCCAGGACCTGGGAGGTGGATGCAGGAGGATCAGAAGTTCACGGTCATCTTCAACTACACAGTGAGTTCCAGCCCAATCTGAGCTCCATGAGACCTTGTCTCAAAAAGCAAAATAGGTGCTCTCAAGGTATGTCAGTGGGTAAAGGCACTTCCTGCCCAGCCTAACGACTTGAGTTCCATCTCGAGATCCACATGGTAGAAAAACCCGGGAACTTGTCCTCTGACCTCCACATACATGTGTGTGATAACACACACACACACACACACACACACACACACACACACACACACAAAGTAAATAATTAAGCAGTATTAAAATTTTTAGACTAAAAATAAATAAACAAGCAAAGTTAGCATGAAGACCGGTGTGCCCTGCCCTGTAAGACGTACAACAAATACACAAATCTCTACCGAATGAGGCAAAAGCTAACAAGAGTATCTCAGTTCTACGGACACACATACATGGTGGAGCCATTTCTCAGACAGAATGCTGGGGAATGCTGGACCCTGAAGGAGGCCGAAGACCACATCAGACACGCAGCTGCAACCTTATCAGTCATAGAGGCTGGAGGCCAGGGATGACATGATTTGTCTGGGCTGAGACAGGCTTCCGTTGTGGAAGACCTCGCTACTTATGCAGACCCGACATAACAGGATGTGGGGAGCCAGTGAGAAATGTGCACAGCAACAGACAGTGACCAGAAAGATGCCTGAGAAAGGAAGCAGCCAGGGGCCCAAAACATGAAAGGCGGGCCTTCAGTCTTAGCACTCGAAAGACAGAGGTGGGAGGATTAGCCTTAGAGGCCAATCTGCTCTTCACAGGGAGTTCTAGGACAGCCAGGTCTACATAGCAAGACCCAGCCTCCAAACAGGGATGTCTTTTATACACAGAGACCAACCTCAACCACATACCACTGGGGGTTTTCCTCTCCTTTATACCTTCTCATTCTGGTTCAGCCTGTGTGGAATTGTGTAGAAAGTACTAGACAAGACTCAAGAGGCTAGCTTCCAGTCCTACTTGACTACAGCTGGATCTTTCAGGGAGCTACTAAGAGACTGTCCTGAGTCTCAGAAGAGACTTTGGGTGTTTGAATAGTAAATGGACTATGGGGACCTCTGACACTGGACTGAGTGCCCTTGGCATTATGGCCATGAGTAGAATAGTAGGGTCAGGGAGTGGAGTGTGGTGATTTGAATGAGAATGGCTCTCATAGGCACAAATGTTCAAATACTCGGTCTCTAGTTGGTGGAACTATTTGGGGAGGATTAGTGGGTGCAGCCTTATTGGAGGAAGTACATCACTGGGGCTTTGAGAGGTTAAAGCCTCGCCCCACCCACATCCAGTTAGTTCACTCTCCGCTTCCTGTTTGTGTTTGAAGATGTGTGCTCTCAGCTTCCCTGATGTGATGGACTCTCTCCCTCTGGAATCAGATGCCGAAATGGTTTGCTTTGGGTTGTAGTGTTTTGTCAAAGCAACAGAAAAGTAACTAATACAGATGTTGGTTTACTCAAGATCAGAATCTGTAAATAGCCTGTGAGCTCCTAATAGCTTGGGGGTGTTGTTTGGGGGCAGGGGTGTTGTTTGGATTCCAGATCTGTTTATTTTAATTTTATATGTGTAAGTGTCTTGCCTGCACGAAAGTATGCTGCATGTGTGTCTGGTACTCATGGAGGCGAGAAGAGGGTACCAGATTCCGGGAGCTGGAGTTGCCAATGGTTGTGAACGTCAGTGTGAGTGCTGGGAAACAAACCCGGTCCTCTGCAAAAGCAGCAAGTGCTCCTTACCGTGAGTCATCCCTCTAGGCCCCGTTTTGGGTTTGTGTGCTTGTTTGCTTGTCTGTTCATTTGTTTTCTGAGAAGGGATCTCATGTACCCCAGACTGACAATGAAATTCTGATCCTCTCATCTCTGCCTCCCAAGTGCTCACTATAGGGATGAGCCTCCACACCCCAGGATTCTTACAGTTAGAACCCGTGATTCTTCCTCTGCCTCTGTCTGTCTTTTCTCAGTTTTTGCTTCTGGGTTTGGGGGTGTTTTGTTGTTTATTTTGGTCCTCTCCTGTCTCTATTCCTCCTTTCCATAATTGGGATTATAGGGTGGCTCCAGGTGCCTTGGCTGGGATTACAGTCTTATTGAGACAAAACCAGGAGACATTAGGACAGCTGGGGAATGTCCTTTTGCTATGCAGGGAATGGCTGGTGTGATTTCTAGAAAATTACAGGTTTTATAGCTAGGAATGTTTTGTGGGTTTTTTGTTTTGTTTTATTTTATTTTGTTTTGTCTTTGAGATAGGGTTCCTCTATGTAGCTCTGGCTGTCCTAGAACTCACTATGTAGACCAGGCTGGCCTTGAACTCATAGAGATCCACCTGTCTCTGCCTCCCAAGAGCTGGAATTAAAGGCGTGTACCACCACTGCCTGGCTTCTTTTTGTGTTCTTGAGACCACCTCACGTACCCCAGGCTGGCCTTGAAATCCACATGTCACCAAAAATCGTCTTGAACTTCTGATCCTCCTGCCTCTACTCCCCAAGTGCTGGGCTTATAAGTGTATGCCACCATACCCACTTTAACTGGTGCTGGGGGCCCACTCTTTTCATTCATGCTTAAACAAGCTCTGTACTGACCTTTATGCCCAGGCCACAAAGGTTTTGGTGTTCTGAGAGACAGTCTTTCTACATGACCCAGGCTGATGTTAAACTCACGATCCTCCTGCCTCCATCCCCAAAGTGCTGAAATCAGAGGGGTGTGTGTGTGTGTGTGTGTGTGTGTGTGTGTGTGTGTGTGTGTACACATGAGCCTGCACTACCATGCCCAACTTCTCCCCTCATCTTTATACCTTGGGTGATTTCCTCTTGGGAGTAGGCTCTGTTCTCTACACCATAGCTCTGCTTCATGAGCTGAGGTTGACAGAAAGCATCTTCAACTGGGTAATCTGTGGGACTTCGTTGCCTCGGGAGCCGTAGAAACTCAGGGAAGACATAAAATGCGAGGAAAACCCAGCCATTGGCAACCAAGGCCGTGCTGAGAATGGTGTCGTCCCACTCAGGGCCGATGTCAGGAATCAGGAGCAGGACGATCCAGGCCACCCAAACGGCAATGGAGAGGAATGAGGTGAAGCATATGTGGGCCCCGTGCCTCTTCCAGCCAGAGAAGGATCCGCAGAAAATAAAGAAGGATGTGAGGAAGGTCAGCACCATCAAGAAGAGCACATAGATGAGCAGCATGACGAAGTCCTCGTTGCGCCGAGGGGCAGGCAGCTCAGAAAAGACATTGGCGTCGGTCCTGTTCATGGTGAGGACCAGGTATTCAATGGCAATAACGTCCTGGACCAGGCTGAAACCCACCGCCAGGCTCAGGATCACAAGCCACGACAGGGGCTTCCACCCTCTAACCAGCTTGATCAAGTTGAAAGCATGGGCCAGGAGGCAAGAGAAGCAGATGGCGAAGAGGACACCAAAGAGGAAGAAGCGTGTGGGTCCTGTGGCCCCGTCCAGCTTGATGATGAAGGCGAAGGTGAGGCCAAAGACCCCTAGCACTCCCAGAAGGAAGAGGAACTGGGTGGGGAGCATCTTTCGCCTGTTGGAGTCCTGCACTTTGCAGATGAGGACCAAGAGGGCAAACATGAAGGCCACTGTAGCCACAGCCCCCACTGCGGCCAGTGTTTCCAGGGCGATGCCCCAGCCTTCAGCCAGGTCACAAAGTCTGTAGTACCTGGAATCCAGGTCTGAGCGGCAACCTCCAGGGGCAGTCATTCTTGGTGGTCCTGCAATTAAAAAAAAAAAAAGAGGAGGAAGAGGAAGAGGGAGGAGGAAGAGGAGGAAGAGGAAGAGGAGGAGGAGGAGGAGGAAGGAGGAGGAGGAGGAGGAGGAGGAGGAGGAGGAGGAGGAGGAGGAGGAGGAGAAGAAGAAGAAGAAGAAGAAGAAGAAGAAGAAGAAGAAGAAGAAGAAGAAGAAGAAGAAGAAGAAGAAGAAGAAGAAGAAAAGCATTATTAGGGACCAGGCAAGCCTCTGAGACACAGGATGGACATGGGACTGTGTTTATTCAGTCTCCCTTGTAAACTTGCTACATTAAAACTAACCCAGGGGAGGGATCAGACCTTATTCCTCTCTGGGAGTCTACTGGTAGCTAACATTGCTGGGGAGGGTAAGATTTTTTTCTTTTGTGGTATAGCCACTGGTAAGTACCCATGCTTCTGTAAATAACCCTGATTAAACTCACTGGTCCCATCCCCTACCCACTCACCCCTACACATCCACACACCCACACCTGTAAAAGCCAATTTTTCTGTACCTCCTGTGACAAATTCTAAGGGCCAATGAAGAGAGGGAATGAATTTCATATTTCCCATTTAACTACTAATCTCTTTTGATTTGGTTTTGTTGTTGTTATTTGTTTTTTAATTTGGGTTTGTTTTTGTTTTGTTTGTTTTTATTACTCTTGCTATATGAGATACAGCCTCTCTATGTATCCCTGATTAGCCTGGCACTTGATAGGTGCCCAAGCTGGCTTTGAACTTACGATGATCCTCCTGTATCAGTCTCTTGAGTGTTGAGATTACAGGTGTGAGCTTCCATGACCAGTTTTGGAGGGTTATTGGTTTATTGTCTGTCTTTTGAGAAAGATCTTTCTATAAAGCCCAGGCTGGCCTCCAATTCTCTGTCTTCATCACTCAACCTCCCACATACTGGAAAGGCTAGAAGCTCCCAGCTGAGGGATGACCCACAAACAGGGAACCTACTCACCCATTACAATGGGAGACTGCCGGCATGGACCACAGCTGACTTCCTGTCTGTCCTTAACTCCTCAGGGAAAAAGCTTTTTTTTTTTTTTTTTTTTTTTTTTTTTTTGTCCCACACTCTTGTTGTCCAAACCCATGACTTCTAAACACTCCGCACAACAGGAAGACAACTATGAAAGAGATAGGGATTTTCACACATCGAAGCCTGTGTCAGAAAGACACTGAAATTCAACAAGGCTAGATATGGCTATCTACGATCCTGAATGTCTTAATAAACTAAAAATCCTATCTGAGTTACTAAGACTTCTTCTACACTACCCTTTTGTTTTATTGTTTGTTACTTGTACGTGGATTTTTTTTCTCATTAGTTTTTCTTTCTTACTTTCTGTTTTGTTTTATTGTTTCCTGAGGCAGGGTCTTATGTAGACTAGGTTGGCCTCAAACTAGCTTTGTAGCTAAGGATGGCCTTGACCTCCTGCTCCTCTGCTGGCTCCTCCTGAGTGCTGGGATTACAGGCCTGCACCAGCATGCCTGCTTTCTTTCTCTCCTTAGCTTTCTTTCTTTCTTTCTTTTTTTTTTTTTTTTTTGTTCCCTGTGGGTTTGTTTGGTCTTCAGCTAGTCAAGAGTCCGGGGGTGGATTCTACAACCAGCTATGATCTGGCTGGGAAGAGTGGAGTCAGGGAGGCCAACTCTTTGGAGAAACATAAGCTTCCTCCAATGCAGGATACAGAATAGGGAGGGAGAAGTCAGAAACGAGAGGGAAGCCGGGCTTGGGAAGCATTGAATGGAACCAGCACACAGCATCCGCTGAATCAGGGCCTCTTTCCAGGAAGCAGAAAAAACTGAGTCCGAGTTCCCTCACCACATAGCAATGCTTGCAGATGATACTTTCTGGCCATGTTACACGGAGTGCCTACTGCTGTGGGATACCGTGCCCATCCAAGAAATAAGGACCACCCTTCCTTCTCACATCCCTTGTCTTTATGATCAATTCAAGAGGCAGAGCGAGCCATTTCTCACTAACCAAAGAGCAGCCTTGTCAACATGGACAGAATTCAAATACCTGCCTTCTCTAATGGTGCACACAAAACCTAAAATAAAAATACTTAGGCAGCTAAGGCAGAAGGATTACTGTGAGTTGGAGGCCAGACTGTACTACAAGTTTTAAATTAGCTTGGGCTAAAGAGTGAGACCCTGCCCTGAATAAATAAATAAAAAGTTAGGTGAGACAAGCCATCCTACCAAAATTATTTTCTTTATATAGTAACAAGCAAAAAAATATGTAGATGAGTAACATATATACACATGAATTCACTTATGTAAATGCATACTATTACATCGAATTTTTTAAGAGTTTATTATTTTTAATTATGTGCATGCATATGTGTCTGTGTGGGTATGTGCATGTGAGTGCAGGTACTCTCAAAGGCCAAGAGAGGGTGCCAGAGCCCCTGGAGCTGGAGTTACAAGTGATTGAGTACCATGAGTGCTAGGAACTGAACTCTAGTCCTCCAGAAGAGCAGCAGCACAGTTTGCTGCTGAATCATCTCTCCATCCCCACACACCAGAACTTTGTGTACAGTGTGCTACAATAAATGTTTGACTCTGGCTCCTGAGCTTTTAATGAAATCTGGCTCGCTAAGGTTCTCTTTCCATTTTACAATGAATCAGTCAACAATGTCCACTACTGTGGTCTCTGTAGACTTGTCCCCTCCCACTCCACAGCTCAGCTGAACCTCAGTCCCCACTGTGAGCTAATAGGAGAATGGAAACTACCAGACATGACTGTACATGCCTATAATCCCAGGATTTAGAAGGGGGAGGTAGGAAGATCAGGAGTTCAAGGCCAGCCTCTGCTGCTTATTGAGTTGGAAGCCATCCTGAACTACACAAGACTACGTATGGCTCAAAACCCAAAACAACAAGAAGGTCACTTGATCAGACTAAGGCATTTAAATGGCACCTTTGAGGGTTTAGGAGATTAGATAAGGTCATTAGCATAGAGTGCCCATGATTGAATCCTGGTTGCTGGATAAGAGGGAGGGAAACCAGAAATGATACATGTGTACTCACAGGCTTCCTGCTCCATGCTGTGAGATGCCTTGTGTCATGTAGTGCCCTGTCATGTGATGTCTTGTGGTACCATGAGACTTTGCCAGCAAGAAGGCCATTCCCAGATGCTACCCCTCACTCTTGGGCCAAGTTACCCAGCCTCAGCTATTTCACTATAGCAATGAAAAATAACATCAACAGATTTCCTGAGTCCCACTGTGTGCCAATCACAAGAACTCTGGACTGGGGCATTGCTCAGTAGTAGAACTCTTGCTTAGCATGCAAAATGGCCTAGGTCCAATCCTCAGAAATACACACACACACACACACACACACACACAGAGAGAGAGAGAGAGAGAGAGAGAGGACAGAGACAGAGAGAGAGAGAGAGAGAGAGTCTCATCTTGGGGTAGAAGGGCAAGACAAGGGGACACAGGTCTGACATGTCATCTCATCCCTCCCTGTCCTTTCAGATGCATTACAAAGGTCCCTGTTGGGAACGGTTCCTCTGTTTCTCCATGTTCTCTGACCCTCCCTGTCAACTGCCACCTCACCCCTCAAGGTTCTGCTGTCTGCGGACAAGCAGCTGTTAATCATAATTACTTGGTGTTTAGGAAGGACTTTGAACCTGATGACTACAAACCTTGACAGAGGTTGGTGACCCCTGGCCTACATGACAGTTGCAGCACTGAACAAAAGGACAGAGGCTTTGGTCCCTGGCGTCACTGTAGCTGGGCAGGAGTGTACCCTGCTTGGCATCTCCCAACTCTGAAGACCAGAGCTCACTAAGGGCAGTTGGTGGTATATGTTTTAAATATCAAGCACCCATCTAGTTAGTTGTGTGTGTGTGTGTGTGTGTGTGTGTGTGTGTGTGTGTGTGTGTGTGTGTGTTATGTATTGAACCCAGGGCCTCATACATACTAGGTATGTGCTCTACCCCTAATGCCAGAAATAACCTTTAGAAAACCTTTATGGTTTGTTTGTTTGTTTTTAACGACCCAATGCGTTTCATTAGGGCTGCATATAGGAAAACGTAGTTATTGAAGAAAATGACTACCCCCTGACCCTCCAGCCCTACCAACCAGTAACTACGCACACATCCTCAGGGAGGTGTGGGGCCTTGGAGTTCCTCGCCTTTCATAATAGGGTGTGGACGAGCACTGATTTGGTTTTTTGAGACAGGGTCTCCTGCAGCCCAGACTAGCACCAAACTTGGTCCTTCCTCTCCCTCCCAAGTCCTGGGATTACGGGCCTGCACCACCCCAAGCAGCAGCAACAGCAAAAAGCCTTAGTGAGTATTTTGTGTGTGAGTGACTAATTTTTGGGGAATCACCAATATAATTCACCTATTAACCTTCCTCCACCCTTTCCCAGCTGGCTGGGGTTACTCACCAAGTCTAAAAGTGTCCTAAGTACTTTGAATTTAGTCAGAGGAACACAAAATCACTTAAGAAGCAAGGATGTACTGAAAAGCTGCTGTGGCACCAGAATATGGTCCTGAGAAAAGAGGAAACCCGGAAGGTGTCGAACACAGGTTCTCAGCTTTGTTGTAGAGTTTTTTCTCTTCTTTTCTTTTCTTTTTCACACCTATTTATTTACTCGCGTATTTGGAGCGGGGTGGCTGTGTGTGTGCCTCCTGCACACACGTATGGAGGTCAGAGGACAACTTGCAGGAGTCAGTTTTCTCTTTCCACTATGCAGGTCCCAGGACTCAAACTCACGCTGTCAGACTTAGCAACAAGCACCTTTACCCACTGAGTCATCTCCCTAGCCCAGCATATCTGTTTTTTGAGACAAGGTCTTACTTTAGTTGAGGCTGGCCTGGACTCCTGGCAATGCTCCTGCCTCAGCTTCCTGCGTGTGTGGATTACAGACCTGAGACACACAGGCTGCAGGATGGGAAATGACTTGGTACTGCCTTAAATCCTTTTGAATGAGTTGGGACAAGAAAGTAAGGTAGGGAAACACAATTGCGGGGTGAGGGTGGGGACCGGGAGGGGAGAGAGGGGAAGAGGGAGACCGGAAGGGAGGGTCTTTCTAAACTCAATCCCACTTCCCTTCACTTCACCCTGCTTCCCCTTCATAGTTGGAATGGTTTGAATATGAAATGTCCCCCATTGGCTCGTGTGTTTTTATACTTGGTATCCAGCCGGCCTTCCTGTAGAAGTGGGCCATTGAGAGTGAGCTTTTAGATCTCTTAGCCTAGCCCAACTTCCTGTCCACTCTCTGCTTCCTGATGGTGGGAACAATGTGACTAGCCACTAATAATCTCCTGTCACCACGCCTTCCCCACCACGATGGGCTGTAGCCCCTCAAAACCCTGCCCCTTCTTGACGGGTCTTTCTTTGGTCACAGCAATCAGGAAGGTGACTAGTATAACTGAGTTTCAGGTGCACTGCGTCTGGACCAAGTCACTAAGCCCCCTGAACCTCTGTTTGCTCTCCTATGAAGCAAGGGAAGAGCAGCTGAACCAGGCAAACCGAGCCCTTAGTCAGCCACTGCTCACCCACTGGGCGTTCCATGCAGACAGCTTCCACATCTTTCTCCCAGCCCCATCTTCCTCCTCACCCCATCTCCTACCATTAAAATACATATCGAAAACTTCTAAACAATCCAAAACTGAGCCTAGGGGTGAGTGAGGTAAGGCCAAGATGGTCTGGGAGCCTTGGGGACAAAGACAAAGTCCTGTGGATAGTGTTGACCCTCGGCATGGCCTTGGCGTGTGGCACTGGCTTGTGTAAGGACAGACAGCAGCATTGGATCAGCCCCTGGCTTCTGTCGTCCACTTCCAGACTCCTCCTCAGGACTCCAGTGGTAGGGCTCCCACAGGCTTAGACCCGGATGCTACCTCTACATGGCCCTTCCTAGTGGATCTCCCAAATGAACATGTTGAGGAACTAAGACAGCTCAAAGCTGATTCTGTCTTCCTTCTTGTGAGAGTCACCTCACTCTGTCACCAAACGTGACCACAGCGCCTTCCTTTGAGGACTGCCCTGGGGGTGATAACAAGATCTCAGCCCTGCAGACTTGTGACTCTGTAGCATTTTTATTTTCTCTCTATTCTCAAATTGCTATATTCAGTCACAGTACCATGAGGAATTAAATGATATGTACTGCCACATACTGGATCGGCACTCTGCTGAATGTTTATGCTTTATCACAATTCTCCTGTTTATATGTTTTACATATTATCTCATCTACTATCCTAATAACCTACTTACAGGTTAATTCTTGGGAGATAAAGTTAAGGATGAAGCTATGGTCCAATGGATAAGGTACTTGCCACATAAGCGTAAACACCTGAGTTTGAGCCCCCAGGACCCAGTTAAAAGCCCAACAGAGCAGCCTGTTGTGGAATATTAGTTATGAGTGTGTTACATTCATTTATGCTGTGGAATATTTGTTTAATGATGCAAAGATGTGTTACATTCTTTTATGTTGCATTAACTCTGTATAGCTGTGCTACTTTCCCTGTCTAAAACAACTGATTGGTCTAATACAGAGCTGAACAGCCAATAAGTAGGCAGGAGAGGGAAATAGGCAGAACTGGCCAGCAGAGAGAATAAATGAGAGAAGAAGGAGAGGAGAAGTGAGAAAAGGAGAGGAGGAGGCCAGGGGCCAGTCACCCAACCACACAGCCAGCCACGGAGTAAGAAAGAGAGAGAAATAGAATGGAGAAAGGTAAAAGCCCAGAGGCAAAAGGTAGATGGGACAATTTAAGTTAAGAAAAGCTGGCTAGAAACAAACCAAGCTAAGTAAGAATAAGTCTCCATGTATTTATTTGGGAGCTGGGTGGCAGGCCCCTCAAAGAGCAAAGAGTAAAAATAAACCTACAGCAGCCTATAGAGAGATGGGAGGCAGGAGAATCTCTGGTCACTCTTGGGCCAGCTCGTCTGATGTATGTAATGGTGAACAACAAGAGACTCAAAGAAAGTAGAAGGTGGGATCGACACCCGAGGATGTCCTCTGGCCTCATCCCAAGGTGCAGGCACCGCACACATGAGCATAATTTCTTAAGAGATGAACTTATATATCCAGTGTCACAAAGGAAAGATATTTATAATTCTATATTCAGCTAGGCTTGGAGGCCCATACCTAAAATCCCAGCTACCTGCAAGAGGATCACAAGTTTGAGGTCTGCCTAGACTACATAGCAAACTCAAGGTCAGCCTGGGAAAACTTAGTAAGAGCCTGTGTAAAATATATACTTTTTTAAATTAAATTATATGTGTGGAGAGCAGTGCAGAAGAGAAATGAATAAGGACAAACTATAAGGCCAGATATGATGGTGATTGCTTTGAAGAGCAGCGGGAAGCAGAGAGGCAGTCAGAGCTGAGTTCAAGACAAGCCTGAGTTACATAGTGAGACCCTGTCTAAACAAGAAAAAAAAAAAGAACAAAGTATGACATAAATGTCTGAAAATGCCCATAACCACACAAACACATAATTAAAAATAATAAAATAAATCTATTTTAAAATACCTAAGTTTCTTTCCAGAGGGCTGAGGCTGGGTAGAGTGGTTTCCTAGCAAACAATTTCATCCGTGGTTCACTTCCTCTCTCAGACTCTAGCACGGTCTCCAGAGCCTCCCCCCTCCCCCCAGCTTCTCTCTACAGACTCCACCCCTGCTTTTCAATGTCTCACACTGCGACCCTTTAATACAGTTTCTCAAGTTGTGGTGACCCCCACCCATAAAATTATTTCGTTGCTATTTCATAACTGTAATTTCTACCGTTGCAAATCATAATGTAAATGTCTGATAAGCATGACATGTGATATTCGACCCCTGCAGAAGGGGGTCTCGACCCACAGGTTGAGAACCACTGCCCCACACCATCATATAGTCAAGCTCTGACTGCCCACAGGTCTCCAGAACAAGCAACCCAGTGGGTAGTCAATCTCCCTCATCAACAAACACACAAACAAATCCCACAAAACCAAAGCTTGGCTGCTGCCCTTGGAGAACCAACAGAGTGGGTCTGTCAGATGACTGACCAACCGTCCATGTAAGCAGTTGGGAAATCAGAGATCATGCACATGGAAAACCGTGATCTCACCTACCTAATCAGGATAAAGAGGAGGGAGGTATAGTAAGACCTGGAAGAAGAGGCCTGAGAGACGACCAGAGGATGTGAGCTTATGGTGAAGGTAGGAGAGAGGGGGGTGGATGGGCAGAGGGCTAGTCAGTTCCTAAACTATCTTGAGCAACTTGGTGTCATCACTGTCAAGGACTAGGAGCAGAGACACAAAGTCTAGTTTGGTTGGAAATGTAGGACATGCAAGTGAAGCTGTCTAGGAATAATAGGAGACCAAATTCTAGTAAAATTTTATTGTGCCATCTACTGTTCCACTTAATCCTCATGGCCCACTTTAACTCTTGTTCATTTTTACACAGGGTCTCATGTAGCCCGGGTTGGCCTTGAACACACTATATAGCTGAGGACGGCCTTAAACATCTTGATCCTTCTAACTCTACCTTCAAGCGGCAAGATTACAGATGTGAGCTACCATATCTAATATTTTATTACTCCCTTTGACAGCTGAGAAAACTGATCCAGGAAGAAATTAAATATTTGCCCAAGGCCACCTGGTTCTTTACGTGTCTTTTATGGGTTTTTGACATATGACCATTACCCAAAAGTGTTTACTTTTTTTTTTTTAAACAAAAGTTTTAAAGTGTGTGTGTGTGTGTATGTGTGTGTGTGACACATGTGTACAGGTGTTCACAGAATCAAGAGAGGGTACCTGTCAGATCCTCTGGAACTAGTCACAATCGGCTCTGGCATACCCAATGAGAATTCTGGGAACTGAGCTCAGGTCTTCCGAAGAACAAGTGTCTTAACAACTGAGCCGTCTCTCCAGGCCCGCCCTCCCTCCCTCCTTACCTCCCTTCTTCCTTCCTTTCTTTCTTTCCTTCTCTCTTTCATCTTTTTGGCTTTTCAAGACAGGCTTTCTGTGTGTAGCCCTGACTGTCCCGGAACTGGATCTGCAGACCAGGCTGGCCTTGAACTCAGAGATCTGCCTGCCTCTGCTTCTTGGGTGCTGAGATTAAAGGCGTGCACCTCCGAGCCTTTCTTTGCTTTTTTAAAGACAAGGTCTGGACATGTAGGTAACCTAAACTGACCTCAAACTCACAATCCTCCTGCCTCCATCTCCTGAGTGCCAGGATTCCTGGTGTACACTACCACGCCCGACATTCCAAAAGTGTTTTCTGTGTGAATCGGAATTTGGGGTTGTTCGGGGCCTTCTCATACAAATCATGCTTTGTGCCTCAAGTATATGAAATTATTCTAGTCATAAAGTCCCTTCCCTCCTGCTCACAATCCAGTTGTATTTCTTCAAAATGTGGTCCCAGTTTAACCTCTACTGGGAATTTTTACCACATTATTATTAATCCACCTCACTCCAAATGTCTAGGTCTCTTCCTAGACTTGACAATAAAGTACTCGTTTCCTATGTGTCCAGCAGTAACTGTACATGACAGCGGTGCTCACCAGCCTGTTGGATAACAAGTTCCATGAGGACACAGAGCTGGTGGCTGGTGGCATCTCTCTATACATGTTCTGCACAGTGGACTTGAGCAAGTATTTTGGACTAAGATTAACTGCTGAATACTCCAGTGTGAGTAATGGTGATGAAGTATTTACTTGAGACAGGGTCTCATAGAGCTGGGGCTGGCCTCAAACTCCCAACCCTCCTGCCACCATCTCCCAGGTAATGGGCTCTCATTCGTGAGCCAACACACCCAGGTAAAGAGATGTTAAGATGAATCTGTGCAGATGTTTTCTGACCCTCCTACTTTTATCCAGGCTGAGTTCTTCCAATGGAGGAGTCCCACAAAAATGTCTCTGCACTTGAAAAAGGATTAGTATAGATGGGAAGTACCTCTCTGTGAACCGTGGACTAGATGGTCATCCCAGTTCCCATCACATAAACATGACACATCATGGCAGCGTCCTATGAATAATGCCTTACTAACATAACTGAGCTGGGTTTCTAGGTAGTGACGAAGGAAAATACATCATCATGTAGCAAACGGAGACAAATTTGACAACAAGTTTCAGGCTCATTTTTCACTTTCATACAGTGCTCAAAGTAAGTAGACTTCAGATGAATGGGAATGTGCGATAAAACACTAGAAACCACTGTGTATGACGGCATACCCCGGGATCCCAGCACTTCCAAGGCAGGTGGGTCTTTGTGTGTTTGGGAGCAGCCTGGTTTACATAACGAGCTCCAGGCCAATCAGACATACATAGTAAAACCCAGTCTGAAAAAAACAAAACAAAACAAAAAAACAAAAACAAAAAAACCTGCGATGCATCATGGTAAAAAAGAAAAACCTGCGATGCATCATGGTAAAAAAGAAAAACGCCACAACATAAAAATGTTTAAAACAGGGCTGGAGAGATGGCTCAGAGGTTAAGAGCACTGACTCCTCTCCCAGAGGTCCTGAGTTCAATTCCCAGCAACCACATGG